>NC_091984.1:144570700-144900696 GCF_044704955.1 Pristiophorus japonicus
GAAGTTGGACCTTAACTCCACCTTCCCACACTATCTATTTTTAGGCTGGATAGCTCTTGGTCGGCCGGCACGGACACGATGGGCCGAAATAGCCTCCTTACATGCTGTAAATTTCTATGAATCTATGATTTCCATATCCCTTGATTCCCCTCGAGTCCAAAAATTTAGCAATCTCAGCCTTGAATATACTCAACGACTGAGCATCCATAGACCTCTCGGGAGACTATGCCTCCTAATTCTAGACTCTCCAGCCAGGGAAATAACCTCTCAGCATCTACACTGTCAATCCCTCTCAGAATCTGAAGTGTTTCAATGAGATCAGCTCACATTGTTCTCAAGCTCAGAGAGTATAGTCCCAATCTACTCAATCTCTCCTCACAGGACAACGCACTCATCCCAGGAAATAATCTTCTGATTCTCATCAATCTGATGATACAAAGCTTGCTGGGAATGTAAGTTGTGAGGAGGATGCAAAGAGACTACCAGGGGATATAGACAGACTAAGTGAACAGGCAAGACATGGCGGAAGGAATATAAAGTGGAGAAATGTGAAGTTATCCACTTTGGTAGGAAAAATAGAAAAGCAGAGTATGTTTTAAATGGTAAGATTGGGAAATGTTGGTGTTTCGAGGGATGTGGCTGTCCTTGTACAACAATCACTGAAAGTTAATATACAGGGACAGCAAGTAATTAAGAAAGCACATGGTATGTTGGCCTTGATTACAAGAGGATTTGAGTTTAAGAGTAAAGACGTCTTACTACAATTATACAGGGCCCTGGTGAGAAGGCACCAGGGGTATTGTGTACAGTTTTGTTCTCCTTACTGAAGGAAGGATATACTTGCCATTGAGGAAGTGCAACAAAGGTTCACCAGGCTGATTCCTGGAATGTGGAGATTGTCCTATGAGGAGAGATTGAGTAGACTGGGCTTATATGCTCGAGAGTTTGAAAGAATGAGAGGGGATCTCATTGGAACATACACAATTCTGACAGGGCTTGACAGGGTATATGCAGGGAGGATGTTTCCTCTGGCTGAGGAGTCTAGAACCAGGGGTCACTGTCTCAGAATAAGGGGTTGGCCATTTAGGACTGAGATGAGGAGAAACTTCTTCACTCAGAGGGTGGTGAATCTCTGGAATTCTCTAATCAGAGGGCTGTGGTGGCTCAGTCTTTGAGTATATTCAGGACAGGATGGTGACAATTTTTTTCGGACAGCCGAATTTGAGAAGGGCACTCTATAATCCCTCATGGTTGACAGAGTCGAAGGCCTTTGTGAAGTCAAAGAAGGCCATGTACAGAGGTTGATGCTGCTCCCTGCATCTCACTTGAAATTGATGTGTGGTGAAGACCATGTCTGTTGTATCCCTTCGTGGGCAGAATCCACATTGTGACTCTGGAAGGAGCTCTTCAGCCATTGGGAGGAGACGATTGAAGAGGATTCTTGCGATAATCTTTGCAGTGGCAGACAGCAGGGTAACTATTCTGTAATTACCGCAATCGGATTTGTCCCCTTTCTTGAAGATGATTTCGATCATGGCTTCTCTGAGATCCCCAGGCATGCTCTCCTCCTTCCAGATAAGAGAGATGAGGTCATGGATTTGCGTCAAGAGTACTTCTCCGCCATGCTTTAGTGCTTCGGCGAGGATTCCATCTGCTCCTGAGGCCTTGTTGTTCTTCAGTTGTCGGATGGCCTTTTCATCCTCATGCCGGGCTGGGATTGTGCTGAGGTGGTGGTGGGCAGCTTGCTGTGGGATGGAGTCAAGGACACTCATGTCAAAGACAGATCCTTGGTTGAGGAGATCCTCGAAGTGCTCCTTCCAGCAGGCACTGACTGCATCTCTGACCTTGATGAGCACCCCACCATTCTTAGCTCTCAGTGCAGTAGGACCTCAGTGCTTGGGCCATAGGTGGTCTTGATGTGCTAAAAAATCCATGCACGTCGTGGTTGTCGAGTAGTTGCTGGATCTCCTGCACTTTTTCCACCCACCATCTGTTCTTTAGGTCACGAGTTTGTTGTTGGACTTCGGCCTTCAGTTGTCTATAGATCTGCTTTCTTTCTCTCCAGTTGTGGTGTTGTTTCCAATTCAAGAATGCCTTGCATTTACGGTTTATTAGCTCCTGGATCTCCTGGTCCTTCTCATCGAACCAGACTTGATGTTTCCTGGTAGAGTAACCAAGAGTTTCTTCACAGCTGCTAATTATTGTGCGCTTGAGGTCAGACCAGACTGCCTAGGAAGAAGGATATTCAAGACAGAGATCGAAAGATTTTTGGATATTAAGGGATTCAAGGGATACGGGGACAGTGCAGGAAAGTGGAGTTAATGTAGAAGGTGTGCCCTGATCTCATTGAAGAGTGGAGCAGGCACAAGGGGCCGAATGGCCTACTCCTGCTCCAATTCTTTGGTTCTTATGTTCTTATGAACCATTGTTGCAACTCCTGCACAGCGAGCTTCTGGGTCCAATGGCAATGGCGCCTCAGAGCCAGGGTGCCCCAGAGCGAGGGTGCCCCAGAGTGAGGGTGCCCCAGAGCCAGGATTATCCAGAGCCAGGGTGCCCCAGAGCCAGGATGCCCCACAGCCAGGGTGCCCTTGCTGGGGGTTTGGAGGAGTCGGCCTCCAGCACTGTCCGTGTCTCCCAGCAGACCTTGCAGCCCATCCTTGGCAGCTTGCAAAGCATGGTGGGCTTGCAGAGAGAGGGTGGGGACCCAGAACTCATGCCACGTGTCACGGGGGAGGGAGCAGCAGCTATTGCAGCACAGGCCGGTGCAACACAATCGCTTACTGCTGTAATGGGCTCAGTGCTTGGTGGCATACAGACTGGGTCTGCTCTCGTGCACGCTCAGTCCGCTCTCATGCACGCTCAGTCCGCTCTCATGCACGCTCGGTCTGATCTCGTGCACGCTCGGTCTGCCCTCGTGCACGCTTGGGCTGCTCCTGTGCACACTCAGTCTGTTCCCGTGCACACTCAGTCTGTTCCCGTGCACGCTCGGTCTGTTCCCGTGCATACTTGGGCTGCTCCCGTGCACACTCAGTCTGTTCCCGTGCATGCTCAGTCTGTTCCCGTGCACGCTCAGATTGATGCCATGCAAGCGCTGACTGCTGCCATCATTTCTGGGTTTCCCGCAGTTCAACGGAGAGGTCATGGTGCCGAAGCAGGCCTGCAATCTGTGCTCGATGAGATTGGTCCGTGTGCTGAGGCGCTGAGGGGGAGTGGCAGTGGGTCGGTAGAAATGGAAGGTGTTGCCCTCTCTCAGGATATCAGCATTCCTCCCACCACTGCCACTTCACCATTGCAGTTGGCGCTGTCTGCACCCCAGCCGTCCGAGACTGCTGCTGCCCAGGCTGAGGTGGTGCAGTCTGCAGCCGGGCCTTCCAGGCCCAGAACTGGTCCAGGGCATCCTGCTAGGCCATGTACAGTCTCTGTATGGCATACTGAGCAGCGGGGGTGGGGCGGGGTTGCATACCATTATTTTCCCCGAGAAGGGTGAGGGAAAACATAGGGACATACCATTATTGTCCCCGGGTCGGGGAACATATCATTATTATCCCCAGGCTGGGGCGAGACGTACCATTATTGTCCCCAAGGGGCGGGGGGATGGGGGGGAACATACCATTATTGTCCCTGGGGTGGGGGGGAGATGGGAACATAAACATTATTGTTCCTGGCGAAAGGGGTGGGAACATACCTTTATTGTCCCTGGGGGGGAAGAGGGAGAGGTGAGGGATGTTATGTATGCAACCCGAGGTAACCTGTATCACACCGGCACCAGAGGGCGTACCTGTTGGAGTCCCAAGGGCTCCCAGCATCCCTTGGGAGCACTGTATATAAGCAGGGCTCCCATACTGTACCAGCACTTGGAGTTTGAATAAAGGAGCTAAGGTCACACTCATGTCTACAATACTCACTTACATTACTTTATCATGAGCTGAACACCTGGTGACGAGATAATGAACAATCATGCGAAAATGCAGAGAACTGTCGGTACCCTGGAGAAATTCTCAGAAGGGGACGATTGGGAGATCTTCGTGGAGTGAATCGACCAATACTTCATGGCCAACAAGCTGGAAGGGGACGAGAACGCTGCCAAACGAAGGGCGATCCTCCTCACCGTCTGTGGGGCAACAACCTATGGCCTCATGAAGAATCTTTTAACTCCGGTGAAACCAACAACCAAATCATATGAAGAACTGTGTACGCTGGTCCGGGAGCACCTAAATCCATGGAACTGGACATGGGTGTGAGTCAGTGCATCATGAGCAAAAAGGCCTTCGACAGGCTGTGGTGCAACAAGGCACACAGGTCCAAGCTTAGCCCCATTCATACCAAGCTAAGAATTTACACTAAAAAGCTGATCCCTGTTATTGGCAGCGCAGCAGTAACAGTCTTCGATGATGGAGCAGTGCACAAACTCCCACTGTGGATTGTACCAGGAGATGGCCCCACACTGTTCAGCAGAAGCTGGCTGGGAAAAATCCTTTGGAACTGGGACGACATCCGAACGCTTTCGTCCGTCGCCGACGCCTCATGTGCCCAGGTTCTGAGCAAGTTCCCGTTGTTGTTTGAGCGAGGCATTGGAAGTTTCTTGGGGGCGAAGGTGCAGATCCACTTGGTTCCCGGTACACGACCCATCCACCACAAGGCACGTGCCATACATGCTGCGAGAGAAAGTGGAAATTGAGCTGGACAGGCTGCAGCGAGAAGGCATCATCGCGCCGGTGGAGTTCAACGAGTGGGCCAGTCCAATTGTTCCGGTTCTCAAAGGTAATGGCACGGTCAGAATTTGTGGGGACTATAAAGTAACAATTAATTGTTTTTCGCTGCAGGACCAGTACCCGCTACCCAAGGCAGACGACCTATTTGCGACCCTGGCTGGAGGAAAGACGTTCACCAAGTTGGACCTGAACTTGGCCTACAGGAGCTGGCGGAATCTTTGAAAGGCCTCACCTGCATCAACACGCACAAAGGTCTGTTCATCTACAATAGATGCCCGTTTGGGACTCGATTGGCCGCGGCAACTTTTCAAAGGAACACGGAGAGCCTGCTAAAGTCGGTTCCGCGCACCATGGTTTTCCAGGACGACATACTGGTCACAGGTCGGAATACCATCGAACTCTTGAAGAACCTGGAAGAGTTTCTAAGTCGGCTAGATCGCGCGGGACTCAGGTTGAAATGCTTGAAGAGTATTTTCCTGGTGCCAGTGGTCAAGTTATTGGGGAGAAACATAGAAACATAGAAACATAGAAAATAGGTGCAGGAGTAGGCCATTCGGCCCCTCGAGCCCGCACCACCATTCAATGAATTCATGGCTGAACATGCAACTTCAGTACCCCATTCCTGCGTTCTTGCCATACCCCTTGATCTCCCTAGTAGTAAGGACTACATCTAAGAATCGCGGCAGATGGCATCAGACGGAGGCCATCAAGAATGCACTGAGTACACAGAATGTAACGGAGCAGCGGACGTTCCTGGGACTCCTCAACTATTTGGGTAATTTCCTCCTACCCAGGTTAAGCACCTTGCTATATGTGCTGCTACGCAAGGGAGATGACTGGGTATGGGGGAAATCACAAGAGGCTGCGTTTGAGAAAGCCAGAAATCTGTTATAGAAACAGAGAAACATAGAAAATAGGTGCAGGAGTAGGCCATTCAGGCTTTCAAGCCTGCACCGCCATTCAATGACTTCATGGCTGAACATGCAACTTCAATACCCGCTTCCTGCTTTTTCGCCATACCCCTTGATCCCTCGAATAGTAAGGACTACATCTAACTCCTTTTTGAATATATTTAGTGAATTGGCCTCAACAACTTTCTGTGGTAGAGAATTCCACAGCTTCACCACTCTCTGGGTGAAGAAGTCTCTCCTCATCTCGGTCCTAAATGGCTTACCTCTTATCCTTCGACTGTGACCCCTGGTTCTGGACTTCCCCAACATTGGGAACATTCTTCCTGCATCTAACCTGTCTAAACCCGTCAGAACTTTAAATGTTTCTATGAGATCCCCTCTCATTCTTCTGAACTCCAGTGAATACAAGCCCAGTTGATCCAGTCTTGTTATATCAGTCCCGCCATCCTGGGAATCAGTCTGGTGAACCTTCGCTGCACTCCCTCAATAGCAAGAATGTCCTTCCTCAAATTAGGAGACCAAAACTGTACACAATACTCCAGGTGTGGCCTCACCAAGGCCCTGTACAATTGTAGTAACACCTCCCTGCCCCTTTACTCAAATCCCCTCGCTATGAAGGCCAACATGCCATTTGCTTTCTTAACCGCCTGCTGTACCTGCATGCCACCCTTCAATGACTGATGTACCATGACACCCAGGTCTCGTTGCACCTCCCCTTTTCCTAATCTGTCACCATACAGATAATAGTCTGTCTCTCTGTTTTTACCACCAAAGTGGATAACTTCACATTTATCCACATTATGCTTCATCTGCCATGCATTTGCCCACTCACCTAACCTATCCAAGTCACTCTGCAGCCTTATAGCATCCTCCTCGCAGCTCACACTGCCACCCAACTTAGTGTCATCCGCAAATTTGGAGATACTACATTTAATCCCCTTGTCTAAATCATTAATGTACAATGTAAACAACTGGGGCACCAGCAAAGAACCTTGCAGCAGCCCACTAGTCACTGCCTGCCATTCTGAAATGTATCCATTTACTCCTACTCTTTGCTTCCTGTCTGCCAACTAGTTCTCAATCCATGTCAGCATATTACCCCCAATCCCATGTGCTTTAACTTTGCACATTAATCTCTTGTGTAGGAACTTGTCGAAAGCCTTCTGAAAGTCCAAATACACCACATCAACTGGTTTTCCTTTGTCTACTTTACTGGAAACATCCTCAAAAAATTCCAGAAGATTTGTCAAGCATGATTTCCCTTTTACAAATCCATGCTGACTTGGACCTATCATGTCACTATTTTCCAAATGCGCTGCTATGGCATCCTTAATAATTGATTCCATCATTTTACCCACTACTGAGGTCAGGCTGACCGGTCTATAATTCCCTGTTTTCTCTCTCCCTCCTTTTTTAAAAAGTGGGGTTACATTGACTACCCTCCACTCGATAGGAACTGATCCAGAGTCAATGGAATGTTGGAAAATGACTGTCAATGCATCCGCTATTTCCAAGGCCACATCCTTAAGTACTCTGAGATGCAGTCCATCAGGCCCTGGGGATTTATCGGCCTTCAATCCCATCAATTTCCCCAACACAATTTCCCGACTAATAAAGATTTCCCTCTGTTCCTCCTCCTTACTAGACCCTCTGACCCCTTTTATATCCGGAAGGTTGTTTGTGTCCTCCTTAGTGAATACCGAACCAAAGTACTTGTTCAATTGGTCTGCCATTTCTTTGTTCCCCGTTATGACTTCCCCTGATTCTGACTGCAGGGAACTTACGTTTGTCTTGACTAACCTTTTTCTCTTTACATAACTATAGAAACTTTTGCAATCCGCCTTTATGTTCCCTGCAAGCTTCTTCTCGTATTTCATTTTCCCTGCCCTAATCAAACCCTTTGTCCTCCTCTGCTGAGTTCTAAATTTCTCCCAGTCCCCGGGTTCGCTGCTATTTCTGGCCAATTTGTATGCCACTTCCTTGGCTTTAATACTATCCCTGATTTCCCTAGATAGCCATGGTTGATCCACCTTCCCTTTTTTATTTTTACGCCAGACAGGAATGTACAATTGTTGTAATTCATCCATGCGGTCTCTAAATGTCTGCCATTGCCCATCCACAGTCAACCCCTTAAGTATCATTCGCCAATCTATCCTAGCCAATTCACGCCTCATACCTTCAAAGTTACCCTTCTTTAAGTTCTGGACCATGGTCTCTGAATTAACTGTTTCATTCTCCATCCTAATGCAGAATTCCACCATATTATGGTCACTCTTCCCCAAGGGGCCTCGCACAATGAGATTGCTAATTAATCCTCTCTCATTACACAACACCAGTCTCAGATGGCCTCCCCCCTAGTTGGTTCCTCGACATATTGGTCTAGAAAACCATCCCTTATGCACTCCAGGAAATTCTCCTCCACCGTATTGCTTCCAGTTTGGCTAGCCCAATCTATGTGCATATTAAAGTCACCCATTATAACTGCTACACCTTTATTGCATGCACCCCTAATTTCCTGTTTGATGCCCTCCCCAACATCACTACTACTGTTTGGAGGTCTGTACACAACTCCCACTAACGTTTTTTGCCCTTTGGTGTTCTGCAGCTCTACCCATATAGATTCCACATCATCCAAGCTAATGTCTTTCCTAACTATTGCATTAATCTCCTCTTTAACCAGCAATGCTACCTCACCTCCTTTACCTTTTATTCTATCCTTCCTGAATGTTGAATACCCGTGGATGTTGAGTTCTCAGCCCTGATCATCCTGGAGCCACGTCTCCATAATCCCAATCACATCATATTTGTTAACGTCTATTTGCACAGTTAATTCATCCACCTTATTGCGGATGCTCCTTGCATTAAGACACAAAGCCTTCAGGCTTGTTTTTTTAACACCCTTTGTCCTTTTAGAATTTTGCTGTACAGTGGCCCTTTTTGTTCTTTGCCTTGGGTTTCTCTGCCCTCCACTTTTCCTCATCTCCTTTCTGTCTTTTTCTTTTGCCTCCTTTTTGTCTCCCTCTGTCTCCCTGCATTGGTTCCCATTACCCTGCCATATTAGTTTAACTCCTCCCCAACAGCACTAGCAAACACTCCCCCTAGGACATTGGTTCCGGTCCTGCCCAGGTGCAGACCGTCCGGTTGTACTGGTCCCACCTCCCCCAGAACCGGTTCCAATGCCCCAGGAATTTGAATCCCTCCCTGCTGCACCACTGCTCAAGCCACATATTCATCTGCGCTATCCTGCGATTCCTACTCTGACTAGCACGTGGCACTGGTAGCAATCCCGAGATTACTTCTTTTGAGGTCCTACTTTTTAATTTAGCTCCTAGCTCCTTAAATTCGTTTCGTAGGACCTCATCAGTTTTTTTACCTATGTCGTTGGTAACAATGTGCACCACGACAACTGGCTGTTCTCCCTCCCATTTCAGAATGTCCTGCATCCGCTCCGAGACATCCTTGACCCTTGCACCAGAGAGGCAACATAGCATCCTGGAGTCTCGGTTGCGGCCGCAGAAACGCCTATCTGTTCCCCTCACCATTGAATCCCCTATCACTATCGCGCTTCCACTCTTTTTCCTGCCCTCCTGTGCAGCAGAGCCAGCCACGGTGCCATGAACTTGGCTGCTGCTGCCCTCCCCAGATGAGTCCCCCCCGCCAACAGTACTCAAAGTGGTGTATCTGTTTTGCAGGGGGATGACTACAGGGGACCCCTGCACTACCTTCCTTGCACTACTCTTCCTGCTGGTCTTCCATTCCCTATCTGTCTGTGGACCCTTCTCCTGCGGTAAGACCAACTAACTACACGTGATACTCACGTCATTCTCAGCATCGTGGATGCTCCAGAGTGAATCCACCCTCAGCTCCAATTCCGCAACGCGGACCGTCAGGAGCTCGAGGCGGATACACTTCCCGCACACGTAGTCACCAGGGACACCGGAAGTGTCCCTGAGTTCCCACATGGTACAGGAGGAGCATAACATCCGATCGAGCTCTCCTGCCATGACTTAACCCTTAGATACACTTAAATTGGCAACAACAATGTTAAAAGTTACTGACTAATATAAAAAGAAAAAGAAAAACTACTCACCAATCACCAGCCAATCACTTACCCCTTAGGCTGTGACGTAACCTTTCTGTTTCTTTCTACTTCTTTTTTGCCTTCTCCTTGTAGCTGCACAAGTACGCCTCACCAACGAACTCCCGACGCCTCTCGCGGCCTTTTATAGGCCTCCGACCCCGGACTCACACCTCACCAACGAACTCCCGACGCCTCTCGCAGCCTTTTATAGGCCTCCGACCCCGGACTCACGCCACACCAACGAACTCCCGACGCCTCTCGCGGCCTTTTATAGGCCTCCGACCCCGGACTCACGGCTCACCCTATTACGAATTCATCCACCTTATTACGAATACTCTTTGCATTAAGACACAAAGCCTTCAGGTTTGTATTTTTAATATCCTTTGTCCTTTTAGAATTATGATGTAGTGTGGCCCTTTTTGTTTCTTGCCTTTGTTTACTCGGTTATGTTCCAACAAATTGCTTGTTCTGTATAACCTATATAAACGTTTAGTGCTAGCTTGCGATTCATCTTCGTACGGGGTCGGGTGTGTGTTACAACAAGTAAACGAATCGGGTAAAATGCAACCGGTCCCCTATGCGTTCAGGAGTTTGTCCAAGGCTGAAAGCATGATTGAAAAAGAAACTCTGGCATGCGATTACCGGGTGGAAAAAATGCACCAGTATCTGTTTGGTCTCAAGTTTGAGTTAAAAACTGACCATAAGCCAATCATATCGCTATTCTAAGAGAGCAAAGGGATTAATACCAATGCCTCTGATGGCAATCAAAGATGTGCACTCACGCTGTCTGCATATAACTATGTAATATGCCATAGACCAGGCACAGAGAACTGCGCTGATGCTCTCAGTAGGCTACCATTGCCCACCACCGGGGTGGAAATGGCACAGCCTGCAGAATTGCTCTTGGTGATGGATGCATTTGAAAGTGAAATGTCACCCGTTACGGCCCACCAGATCAGGACCTGGACCAGCCAGGATCCATTACTGTCCCTTGTAAAAAAAACTGTGTGCTCCATGGGAGCTGGTCCAGTGTCCCATCGGAGATACATGAAGAGATCAAGCTATTGTAGTGGCGCAAAGATGACATGTCCATACAGGTGGACTGTCTTTTGTGGGGCAATCACATGGTTTTGCCTAAGAAAGGCAGAGAAACATTCTTAGGCGACCTACATATTACCCATCCAGGAATAGTAATGATGAAAGCTATAGCCAGATCCCATCTGTGGTGGCCCGGCATCGACTCTGATTTGGAGTCATGTGTGCGCCAATGTAACACTTGCTCTCAACTGAGCAATGCACCTAGAGAGTCACCGCTAAGTTTGTGGTCATGGCTCTCCAAACCATGGTCTCGGATCCACGTTGACTTTGCGGGCCCATTTCTAGGCAAAATGTTTTGGTTGTTGTGAATGTTTATTCAAAATGGATTGAGTGTGTAATAATGTCTGTAAACATATCCACTGCCACCATCGAAAGCCTATGAGCCATGTTCACCATGCACGGCCTGCCTGATGTCCTTGTCAGCGACAATGGGCCATGCTTCACCAATGTTGAATTCAAGGAATTCATGACCCACAATGGAATCAAGCACATCACATCTGCCCCGTTCAAGCCCGCATCCAATGGCCAGGCAGAACGGGCAGTTCAGACCATCAAGCAAAACTTGAAACGTGTGTTGGAAGGCTCCCTGCAAACCCGCCTGTCCCGAGTCCTGCTCAGCTACCGCACCAGACTCCACTCGCTCACTGGGGTTCCCCCAGCTGAGCTGCTCATGAAAAGGGCGCTCAAAACAAGGCTCACTCTTGTCCACCCTGATCTCCATGATCACATCGAGAGCTGTCGACATCAACAGAGCATGTACCATGATCGCGTAAACTTGTCACGTGATATTGAGGTTAATGACCATGTATTTGTACCCAACTATGGACTTGGTCCCAAATGGCTTGCTGGCACCGTCATCGGCAAAGAAGGGAGTAGGGTGTTTCAGGTCAAACTGGCTAATGGACTAACTTGCAGAAAGCATTTGAACCAAACCAAACAGCCATGAGCAACCCGAAGAGGACACCACCAACTTCGACCCTCCAACACACACACACAAGTGGCAACAGACATCACAGTCGACCACGAAGCTGAACTCACCATCCCCAGAAACCCGGCAAGGCCAGCTGCAGAGCAGCCCAGCGAAGAACCAACCAACTCACCCACACCTACATTTGTACCGAGACGATCGACAAGGGAGCGAAAAGCCCCAGATCGTCGCATCCTATAAATAAGTGTACAATTGACTTTGGGAGGGAGTGATGTTATGTAGGTAACCCTTGGCAACCTGTATCATACCACCACCAGAGGGCCTACCTGTTGGAGTCCCAAGCGATCCCAGAATCCCTTGGGAGCACTGTATATAAGCAGGCCTCCCACGCTGTAGCGATACTCTGGAGTTTGAATAAAGGAGCTAAGGTCGCACTTACTCATTGTCTACAGTACTCAGTTACATCACTTTATTATGAGCATAACAAGGAACATACCATTATTGTCCCTTGGGGGGCGGGGGGGTGGGGGTTGAATGGGGAGAGGGAGAGGTGAGGAACATACCATTATTGTCCCAGGTATAGCGGAGGTGAGGAACATAATTATTGTCCCCGGGGGGCGGGGGGGGGGCGGGGTGCGGTGGCAGGGGCGAGGATGAGGTGAGGAACAAACCATTATTGCCGCCGGGGGGGGAGGAGGGGGGGAGAGGTTGAGGTGAGGAACATACCATTGTTTCACCATTGAGGGAGAGATGAGGAACATACCATTACTGTCCCTGGTGGGGAAGAGGGAGTGGTGAGGAACATACCATTATTGTCCCCAGGGGGTGAAAGGAGGCAGAGCGCTGAGGAACATAACATTATCATTCCCGGGGGTGGTGGGGAGAGGAAGGAGAGGGGAGGAACAAACCATTATTTTCCCCAGGGGGAATGGGGAGAGGAGATGGAGATGTGCGGAACCTACCATTATTGTCCCTGGGTGTGGGAGAGGTGAGGAACATACCATTATTGTCACCATTGGGGGAGAGCGAGAGGGAGAGGTGAGGAACATACCCTTATTTTTCCCGGGTGTGGGGGGTGGAGGAGAGGAAAAGGACAGGTGAGGAACATAGCATTATTGTCCCCGAGGTGAGGAATTGTAGCACCAGCTTTCTGGCCATTTCTATCTACAATACTTTAAATCCTTAAATCCAAATCCCCAAGAAAGAACTGTACTGTTTGTCGAGCTTGTGGGGTTGACACTGAGGTGCATTCATATACAACCGGACATTTCACACTGACAGGCTGGGTGGCAGGGAACCCAGGCCCATTGATGTCATCACCATCTAAAGTGATTCTTGGGAACAATACCCTGAGAGGTAACTCAGAGACACTGTGCCTTCGCATTGTTAAAGCACAGTCACCACTCAGTCCCATCCCAAACTGGTGCAAGGCAGGAAATGGCCGGCCCATTGTCTTCCAGGAGATAAGCCGGTTAAGCAAGATCGGTTTGTGATCGAAACCCATGACCTGCTAATGGGGGCCATCAACTCAGGAAACGACAGACATCCAGTAATCAGCACCCATTGTCTCTCCAGAGAGCAAGGCCTGGGAGCGGGAAAACAAAATATCATTTTTCACAAAGATTTCAAAGGCTACGAGCCACTTCAGGCCACGGGGGGAGGGGGTCCAGACAGATCACCGGAGTCAATCTATCGGTCAGTATTGGCGGGAGGAAAGGTGATGAGTTTTGGGGATATAAGGAGCCGCTTTGCAACAAGCTCCAGCTCAGGAGGAAGAAAGCTCCGGAAAAAGCTCAGGAAAAAGCCCAGGAAAAAGCCTAGGAGTGAGACGTTCAGGAAGAAGCTGTAAGCAAGACAACGAGCAATCAGGGTGAACATATTGCCTGCGCCTACACATCCACAAGACCACTTAGCTGTGTGAGGGGGTGATTGTAAGTCCCAACCAAACCCAAGTGGTTTAGTGCTGGGGGGGGTCCTGTGTTTGTTTATTTCACGGGAAGGTTCTTTTATTAAGTCGTGGTAACTTAGCACAGCAGGGCTTATTGGACAAGCCAGGGTTGTACTGTTTTGCACTGTTTATGAGTGGTGTTGTTAATCTTATTTAACACAATACGGTTGAGCCTGAAAAACGTGAGTCCGTGTCTAATCTGTCCATATAATCCCTATATTCCAGAACTTGTAGTAGGAGGTGCGTTATCGGTACGCCCAAGAAAACAAGCACCCCCTCAGTACTGCCCCTCCAACAGCGCAGCGCTCCCTCAGTACTGACCCTCCGACAGTGCAACACTCCCTCAGTACTGCTCTCTGACAGAGCAGCACTCCCTCAGAACTGACCCTCCGACAGTGCAACACTTCCTCAGTTCTGCCCTCTGACAGTGCAGCACTCCCTCAGTACTGCCCATCCAACAGTACAGCATTCCCTCAGTACTGCCCCTCTGACAGTGCAGCACTCCCTCAGTACTGCCCATCTGACAGTGCGGCACTCCCTCAGGATTGCCCCTCTGACGTGCAGAACTCCCTCAGTACTGCCCCTCTGACAGTGCAGCACTCCCTCAGTACTGCCCCTCTGACCGTGCGGCACTCCTTCAGGACTACACCTCTGACAGTGCAGCACTCCCTGAGTAATGCCCCTCTGACAGTCCAGCACTCCCTCAGGACTGCCCCTCTGACAGTGCAGCACTCCCTCAGTACTGCCCCTCTGACATTGCAGCACTCCCTCAGTACTGGCCCTCTGACAGTGCAGCACTCCCTCAGTACTGCCCCTCTGACAGTGCAGCACTCCTTCAGTACTGCCCCTCTGACAGTGCAGCACTCCCTCAGGACTGCACAGTAGTGTATGTCTTTATTTTGCACTCGGGTTCCTGGAGTGGGGCTTGAACCCACGATACAACATTGCATCACTGGATGCCACATAGTCTGAGCTGTGAGTCATATCCCGACCTCAGTTGGAACAGCTAACTCAGAACAAACAACAACAGCAACTTTTATACAGCACCTTTAACACAGTAAAACTCCCCGAGCGCTTCACAGGAGCGTTATAGAATAAAGATTGACAGCGAGCCACGTAAGGAGACATTGAAATTTGCAGCTCAGTCAAATTGTGAGGGAAATTGTCAGTGCTGTCTTCATACCAAAAGGGGGCGATGTTGCTTCTGAAAAGACCAAATTTTTGACAATTTCTGTGTCACTCAATTGATTGGTTTGTAAAACCCGTTTGTACAAAATCTCCAGTCAGGTTTGCAGAATCATTTCCAGTTCCCCACGTGTCATTTGATGGTGGATCTCAGCGTGTATCTCCTCGTCCGCTCGCGAGGCGGTGTCTCAGACCGATTGGTGGGTCAGCAGCCACTCCATACTGCAGCGAGCATCGGCAGGCCATTCCACTGTGGGAGGCCTCACCACGGAGCTCGGTGCATGGGGTATATCCACACAGAGACCGTTTGCCGCCAGGTACAGCAGCAACAACCTGCATTGCTATAGCAACTGGAACATTAGAGCAACATCCCGAGGCAGCTGACAGAGGCATAATCTGGTCAAAGTGGTGCTGAGCCAAAGGGGGAGGGGCTAGGAGGCTGATCAAAACCCTCAGTCACAGATTGGGTTTGAAGGGAGGTCTTAAAAGAGGAGAGAGGTGGAGTGGCAGAGAGGTTTAGAGTGCAGGGAGTTAGGGCCCAGGCAGCTGAAGGCACGGCCCCCAATGGAGGGGGAAGGGAAGGGGGGATGGATAAGAAGCCTGAGCCAGATACAGCGGCCCCTGAACACAACAACAACTTGCATTTATATACAGGAAGGAGTGTGAAATATTAGATGAAATTCATAGTGAGAGAGGAAGGATTAAGGGGCTTAGCAGCTTTGAAAGTGGATAAATCCCGAGGCCCAGATGAAAAGTATCCCAGGCTGTTAAGAGAAACAAAAGAGGAAGTAGCGGAGGCTCTGGTCCTTATTTTCCAATCCTCTCTGACTACAGGTGTGGTGCCAGAGGACCGGTGGACTGCTAATGTTGTAAATTTGTGTTATGTGTATATATATCGGAGGATGATGAAGAATTAGGGGTGCGCTTTGCCTCATTTAAAAAAAGACGATTTGCAGTCAAATCAGAAGAGACTGCGGGAGTTAGGGCCCAGGCAGCTGGGCCCTAACTCCAATTAGATCGGTATATGGGAGCTAAAGTCCGAGCTGTACAGGCTATGGGATGGAAATCCCAGGATTCCGATAAACAGTCATTAGGAAAATTACCCGGAAAATGTCATTATTGTGGGAAAGAAGGTCACTGGGCCAAGACGTGCAGGGCAAAACAGCAAGGTCATGGCTGGGGAAGAGGACGCAGCCAGGGATACAATTCAGCCAACAAGCCAGGCTTGTCACAAGCTAACGACCTCATAGAAGCAATTAAGCGACTGACAATACAACAACAGAAGGAGTTACTAGGGATAGCAAAAAACGATTAGAGCCCACCCTGGCCCCCCTCCTCACACTAATACAACAAAGGGGAGATGGGCTATATATAACTGTGAGGGTGGGCGATAAGGATGTGGACTGTCTTTTAGACACAGGGGCGGAATTAACATGCTTACCCCTACAATATGGAGACTTTTTGTCGTTGGATGGTAGGGCACGTACAGCCTATGGAGTTGGGGGCCATAAAATGGAAATTAAAAGGACAACACCGGTACTTATAGGGCTGGGTCCACATGAACTAACCACGCCGGTCTGGATAGGCCCAGTAGATCAACCCCTTTTGGGAATGGACGTTCTAATCCAAATAGATTCATCGTTGCATTTCAAGGATGGTCGGGTGACATGGTCAATTAAAACTTTGAAGAAAGAAGAATTGAAGGAACACCCGATATGGGCTAAAGATAAGAACGATTGTGGCCTACTCCAGATGGAGCCTGCGTCATTTACCGGGACCAAGCCTCCATGCACTAACAGTGTCCCAACAGTCCAACTGCCATCGCGGGAATCTTACCGGTTATTCAGCAATTGGAGAAACAAGGAGTGCTTATTAAAACGCATAGCTCCTCCAATAGCCCCGTGTGGCTGGTACAGAAATCTAATGAGACTTGGCGTTTGACTGTCGATTATAGGAAAGCTAACCAGTGTATTGATCAAAAAGCTCCCTTGGTCGCAGATCCCTCCACCATTTTTAATGCCCTCAAACCGGAACATAAATATTTCTCGGTTATAGATATGGTCAACGGATTTTGGTCGGTGCCTCTGGCACCGGAGGTTCGACAGTGGTTTGCTTTCACGGTCCAAGGACAATAGTATACTTGGACCCAGTTACTGCAGGGTTTCCACAACAGCCCTACAGTATTCCACATGGCTTTACAAAGCCATTTGTGAGAATTACCTCCCCTGTCATCCACAGTCATCCAATATGTAGACGATATCCTGCTGGCTTCAAACACGGAAGAACAGCATGAACAAGATTTATGAGCTTTGCTGGAACACCTTCGGCTGAAAGGACATAAAGCCAGCATCGACAAAGCACAAATATCCCAAGAAGAGGTTGTATACCTGGGACAAAAGATTTCACAAGGAAAGAGAGAACTTACCCAGAATAGAACTGCAGCCATTCGGGCTGCTAAAAAACCCACCACTATTCAGGAACTAAGGTCTTTTTTGGGATTGTGTAACTTTAACAGAAATTGCATTGACTCCTTCACACAGCTTGCTCAGCCACTGAATGATATTTTAAAGGGGAAACGTGCCTCTAAAGAAGCCAGCACCCTCACTAAGGAACAGCAAGAGGCCTTCCTGAGTTTGAAAAAGGTTTTGTGTTCAGCACCTGCTCTGGGAATCCCCGATGGTGGTAAGCCCTTTACCCTGTTTGTTCATGAGAAAGAAGGATATATGATAGCTATACTGACACAAGAACATGGGGATCGGCAAAGACCTATTGGCTATTATTCGGCAAAACTGGATGCGGTAGCCCTCGGATGGGGAAGTTGCCTAAGGGCCATGGAAGCTACATGTCGAGCGGTAATGATCACTGCGGGTCTAGTCCTCAACCAAAAGCTGATTGTCAAGTGTCCCCACACCGTACACGCTTTGCTGTCTATGAATAGAATGTCTCAGTTGACAGCAGCAAGATGGACCCGCTGGACAGCAGTTTTGGAAGCTCCAAATTTCCATATCGTCCGGGCCAGCCCGGTTAATCTCGCAACTATGCTCCCGATGTCAGAATCGAGGGAGCAAGAGGGGGGAGAATGTGAAGAGCATGACTGCGTGGAGATTTTAAAAGAAACAGAAGAAGCAGCCTTAGCAGCAGAGGAGTCTCTGCACAACCCAGACCTCATCCTGTTTACAGATGGTTCCTCCTTTGTTGACAATGGTACCAGAAAAGCAGGATGGGCAGTTACAGCCTTATATGAGGTAGTGGCAAAAGGATGTTTACCCTCAGGAATGTCAGCACAACAGGCCGAGTTACGGGCCCTGTCAGAAGCATGTCGAATAGCAGAAGGACAGACAGCTAATGTCGACACAGATTCACGTTATGCTTTTGGAGACGCTCACGACTTTGGTCTGTTATGGCGGAAAAGAGGATTCCTCACTGCTGCTGGTACACCTATCCGAAATGGAAAAGAAGTCCGAGACTTACTGGAGGCCATACAATTACCTCAGGAAGTGTCCATCCTGAAGTGTAAGGCACATACCAAGGAAAATACCACAGAAGCACAGGGAAATGCCCGAGCCGACCAGGCAGCTAAAGATGTCGCCTCACAGGGCGTTCCTCCAGAAGAACCAACACAGATGTGCAGATTGAAAGCACTCAGGACTCTGACACGAGACCCTCAAACAATGCAAGGCGAGTGCTCCTGAGAGAAAAAATGGACATGGATTGAGGCAGGAATTAAGCTATGCGAAGATGGTGTCTGGAGACAAAGAGTTACCGACAAGCCAGTTGCGCCACAAGCGCTTATGCCTTTTTTAGCCCAACAGATCCACTCGTGGGGACACTTGGCCTCACAACAGATGACGGCATGACTCCAGAAAAGCTGGCGGGGTCGGTGATTTAAAAAACATGCCCAGCTGGTAACAGACCGCTGTGTGGTCTGCCGGAAAAATAATTCTGGACCCATCACGATAATGCGCCAACTGAGGCTCCCTGCCCCTGTCGGACCATTCCAGCATCTGCAGGTTGATTATATATCTCTTCCTTCATGCCAAGGATACACTAACATTCTTGTCATGGTCGACAGATTCTCTAGATGGGTAGAAGCTGTCCCAACTAAAAGAGCCACAGCCAATCACACTGCAAAGGTCTTGTGTAAGGATTACATTCCCCGATGGGGAGTCCCGAGTAGCATTGACTCAGATCAGGGAACACACTTCACAGGTGCTGTCTGCCAAGACGTCTGTAGGTTACTGAACATTACGTGGGATTTACACTGTCCTTATCATCCACAATCATCAGGTCAAGTAGAGCGAATGATTTGAACTCTGAAACAACGGCTTGCTAAATATCACCAAGAAGGAACACCATGGCCCCAGGCACTACCAATAGAGCTATGTAGCATTAGGGCAACCCCGAACAGAACTACAGGTCTAAGCCCATTTGAAATTATAACAGGAAGACCCATGTCGCTGCCAGGAACTATCGATTTATGGAAAGCTGATGTTCACTTAATGAGTGACACTTTGTTATCATACTGTCAGAACTTAACCAATGCTATTAGTTCTGTTTCCCGACAGGTATCGGCAGCTTGGGGTAATCCACCCGAAGGAGGACATGACATCATCCCGGGAGTCTGGGTGTATGTGAAAAAGTTGCATAAAGAACCTTTGGGTGCCAAGTGGGAGGGACCTTATCAAGTGTTATTGAACACCCAGGCAGCTGTTAAAGTCCAAGGAAAGAAAGCCTAGATCCACGCTTCACACATTAAACGAGCACCCATAACTGAAGCTGAAATAAGGACAATTACTTTTCGCTAAAATGTATAAATTTACTGTAGTATTGATTGTCGGTATTCTAGGCATAGGCCTACTTCTTACTAGCCGACCCTCTGCACCAAAGGGAAATAGTAGGGTAGCAATGGAATTACATGTAAATATCTTTTACTTTTATATTGTTTGTTTATGTTGATTAAATGTTGTTGCGACCAGGCGGTTGTAGCTGCTGTCCCACAGGTGAGACACCTTGCAGATCCCAGCAAACCATCTGTACGTGGCACAGGGGTATGTTATGCTTAAGGAAAGGTTGTTTACTGGTTGAATTAAGATATTGATTTGGATTAAATTGGAATAAAGTTAATTAACCTACTAAAACCAGACTTCCATTGTGGCCACGATGGAACTCGGGTTGGTGTAAATTTGTGTGGAAGCTACTAGTCCAGACATGTGGCGAAACACATCAACAAATTTTAGAAGGAAACTCTATTAACATGTATGAAATTATTTTGTAGAATATTTAACCAGTGATACCTGATGTTTTATGATTCAGTTTGTGAAAGAATCAAATGGGGGATTGATAGAGAATTCAAACAGGCTGCATTTAGACAGGCTGTGAAAAAACACAGGCCACATTGCATTAAGTCATCAATCAACTTGACATTTTCGGACCTTGGGTAGCGAGCCAATTAAAACGTTAAAAGACTTTCAATTGAGCCAATAAGGTCAAAGAAGGCGAGTTCTTTTCTGTAAATTGATCCAGGTATAAATACAGCCATTTTGACCATGTGGTTTCAGTAAGACAGCAGCTTGTTACTCTCTGCCACGATCAAAAAGTTAAAACTACCATCGGAGTTCGTATTTCATTGGAAATTAAGAGATCTAACAAACACATTGAATAAATTGTCCAATTACAGTCTGTGGGGAAAAGAATACAGCTTAAACTCTAAATGGGGTAAAGAGGAGAATGCAGATACATTTACACAATTTATCCCAGCCTCCCTCCCCCAATTCCCCGAACTAACTCAGTTGTAACTCTGTGGGTTCAGGGGCCATGCTCACCAATCCCTTTTTGACAGTTGCCAGTGAATCGCGGTTTCGGGGTTCGCTGCATTTGGCCTTCGAGGCGGAGAGGACTTCGGACTACGTAGCCTTCGGTTGGGGTGCGTCCGTTGATGCAGTAAGTTGCGTTTTGGATGTATGGGGTAAGTACCCACTTTCTTTGGTTAGGAATAGTTTAGTTAGTCCCTTTTGGTAATTTCTCACCCGTTGGTCGTTCCGAAGTAGATTGTAGAGTGGAAATAAATGTCGATTCTTCTGTTTTTGCTGAGTTGGTTTTGGTTAGTCGTTTCGCTGGTTGTGGTGGCCCGGGTTGTCAATTTGGTTGCTGACAACCTTCCATTTCGTGGGCCTCGTGCTCAGTCGGTCCTTGATGATTTCTTGTAGTTTCCTTCACTACTCCATTTCTTCACTCCCCACCTCCGGCTGCTTGTGTCTGTCTGTGTTTGAGTCTGTGTCCTGCTGTTCGAGTCTGTGTCCTGCTTTCTGTGTTCTGTTCCTTGGCAAAACTTGGAATAGATATAACCCAAAAAAAAGGCTCCGTTATCTCCCATCAAATCTAGCTCAGTTCTTTGTTTCGATTTTTCAGCCAGCTAACTGAAACTTGATTAAGTGGTTTAAATCTGGCGTTAATAGGCTTTTCGAAGTTGGTGAGCTCTCCATTGTGCTAGTCTGGCCTGAGCCAGATATTTCTATGCCTGTTGAAAAGGTGTTGGAATATGTATGTAACATTTGGGTCCTCCGGGTGCGGTGATAAATGTTTCTTCCATCGTCGATTGTTTAAATGCGAATGTTTTCAAGGGGCAAGTTTCGAGGGTATACAGTTCCCAGACAATTTGATTAGTTCCAATGTCCAAACTGGCCCTTTAGATATTGACCCCACCCCTTTTCTTGCAGACCCAACATACACCTTTTAAAAATCCCAAATTCGATTCAAGTTCGTAGTTTCTTCCATGTGCACTTTAGGATTTCAAACTTTCTGGTAGTTTGTTCCAAATTAAATTCCCATTCCTATGAGTCCAAACACTGCGGGGGGGGGGTCTCCATGAATGCACCCCCTTTTATCCCCTGCATGCCTCGTCTGCCCCTTTAAAATTCATTTGTGTCCCAAAGTTTTCCTTCCATTTTAAAAGTCCAGAAAGGGATTCTTCTCCTCTGCAGGGGAAAGGTACCTGGAATCTTTGCAAGATATTGGTAAATTCTACAGTACAATGGTTGGGAACAATGGCCAGGCCAGCCCAGGCCAGGCAAGGATGAAACATAACACAACTGTAACTGTCACCAATATAAGTTCACGCAAAACGTTCATTTATTAGCTGCTGATGCAAGAGGTTTGCAGCTGTGTAACTTCCACGTGGCTTTTCCAGTGTTGTGGGGGGCGGCGTGGGGGCATGGGTTCATCGCCAGGCTGATTGTCCTCCCCGAGGTCATCGTCCTCCTCCTCCTCCTCGTCCTCCTCCTCCTCGTCTTTCTCTTCAGCCTCTCCTCTCTCCTGAGGTGGACCGGCGGTCACATCTGGCAATTGTTGTCCTCCTCTTATAGATAGGTTATGCAACATGCAGCACACCACAATAAACTCAGTGACCTGCTCAGGGTGGTATTGTAGGTTGCCACCTGAATGGTCCAGGCATCTGAAGCGCTGCTTCAGCACCCCAATTGTCTTTTCGATGATATTGCGTGATTACCTGTCGCAATATGGCTTTCATTGAAGCGCTTCTCGGCTTCTCTCTGGGGATTACGCAAGGGGCTCATGAGCCAGCTGGCAAGGCCATATCCTTTATCCCCCAGCATCCAACCGTGACCTTGTGGCTGACTCTTATACAGGTCAGAGACAGTGTTCTCACACAAGAAATGCACATCATATATGCTCCCTGGAAAATTAGCATTTACTGCCAGAATTATTTGTTTGTGGTGGACAACGAGCTGCACATTCAGGGAGTGGAATCCCATTCGGTTTTAAACAGCTCTTCATTCTGTAAAGTTGCTCTCAGGGCGATGTGCATACAGTCTATTGCTCCCTGCACCTTGGGGAAGTTTTCTATTCTTGAGAACCCCAAAGCCCCCTCAGTCTGTGCCTCCCTGGTCATAGGGAAGCTTATAAAGTCACCTGTCGAATGCAACAATGTGTGGCGTGCTGAGAGATACCGCAAATGTTGCCAGCAGAGGCCTGAAATGAGCCCAATGCGAAGAAGGAAAGTGGCGCAGTAACCTTAACCTCAACAGGCAGTGCGGTCCTGATGGTGCTGGTAGGCTGCAGATCTCCCTTAATGAGCTGGCATATCTCATTGATGACCTCCTTTCGGAAGCGCAGCCTCCTAATGCAGTGTTATCGGACAGGGCCAGGTACGATAGCTTATCAGTGGATATGCATTGGGTATAACGTCTCCTCCGGTTAGTCTGACATCAGTAGTGGAGAAAATGTTGGAGTCAATTACTAAGGATGAAATAGCAACGCATTTGAAGAGCAGTGACAGGATCGGTCCAAGTCAGCATGGATTTGTGAAAGGGAAATCATGCTTGACAAATCTTCTGGAATTTTTTGAGGATGTAACTGTAGAGAGGACAAGGGAGAACCAGTGGATGTGATGTATTTGGACTTTCAAAAGGCATTTGACTCGGTCCCACATAAGAGATTGGTGTGCAAAATCAAAGCGCATGGTATTGGGGGTAATCTACTGGCATGGATAGAGAATTGGTTGGCAGATAGGAAGCAGAGAGTCGGGATAAACGGTTCCTTTTCGGAATGGGAGGCAGTGACTAGTGGAGTGCCACAGGGCTCAGTGCTGGGACCCCAGCTCTTTACATTATACATTAATGATTTGGATGAAGGAATTGAGTGTAATAAGTTTGCAGATGACACTACACTGGGTGGTGGTGTGAGCTGTGAGGAGGATGCTAAGAGGCTGCAGGGTGATTTGGACAGGTTGGGTGAGTGGGCAAATGCATGCCAGATGCAGTATAATGTGGATAAATGTGAGGTTACCCACTTTGGTGGCAAAAACACGAGGGCAGAGTAGTACCGGAATGGTGGCAAATTAGGAAAAGTGGAGTTGCAACGAGACCTGGGTGTCATGGTTCATCAGCAATTGAAAGTTGGCATGCAGGTGCAGCAGGCAGTGAAGAAGGCAAATGGTATGTTGGCCTTCATAGCTAGGGGATTTGAGTATAGGAGCAGGGAGGTCTTACTGCATTTGTACAGGGCCTTGGTGAGGCCTCACCTGGAATATTGTGTTCAGTTTTGGTCTCCTAATCTGAGGAAGGACATTCTTGCTATTGAGGGAGTGCAGCGAAGGTTCACCAGACTGATTCCAGGGATGGCTGGACTGACATATGAGGCGAGACTGGATCAACTTGGCCTTTATACACTGGAGTTTAGAAGGATGAGAGGGGTTAGATGCGGGAAGAATGTTCCCGATGTTGGGAAAGTCCAGAACCAGGGGACACAATCTTAGAATAAGGGGTAGGCCATTTAGGACTGAGATGAGGAGGAACTTCTTCACTCATAGAGTTGTTGATCTGTGGAATTCCCTACCGCAGAGAGTCGTTGATGCCAGTTCATTGGATATATTCAAGAGGGAGTTAGATATAGCCCTTACAGCTAAAGGGATCAAGGGGTATAGAGAGAAAGCGGGAAAGGGGTACTGAGGGAATGATCAGCCATGATCTTATTGAATGGTGGTGCAGGCTCGAAGGGCTGAATGGCCTACTCCTGCACCTATTTTGTATGTTTCTATGTTTCTATGTTTCCTCCTCAGCAGTCAGCCATCTCTTTGATTGGGCACATAATGCTCTTCAATATACCTTCTCCCATCTGTAGTCTGCAACATGTGATTAGAGACCAATACTGGTTGAGAAATTACAGGCCCTCACACTATAAATCGCTATAAATGCCCTTAATATGTCCTCAACAGATACAAATGTGATTAGATGATTGGAAGGGTCAAAAAGACCCTTAAAACCATTCACAAATTGATTCTCCTCACAAGTACCTGAAGCAGCCTTTCAGTACAGATCCTCCGAGTCACAAAATGACGTCCGTAGTGCCGAGTACTGCCGACTAGTGCCGACTTTAGGTCAGGTGATGCAGCTTTTCTTCAGCGACCTTTTTGGCCAGCAATCATTTCGGCGACGTATGGGCGAAATGCCGAAAGATGCGGTCGCCGATAATCTGGGCGATAATCTGCTGCAAGTTTCCATTTTCAGCCCAATTTTCGGCCTTGCACGCGGATATGTCATTTTTTTTTTAAAATTAGGCCGGGCGATGCAGCACATTCATGTCGCCAAAAGTTGGACCAGCAACAAATGGGCGATAATTGGGTGCTAGTTTCAACTTTTCAGCAAATATGGGCGGTAGCCTGAATCTTTGCGCTTATATATGCGATAAATGGGCGATCAATGTGCGATCAATGGGTGATCAATGGGCCATGATGTGCTGAACGTCTAGCCTGTAGAGTCTTTAACGTAGTAAAACATCCCAAGGCACATAGATCAAGAACCCCACAGATTTCTCTATACTGCACCATTCTGTAATCTCTCTCCATTTAAAGAATTTGCTTTTAATTTTTCCTGCCAAAGTGGATAACCTCACATTTTCCCACAATATACTTAATCTGCCAAATTTTTGCCCACTCACTTAGCCTATTTACATAACAACATAAGAAATAGGAGCAGGAGAATGCCATACGGCCCCTCGAGCCTGCTTCGCCATTTAATAAGATCATGGCTGATCCGATCATGGACTCAGGTCCAATTCCCTGCCCGCTTCACGTAACCCCTTTGTTGTGTATGAATAAGGAGTCTGACTGGATACTGTGAGCTCAAAGTAAAGTGCGCCCTTAGTCTTTTATTGCAGGTCTCCAGAGTGTCTCTCCAGCCTGTGAGGCCTCCTTAAGTACCTGTGCTCCCAAGAGATTGTGTGAAGAGCTCTCTGGTGGCTACACAAGGTATATACAGGTTTACATATATAACACTCTTATTCCCTTATCGGTTACATAACTGTCTATCTCTTTCTTAAATTTATTCAATGACCAGCATCCACAGTTCTCTGAGGCAGTAAATTCCGCAGATTTACAACCCTCAGAGAAGAAATTCCTCCTCATCTCAGTTTTAAATGGGCGGCCCCTTATTCTGAAATTATGCCCCCTAATTCTAGTCTCCCTTATCAGTGAAAACATCCTCTCTGTATCCACCTTGTCAAGCCCCCTCATAATCTTATACATGTTGATAAGATCACCTCCCATTC
This sequence comes from Pristiophorus japonicus, assembly GCF_044704955.1. NCBI lineage: Eukaryota > Metazoa > Chordata > Chondrichthyes > Pristiophoridae > Pristiophorus > Pristiophorus japonicus. Next base: position 144,596,625 of record NC_091984.1, read on the forward strand.
TTCTGAATTCCAATGAGTAGAGGTACAACCTACACAACCTTTCCTCATAAGTCTACCCCTTCATCTCCGGAATCAACCTAGTGAACCTTCTCTGATCTGCTTCCAAAGCAAGTATATCCTTTCTTAAATATGGAAACAAAAACTGTATGCAGTATTCCAGGTGTGGCCTCACCAATACCCTGTATAACTGTAGCAAGACTGCCCTGCTTTTATACTCTATCCCCTTTGCAATAAAGGCCAAGATTCCATTGGCCTTCCTGATCACTTGCTGTTCCTGCATACTAACCTTTTGTGTTGCATGCACCAGGAACCTCAGGTCCTGCTGTACTGCAGCACTTTGCAATTGTTCTCCATTTAAATAGTAACATGCTCTTCGATTTTTTTTCTGCCAAAGTGCATGACCTCACACTGTCTGACATTATACTCCATCTGCGAAATGTTTGCCCACTCACATAGCCTGTCTATGTCCTTTTGCAGATTTTTTGTGTCCTCCTCACACATTGCTTTTCCTCCTCTCTTTGTATCATCAGCAAAGTTGGCTACATTACACTCAGTCCCTTCTTCCAAGTTGCTAATATAGATTGTAAATAGTTGGGGTCGCAGAACTGATCCCTGCGGCACCCCACAAGTTACTGATTGTCAACCTGTGAATGAACCATTTATCCCAACTCTCTGTTTTCTGTTAGTTAGCCAATCCTATATCCATGCTAATATATTACCTCCAACCCCGTGAAATTTTATCTTGTGCATTAACCTTTTATGTGGCACCTTGTCAAATGCCTTCTGGAAGTCCAAATACACCACATCCACTGGTTCCCCTTTATCCACCCTGTTTGTTACATCCTCAAAGAATTCCAGCAAATTTGTCAAACATGGCTTTCCCTTCATAAATCCATGCTGACTCTGCCTGACTGAATTATGCTTTTCCAAATGTCCTGCTACTGCTTCTTTAATAATGGACTCCAACATTTTCCCAACCACAGATGTCAGGCTAACTGGTCTATAGTTTCCAGCTTTTTGTCTGCCTCCTTTTTTAAATAGGGGCGGTACATTTGCAGTTTTCCAATCTGCTGGGACCTCCCCAGAATCCAGGGAATTTAGGTAAATTGTGACCAATGCAGCCACTAACCCTGTTGCTACTGCTCTTAAGACCCTGGGATGCAAGCCATCAGGTCCAGGGGATTTATCCGCATTTAGTCCCATTATCTTACTGAGTACCACCTCCTTCGTGATTGTGATTGTGTTAAGCTCGTTCCAACCATCCAATATCCACTGTTGGGATATTATTTGTGTCCACTACCGTAAAGACTGACACAAAATATTTGTTCAGAGTTTCTGCCATCTCCATGTTCCCCTTCATTAATTCCCCGGTCTCTTCTTCTCAGGGACCAACATTTATTTTAGCCACTCTTTTCCTTTTTATATACATTTAGAAACTCTTGCTATCTGTTTTTATATTTCGTGCTAGTTTACTTTCATAGACTATGTTCACTTTCTTAATCATTTTTTAGTCATTCTTTGTTGGCTTTTAAAAGCTTCCCAATCTTCTGTCCTCCCACTAGTTTTGGTCACCTTGTATGCCCTTGTTTTTAATTGCATACCATCCTTTATTTCTTTAGTTAGCTATGGATGGCTTCACCCTTTCCTCCTCACTGGAAAATATTTTTCTTGAGAGTTATTAAATATCTCCTTAAATGTATGTCACTGTTCATCAACCATCCTAAACTTTAATCTATTTTCCCAGTCCACTTTAGCCAACTCTGCCCTCATACCTTTGTAGTCTCCTTTATTTAAGCTTTGTACGCTGGCTTAAGATTCAACTTTCTCGCCCTCCATCCGAATTTGAAATTCAACCATGCTATGATCACTCAGTCCAAGGGGATCCTTTACTGGGAGATTGTTTATTAATCCTGTCTCATTATACAGGACCAGATCTAAGATAGCCTACCCCCTGGTTGGTTCCTTTACATACTGCTCAAGGAACCTGTTCCTTATGCACTCTACGAACTCCTCCTCAAGTCTATCCTGACCATTTTGATTTGTTCAATCAATGTGGAGGTTAAAATCACCCATAATTATTGCTGTTCCCTTTTTACAAACCCTCACTATTTCTTGGTTTGTACTCCGACCATCAGAGTTGCTACTGTTAGGGGGCCTATAGACTACGCCCAGCAGTGACTTTTCCCCCTTATTATTCCTTATCTCCACACAAACTGTTTCAACATCCTGATCATTTGAGCCAATATTATTTCTCACTATTGCAGTGATTCCATCCTTTACCAACAGAGGTACCCCACCTGCTTTTACTTTCTGCCTGTCCTTCCGAATTGTCAAGTACCCCTGAATATTTAGTTCCAAGTTTTGGTCACCTTGCAACCACGTCGCTGTTGTGGCTATCAGATCATACCCACTTGTAACTATTTGTGCCGACAGCTCATCTGTTTTGTTACGAATGTTGTGTGTTTCAGATAAAGAGCTTTTAAACGTGTTTTCATACCATTTTCTCCTGCTATGGTCCCAGTTTCTGATACACTCTTTTGTTTATACATTCTATCCCTTCCTGTCATGTACTGGTTTTTGTTTCTCCCAATGCTACCCTGCTCTATAGCCTTATTCTTTGAGCTTTTAGGTTTCTGCTCACCTGAAACCTCCCCCCTATCTATAGCCCTGTGCAGATTCTTTGCGTCCTCCTCACAAATTGCTTTCCCAACTATCTTTGTATCATCAGTAAATTTCGCTACATAACACTCAGTTCCTTCATCCAAGTCATTAATATAGATTGTAAATAGTTGAGGCCCCAGCACCGATCCCTGTGGCAGCCCACTAGTTACCGTTTTACAACCTGAAACTGGCCCATTTATCCCGATTCTCAGTTATCTGTTAGTTAGCCAATCCTCTATCGATGCTAATATATTACCCCCAACCCCGTGTGTTCTTATCTTGTGCAGTAATCTTTTATGTGGCACGTTATCGAATGCCTTCTGGAAATCCAAATACATGACATCTACTGGTTCCCGTTTATCTACCCTGCTCGTTACATCCTCAAAGAACTCCAGCAAATGTGTTAAACATGATTTACCTTTCATAAAACCATGCTGACTCTGATTGACTGTGTTATGATTTTCTCCATGTCCTGCTACTACTTCCTTAATAAAGGACTCCAGCATTTTCCCCAATGACAAATGTTATGCTAACTGGTCTATAGTTTCCTTCTTTTTGTCTCCCTCGTTTCTTAAATTTTCTCATCCGCTGAGACCTCTCCAGAATCCAGGGAATTTTAGTAGATTACAACCAATGCATCCACTATCTCTGCAGTTACTTCTTTAAAGACCCTAGGATGCAGGTCATCAGGTCAAGGGGACTTGTCCATCTTTAGTCCCATTAGTTTGCCGAGTACTTTTTCTCCAGTGATTGTTTTAAGAACATATGAACATAAGAAATAGGAGCAGGATTAGTCCATTTGGCCCCTCGAACCTGCTCCGCCATTTAATAAGTTCATGGCTGATCTGATCATGGACGCTCCCCATAACCTTTTATTCCCTTATCGCTCAAAAATCTGTCTATCTCCGCCTTAAATATATTCAATGACCCAGCCTCCACAGCTCTCTGCGGTAGAGAATTCCACAGATTTGCAACCCTCTGAGAGAAGAAATTTCTCCACATCTCAGTTTTAAATGGGCAGCTCCTTATTCTAAGACTATGTCCCCTAGTTTTAGTTTCCCCGATGAGTGAAAATATCTTCTCTGCGTCCACCTTGTCGAGTCCCCTCATTATTTTATATGTTTCAATAAGAATCCTCTCATTCTTCTGAACTCCAATGATTATAGGCCAAACCTACTCAACCTATCTTCATGTCAACCCCCCTCATCTCCGGAATCAACCTAGTGAACCTTCTCTGAAATGCCTGCAATGCAAGTATGTCCTTCCTTAAATACAGAGACCAAAACTGCATGCAGTATTCGAGGTGTGGTCTCACAGTTGTAGCAGAACTTTACTGCTTTTATACTCTATTCCCCTTGCAATGATTTGCCTTCCTGATTAAGTTCGCCCCTCTCAAAAGTCCCTTGATTATCAATTATTAGGATGTTTCTAGTGTTTTCTACCATGAAGACCAAGACAAAATATTTGTTGAAAGTTTCTGCAATTTTCCTGTTCCCCATTATTAATTTCTCAGTCTCATCCTCGAAAGGACCAATGTTTACTTTAACTACTCTCTTCCTTTTTATATACCCGTGTAAGTTCTTATTGTCTGTTTTTATATTTCTTGCTAGTTTACTCTCATAAACTGTCTTCTCTATTATTTTTTTTTGTTGTCCTTTGCTGGTTTGAAAGATTTCCCAATCCTCTGGCTTTCCATTATTCTTCGCAACATTGCATGCTTTTGTTTTTAATTTGATACCATCCTTTCCTTCCTTAGTTAGCCATGGATGGTTCATCCTTCTCTTCGAGTCTTTCTTTCTCACTGGATTATATCTTTTCTGAGAGTTTTGAAATATCTCTTTAAATATTTGCCAGTGCTTCTTTACTGTCTTACACTTTAATATATTTTCCCAGTCCACTTTAGCCAACTTTGCCTTCATACCTTTGTAATTCCCTTTATATAAGTTCAGGACCCTAGTTTGAGACCAAGGTTTATCACCCTCAAACTGAATTTGAAATTCTACCATGCTATGATCACTCTTCCCAAGAGGATCCTTTACTTTGCCTTCTCCTCCTTCTTAAGCAGTCCTTCGGAGTCGAGGATGACTTGTTTCCACACTAATATGTGTTCTCAGGTGACTGATGAGTCCAGTGTGGGACCAACAGTCTTTGTCACAAGTGGGGCAGATGGTGGTTAAAGGGATGGGTGGGTCGGATACTTGGGTTGTCATGCACTCCTTCTGCTATTAGCGCTTGGCTTCCGTTTGCTCCCAGCGAAGAAACTCGAGGTGTTCGGTGCCTTCCCGAATGTCTCCTCCACTTTGAGCAGTCTTGGGACCGAGATTTCCAAATGTCAGTGGGGATGTTACACTATTTCAAGGAGGCTTTGAGGGTGTTCTTGAAGCATATTGTCTGCTCACCTGGGGTTTGCTTGCCATGTTGGAGATCTGAGTAGAGTGCTTGTTTTGGGCGTCTAGTGTCAGGCATGCGGACGATGTGGCCCAACCATCGGAGCTGATTGAGCGTGGACAGTGCTTCGATGCTGGGGATGTTGACCTGAGTGAAAACACTAATGTCGATGAGCCTATCCTGCCAATGGATTTGCAGGATCTTGCGGAGGCAGCGTTGGTGGTACTTCTCCAGTGGTTTGAGGTGCCAGCTGTATATAGTCCATGTATCTGAAGCAAAAAGGAGAGCGGGATCACTACTGCCCTGTAGACCATGAGCTTGGTGCCGGCTATGAGGTCCTGGTCTTCAAACATTCCCTTCCTCAGGAGACCGAAGGCTGCACTGGCACATTGAAGGCGGTGTTAGACTTCATCATCGTCGTTTTCCTTTGTTGACAGTAGGTTCCCGAGGTATGGAACATGGTCCACGTTGTCCAAAGCCTCGTCATGGATTTTGATAATCGGGGAGCAGTACTGTATGGCGGGGGCAGGTTGGTAGAGGACCTTAATCTTACGGATGTTCAATGTAAGACCCATACTCTCGTACGCTTCGGTGAAGGTGTTGACGATGGCTTGAAGTTCAACTATGATATAATTAATTAATCCAGTCTCATTACACAGTACAAGATCTAAAATAGCCTGATCCCTGATTGGTTCCACAATGCAGTGTTCTAGGAAACCATCCCGAATACACGCGATGAATTCTTCTTCAAGGCTACCTTTGCCAATTTGATTTGTCCAATCAATATGAAGATTGAAATCACCGATGATTGTTGCTGTACCTTTCTTACAAGCCTCCATTAGTTCTTGATTTATACTTGGTGCTACAGTGTACTACTGTTAGGGAGCCTATAGACTACTCCCACCAGTTACTTTTTCCCTTTAATTTTTTATCCCTACCCAAACTGATTCTACATCTTGATCTTCTGAGCCAATATCATTTCTCACTACTGCACTGATCTCATCCTTTATTAACCCCACCTCCTTTTCCTTTCTGCTTATCCTTCCGAAATGGCAAATACCCCTGAATATTCAGTTCCCAGCTTTGGTCACCTTGCAACCATGTCTCTGTAATGGCTATCAGATGTATCCCCATGTATTTCTATTTGTGCTGTCAACTCATCTATTTTGTTATGCATGCTGCATGCATTCAGATAAAGAGCTTTTAATTTTGTCTTTTTACCATTTTCGCTACTCTGACCCAACTTTCTGATGCACTTATGTTTATATGCTCTGTCCCTTCCGGTCATGCTTTGGTTATCATTCTCCCTTCAGGTATTTATCCAATTCCCTTTTGGAGGCTACTATTGAATCCATTTCCACCACCCGATCGGGAATGTTCCCGTTAAGTTCTGTGGCCATTCAATGATCTGGAGGTCCCGCCCAGGCTGCTTGCTGGCTTTTAAATGGAAAAACTGCGCATGCGCGATTATTTGGGCTGAAACCCCGAAAAATGTAAGCTGGAATTTTGCTATCAGGCAGCGCTTTCAAAATCCCAACCACTCGGTGCGTAAAAAAAGTTTTCCCTCATTTTGCCTCTGGTTCTTTTGCCAGTCAACTTAAATCTGTGCCCTCTGGTTATCAACCCTTCCGCGATTGCAAACAGTTTCTCTTTATTTACTCCATCTGAACCCTTCATGGTTTTAACCAATCTTCTCATCGCCTTCTCTGCTCTAAGGAAAACAACCCCAACTTCTTCAGTCTATCCCCGGAACTGTAATCCCTCATCCCTGGAACCATTGTAGTAAATCTCTTCTGTACCCTCTCCAATACCATCACTTCCTTCCTAAGGTGTGGTGCCCAGAATTGGACACAATACTCCAGCTGGGGCCAACTCGTCTTTGATATAGGTTTAGTGTAACTTCCTGGCTTTTGTACTCTATGCCTCTTATTTTTAAAGCCTAGGATCCCAGATGCTTTGCTAACCTGTCCAACCACCTTCAAATATTTGTGCATAAACCCCCCCAGGTCTCCCTTCTTGCACCCCCTTTAAAATTGCCCCATTTAGCTTGTATTATCTCTGCACATTCCTCCCGCCAAAATGTCTTCCATCAGACTTTGCTGCATTGATTTCCATCTGCCATGTGTCTGCCCATTTCACCAGCCTGTCTGTGTCCTCTTGAAGTCGCTTGCTATCTTCCTCACTGTTTACTGCACTTCCATGTTTTGGGCTATTTACAAATTGCCTAGTTGTATCCTATATTACCCCTCCCCAAAGCCCAAATCATTAATGTGAATCAAACGCAGCAGTGGTCCTGGTCCTGAACCCTGGGGAACACCACTGTTCACCTGTCTCCAGTCTGGAAAACAGACATTCAACACCACACTTATCCCTTGGCCAATATTGTGTCCATGCTGTTCCTGACCCCTTTATCCCATCAGCTTCAATTTTGTTAACTTGCCTAATATGTGGTACTTTATCAAATGTTTGAAAGTCCAAAAACACATTATAAGAACATAAGAAATAGGAGCAGGAGTAGGCCATACAGCCCCTCGAGCCTGCTCCGCCATTTAATACGATCATGGCTGATCCGATCATGGTCTCAACTCCACTTCTCTGCCCGTTCCCCATAATCCCTTATCCCCTTATCGTTTAAGAAACTGTCTATTTCTGTCTCAAATTTATTCAATGACCCAGCTTCCACAGCTTTCTGAGGCAGTGAATTCCACAGATTTACAACCTTCTGAGAGAAGAAATTTCTCCTCATCTCAGTTTAAAATGGGCAGCCCCTTATTCTAATTCGCTCTCTCGTTCTAGTCTCCCCCATTAGTGGAAACATCCTCTCAGCATCCACTTTGTCAAGCCCCCTCATAACCTTATACGTTTCGATAAGATCACCTCTCATTCTTTTGAATTTCAATGAGTAGCGGCCCAACCTATTCAACCTTTCCTCATAAATAAACCTTCTCATCTCTGGAATCAATCTAGTGAACCCTCTCTGAATTGTCTCCAAAGCAAGTATATCTTTTCGTAAATATGGAAACCAAAATTGCACACAGTATTCCAGGCTTCACCAATACCCTGTAAAACTTCCCTGCTTTTGTACTCCATTGCCTTTGCAATAAAGGCCAAGATTCCGTTGGCCTTCCTGATCACTTGCTGTACCTGCATACTATCATTTTGTGTTTCATGCATAAGTACCCCCAGGTCCCGCTGTATTGCAGCACTTTGCAATCTTTCTCCATTTAAATAATAACTTGCTCTTTGATTTTTTTCAGCCAAAGTGCATGATCTCACATTTTCCAACATTATACTCCATCTGCCAAATTTTTGCCCACTCACTTAGCCTGTCTATGTCCTTTTGCAGATTTTTTGTGTCCTCCTCACACGTTGCTTTTCCTCCCAGCTTTGTATTGTCAGCAAACTTGGCTACGTTACACTCAGTCCCTTCTTCCAAGTCGTTAATATAGATTGTAAATAGTTGGGGTCCCAGCACTGATCCCTGCGGCACCCTACTAGTTACTGATTGCCAATCCGAGAATGAACCATTTATCCCAACTCTGTTTTCTGTTAGTTAGCCAATCCTCTAACCATGCTAATACATTACTTCCATCCCCGTGAAACATAGAAACATAGAAAATAGGTGCAGGAGTAGGCCATTCGGACCTTCAAGCCTGCACTGCCATTCAATAAGATCATAGCTGATCATTCCCTCAGTACCCCTTTTCTTCTTTCTCTCCATCCCCCTTGATCCCCTCAGCCGTAAGGGCCATATCTAACTCCATCTTGAATATGTCCAATGAACTGGCATCAACAACTCTCTGCGGCATGGAATTCCATAGGTTAACAACTCTCTGAGTGAAGAAGTTTCTTCTCATCTAAGACCAAAATGGCCTACCCCGTATCCTAAGACTATGTCCCCTGGTTCTTGACTTCCCCAACATCGGGAACATTCTTCCAGCATCTAACCTGTCCAGTCCCGTCAGAATCTTATACGTTTCTATGAGATCCCCTCTCATCCTTCTAAACTCCAGTGAATAAAGGCCCAGTTGATCCAGTCTCTCCTTATATGACAGTCCAGCCATCCTTGGAATCAGTCTGGTGAACCTTCGCTGCACTCCCTCAATAGCAATAACGTCCTTCCTCAGATTAGGAGATCAAAACTGAACACAATATTTCAGGTGTGGCCTCACTAAGGACCTGTACAACTGCAGTAAGACCTCCCTGCTCCTATACTCAAATCCCCTAGCTATGAAGGCCAACATACCATTTGCCTTCTTCACCGCCTGCTGCACCTGCATGCCAACTTTCAATGACTGATGAACCATGACACCCAGGTCTCGTTGCACCTCCCTTTTTCATAATCTGCCACCATTCAGATAATACTCTGCCCTCGTGTTTTTGCCACCAAAGTGGATAACCTCACATATATCCACATTATACTGCATCGGGCATGCATTTGCCCACTCATCCAACCTGTCCAAATCACCCTGCAGCCTCTTAGCATCGTCCTCACAGCCCACACCACCATCCAGTTTAGTGTCATCTGCAAACTTGGAGGTATTGCACTCAATTTCTTCATCTAAATCGTTAATGTATATTGCAAAGAGCTGGGTCCCAGCACTGAACCCTGCAGCACTCCACTACTCACTGCATGCCATTCTGAAAATGACCCGTTTATCCCGGTTCTCTGCTTCCTGTCTACCAACCAGTACTCTATCCACGTCAGTACATTATTCCCAATAGCATGCCCTTTGATTTTGCACACCAATCTCTTGTGCGGAACCTTGTCAATAGCCTTTTGAATGTCCAAATACACCACATCCACTGGTTCTCCCTTGTCCACTCTGCTAGTTACATCCGCAAAAAATTTCAGAAGGTTTGTCAAGCATGATTTCCCTTTCACAAATCCATGCTGACTTGGTCTGATCCTGTCATTGTTTTCCAACTGCTTTACTATTTCATCCTTAATGATTGATTCCAACATTTTCCCCACCACTGATGTCAGGCTAACCGGTCTATAATTAACCGTTTTCTCTCTTCCTCCTTTTGTAAAAAGTGGTGTTACATTAGCTACCCTCCAGTCCATAGGAATCTTGTGCAGTAACCTTTTATGTGGCAGCTCATGGGCTCACATCAAAGCACATGGTATTGGGGGTAATGTACTGACTTGGATAGAGAACTGGTTGGCAGACAGGAAGCAGAGTCGGGATTAACGGGTCCTTTTCAGAAGAGCAAGCAGTGAGTAGTGGAGTGCCGCAGGGCTCAGTGCTGGGACCCCAGCTCTTTACAATATATATTAATGATTTAGATGATGGAATTGAGTGTAATATGTCCAAGTTTGCAGATGACACTAAACTGGGTGGCGGAATGAGCTGTGAGGAGAATGCTAAGAGTGATTTGGACAGGTTAGGCGTGTGGGCAAACACATGGCAGATGCAGTATAATGTGGATAAATGTAAGGTTATCCATTTTGGGGGCAAAAACACGAAGGCAGAATATTATCTGAATGGCGGCAGATTACGAAAAGGGGAGGTGCAGCGAGACCTGGGTGTCATGCTTCATCAGTCATTGACGGTTGGCAGGCACATACAGCAGGCGGTGAAGAAGGCAAATGGTATATTGGCCTTCATAGCAAGGGGATTTGAGTATAAGAGCAGGGAGATCTTACTGCAGTTGTATGGGCCTTGGTGAGGCCTCACCTGGAATATTGTGTTCAGTTTTGGTCTCCTAATCTGAGGAAGGATGTTCTTGCTATTGAGGGAGTGCAGCGAAGGTTCACCAGACTGATTCCAGGGATGGCTGGACTGACATATGAGGAGAGATTGGATCAACTGGCCCTTTGTACACTGGAGTTTAGAAGGATGAAAGGGGATCTCATAGAAACATATAAGATTCTGACTGGACTGGACAGGTTAGATGCGGGAAGAATGTTTCCACTGTTGGGGAAGTCCAGATCCAGCGGACACAGTCTTAGGATAAGGGGCAGGCCATTTCGGACTGAGGTGAGGAAAAACTTCTTCACTCAGAGAGTTGTTAACCCGTGGAATTCCATGCCGCAGAGAGTTGTTGTTCATTGGATATGTTCAAGAGGAAGTTAGACATGGCCCTTGCAGCTAAAGGGATCAAGGGGTATGGAGAGAAAGCAGGAAAGGGGTACTGAAAAAATGATCAGCCATGATCTTATTGAATGGTGGTGCAGGCTCCAAAGCCGGATGGCCTACTCCTGCTCCTATTTTCTATGTTTCTATGTTTCTATCCTCATCCAGCCTCTGTTACCTCATCAAAAAATGTAATCAAGTTAGTCACATGATTTGCCCGTAACCACTCGATGCTGCCTCTCCGTTATTGGTCCGTGCTTATCCACATGGCTGCTCATTTTCTCGTGGATTATTGACCTTGAAGCTCCCTCACCATAATGTTAAACTGCTCAGCCTGTCATTGGCAGCTTTATCCCTCTCCCCTTTTTTGAACAAGGGTGTAATATTTACAATCCTCAGTCCCCTGGCCCCTGTATCTAATGAGGATTGGACGATTGTGGTCCGCCCCTCTGCACTTTCTACCTTTCCCTCAGTATCCGAGGATGGCTCCTGTCCGCACCGGGTCACTTATCCACTTTAATTATTTCCATCCTTTCCAGTACCTCCTCTTTATCTACTTTTATCATCCAGTATCCCAACAGCCTCCTCGTTTACTGTAGTTTGGACAAAGTCCCCTTCCTTGGTAAACACTGGTGCACAGCGTCATTCAGTACCTCAGCGATACCTTCTGCCTCCACCAATCGATCTGTATTGTGCTCCCTAATCGGCCCCACTGCACCTCTGACAACCCTTTCACTGTTAATATGCCGATCGCCGTCCCGTCCTTTGTTCTCCAAAAGGAACGCTGAGGTGCTGCCCCAGGGTAGTGGCAGGGGTTACATGGAGCAAGAACATGTGTCTTCTCTCAGGCTGTGAGCATTTGTCCTGCCCCCAGTCCCCTCCCCCCACTGCCACTCCCCTCCCCCCACTGCCACTCCCCTCCCCTCACTGCCACTCCCCCCACTGCCACTCCCCTCCCCCCACTGCCACTCCCCTCCCCTCACTGCCACTCCCCCCACTGCCACTTCCCTCCCCCCACTGCCACTCTCCCCACTGCCACTCCCCCCATTGCCACTCCCCCTACTGCCACTCCCCCCACTGCCACTCCCCCCACTGCTACTCCCCCTTCCCTACTGCCACTCCCCTCCCCCCACTGCCACTCCTCCCCCCCTACCACCACACCCCCTCCCCCCGCTGTCACTCCCCCCTCAACCCACTCCCCCTCCCCCCACTGTCACTCCCCCTCCTCCCATTGCCACTCCCCCTCCCCCCACTGTCACTCCCCCTCCTCCCATTGCCACTCCCCCTCCCCCCACTGCTACTCCCCCTCCCCTACCGCCACTCCCCCTCCCCCCGCTGTCACTCCCCCCTCACCCCACTCCCTCTCCCCCCACTGCCACTCCACTCCCACACTTCCCCCACTCCCCTCCCCCCACTACTACTCCACCTCCCCCCACCGCCACTCCCCCTCCACCCACTGCCGCTCCCCCTCCTCCCACTGCCTTTCCCCCCTCCCCGCACTGCCACTCCACTGCCACCCCAGGCTGAGGTGGGGCAGTCTACAGCCGGGCCCTCTAGGCCCAGAGCTGCTCGAGATGGTCCGGCAAGGCCATCCGCAGCCTCCCCCACTAAAAGTCATCAGCCTTCCACCACCCATGCTGCAGCCCCTGGGGTAGCACTGTACAGGAGCACTCACTGGGACAGCCAAAGATACACGCAAGGCACCCACTGAGGGTATTCACAACGGGGTTAGTTGAGTTTGTGATGTAATATTGGATGGATTGTTATATAACTTTGGGTTGGAATGTTTGTGTTGGGGGGGCCTTTATTGTGGCTGTGGGGCCAAGTGCTGGGTGTGATGGTCAGTTAGAGAGGGACAGCAAAGTGTGGGACTATTGGTCAATGGGGAGTGGGGGTTGGGTTCACTGGTACCACACTCGGAGGATTCGATCATGGACAGCCCGGGCAGAAAGGGGCTGTCTGGGTCACTACTCCCTTCCACTTCATCCTCCTCTTCCTTTTCCTCCTCCCCAGCTGCTCACTGTACACCTGGTGACAAGGACAGTGCCCTCCTGATGGTCGAGGTTGTGGGGCACGCAGCGGGCCACGGCCAATCAGGACACATGTTCTGGTGAGTACAGCAGCACTCCTCCAGAGCGGCCCAGGCCGTGGAAGCATTGTTTCAGGACACCAATGTTCTGCTCCATCAGATTGTGTGTGGCAGCATGGCTCTCATTGTCCTCATGCTGCCCACGTGTGGTTGGGTTGTGGAGCAGAGTCATGGAGCCCATGGTCAGTGGATAGCCCTTGTCGCCCAGTAGCCAGCCTCTGGTTTGTCTCGGTGGCTCAAAGACTGAGGGGGCAGCGGCCTGGTGCAGAATAAAAGCATTGTGACTGCTGCCAGGATACCGGGCATTCAGCATCATGATACGGATAGAATGGACCCATTTCCCTCAGCAGAGGGGACAACAACCAGGGGACATAGATTTAAAGTAATTGGTGGAAGGTTTAGAGGGGAGATGAGGAAACAATTCTTCACCCAGAGGGTGCTGGGGGTCTGGAACTCATTGCCTGAAAGGGTGGGAGAGGCAGAAACCCTCAGCACATTTAAAAAGTATTTGGATGTGCCCTTAAAGCGCCGTAACCCACAGGGCTACGGACCCAGAGCTGGAAAGTGGGATTAGGCTAGGTAGCTCTTTGTTGGCTGGCGCAGACATGATGGGCTGAAATGGCCTCCTTCCGTGCTGTAATTTTCTATGATTCTATGATCGTGCTGGTGGTGTTGACCACTTTAAAAGTCACAGCATACATTTTATTGAAGCTATTCCCGTCCCCGGTTTCCTCGCTGCCAATAATTGGATCAATCGATGCTGTAGCGCCCCCTTGTGGTCCATCGATATGGGCTCCACCCAAACCCCTGCTTTCAACCCTTGAACCCACATTGCCTATGCGAGCTGGAGCCCCGCTCCTTCGTCACAGCATCTCACAGCACAGACGGACGCCATTCGGCCCATCAAACCTGTGCTGGCTCTTTGAAAGAGCTATGGACTACTATGGTCTGGACCAATGATCCAGAGACACAAGTTTAAATCCCACCATGGCAGCTGGGGAATTTAAATTCAGTTAATTAAATAAATCTAGAATAAAAAGCTAGTGTCAGTAATGGTGACCATGAAACTGCCGGATTGTCGTAAAAACCCATCAACCTGGCCTGCTACCTTCAGGGATCTGTGGACATGCATACCCAGGTCCCTTTGTTCCTCTACACCTTTCAGTATCCTGCCATTTAATGTGTATTCCCTTGCCTTGTTAGCCCAAATGCATTACCTCACACTTCTCCGGATTAAATTCCATTTGCCATTGTTCTGCTCATTTGAACATTTCATTGATATCTTCCTGCAGTCTACAACATTCTTCTTCATTATCAATCACACGGCCAATTTTAATATCATCTACAAAATTCTTAATCATATCCCCTACATTCAAGTCTAAATCCTCGATATACACCACAAAAAGCAAGGGACCTTGTACTCAGCCCTGCAGAATTCCAGGGGAAACAGCCTTCCAGTCACAAAAACACCCATCAACCATTACCCTTTGCTTCCTGCCTCTGAGACAATTTTGGATCCAACTTGCCACTTTGCCCTGGATCCCATGGGCTTTTACTTTCGATACCAGTCTGTAAAGTGGGACCTGATCAAAAGTCTTGCTAAAATCCATAGACACTACATCAAACGCACAGCCCTCATCGACCCTCCACACACAGATTACCTTTATGGTCTCAATTAGGCCAATCTCTTTCTTTAATTATCCTCCTGCTCTTAATGTATTTATAAAACATCTTTGGGTTTTCCTTGATTTTACTTGCCAAAATGTTTTCATGCTCTCTCTTTCCTAATTTTCTTTTTAATTGTACCCCTGCACTTTCTATACTCCTCTAAAGTTCCTGCAGTATTGAGCCCTCGGTATCTGTCAAAAGCCTCCATTTTTTACTTTATCCTACACTGTATTTCCCTCAACATCCAGGGCCACTAGATTTGTTAGCCCCACCCTTTTTCTTTAAGGGAACAGACTTACTCTGAAACCACAGGATTTCCTCCTTGAATGCCTCCCACTGCTCTGACACTGATTTACCTTCAAGTAGCCGTTTCCAGTCCACTTTGGTCAAATCTCATCTCAGCTCAGCAAAATTGGCATTTCCCCAAATGAGAAATGTTATTCCTGGTCTATCTTTGTCCTTTTCCATAACTACCCTAAATCTAACTGAATTAGGATCACTAGCACCAAAATTCTCTCCCACTTATACCCCTTCCACCTGCCCCTCTTCATTCCCCAAAACCAAGTCCAGAACCGTCCCCTCCCTTGTTGGGCTTGTTACATACTGGCTAAAAAAGTTCTCCTGAATGCATTTTTAGGAATTCCGCACCCTCTATACATTTCACACTAATTTTATCCCAGTTAATATTAGGGTAGTTGAAATCCCCGACTATTACTGCCCTATAGTTTTTGCAATTGTCAGAAATGTGCCTACTCTTCTCTCTCCCTCTGACTGTTTGGGGGTCTATAGTACACACTCAGCAGTGTGATTACCCCTTTTTCGTTCTTCAATTTGACCTATATGGCCTCATTTGATGATCCTTCCGACATATCATCCCTCCTCACAGCTGTAATTGTTTCTTTCAATTGTTTCACAACTGCGAACTCCTCCTTTTTTATCCCCTCTCTATCCCGTCTGAAAACCCTGTAACCAGGAATGTTGAGCTGCCATACCTGCCCTTCTTTCAGCCATGTCTCAGTAATAACTATAATATCGTACTCCCAAGTGTCTATCTGTGCTCTCAGCTCATCTGCCTTATTCCCTATCCTCCATGCATTGAAGTATATACCATTTAGCACTGTCAAACTACCTTTTTGTCTATTTTCTAGGCTTTGTTTCCTCTGTATTCCAAATTCACTTTCTGCTTTTCTGCTTTCCAATTCCAGCTTTGCTTCTCTCCCCACTGAATCTATTCTCCGGTTCCCATCACCCTGCCAAGCTAGTTGAAACCCTCCCCAACAGCACTAGCAAACCTCCAGCGAGGATATTGGTCCCGGCTCTGTTGACGTGTAACCCGTCCGACTTGTACAGGTCCCACCTCCCCGAGAAATGGTCACAATGCCTCAGAAAACTAAAGCCCTCCGTCCTGCACCATCTCTCCAGCCACACATTCATCTGCTCTATCCTCATATTTCTGTACTCACTAGCTCGTGGCACCGGGAGTAATCCGGAGATTACTACCTTTGAGGTCTTGCTTTTTAATCTCTCTCCAAGCTCCCAAAACACTGCCTGTAGGACCTCATCCCTCTTTCTACCAATGTTATTGGTACCGATATGGACCACAACCTCTGGCTGTTCACCCTCCCCCCTCAGAATGTACTGTAGCCACTCAGTGACATCCTTGACCCTGGCACCAGGCAGGCAACATACCATCCTGGAGTCACGTCTGCGGCCGCAGAAATGCCTGTCTGTTCCTCTAACTATCGAATCCCCTACCACTATTGCTCTTCCACTCTTCTTCCTCCGCCCTGTGCAGCTGAGCCACCCGTGGTGCCGTGGACTTGGCTCTGGCTGCACTTCCTAGAGGAACCATCGCCCCCACCAGTACTCAGAACACAATACTGGTTGGAGAGTGAGATGGACTCAGGGGACTCCTGCACTACCTGCCTGGACCTCCTCTTCTGTCTGGTGGTCACCCATTCCCTCTCTGCCTGCACACTCTTAAGCTGCGGGGTGGCCACCTCTAGAAACGTGCTATCCACGAAGTTCTCAGCCTCGCGGATGCACCGCAGTGACTCCAGCCGCCGCTCAATCTCCGAAACGCGGAGCTCGAGTTGCTGTAGCTGACACTTCCTGCACATGTGGTCGTCTAGGCCACGAGAAGTGTCCAGGACTTCCCACATGCCACAGGATGTGCACTCCACGGGACAGAACTGCCCTGCCATGCCTCTATTTAAAAGACTGAGAACTAACTTAGCAGAAATAAACTTAAAACTAAAAAAAAGCAAATAATGGCCTGATCTACATCATTCAGGCCATAATTTCTGGATTTGTTCACCCCACTGAGGGCGAACACCATCGATGGGCCATTAATGGGCCTTAAGTTTTCAGCTCAGTCAGCTGTGGCTCAATGGACAGCACACTCACCTCTGAGTCCGAAGGTTGTGGGTTCAAGTCACATTCTTGAGATTTGAAACGGATCGCGCCCAGTGAGTCGTGTCCGCCTCCTGTGAGCCGTGTCCATGACCATGAGCGGTGTACGTGAGCTGTGTCTGCGCTGGGCCTGTGGATCATTAACCGGGCCGCACTTCAGTTGCGGGGTGAAATTTACCGGGAGGTGCGTGCTGTCGCACCCCATCATTTGTTTTTGACGCCTTACCGGTTGGGTCTTTCTGTGCCGATATGGTGGGGTCGATGCCGCAATTGTGCAGCCCGAAACTCGGCGCTGAGCCCACCCCCAGGGGAAGTGCAGAACACCACATTGCGCTCCCTTTCCTGTCAGGTGTCGTGACCCCAATTTTGCTTCCAGGGCGGGATTTCGGTGTGGGAAAAGTTACCGCCCCAACTGGGGCAATACGCAATTTGGGCCTATTATCTGGTCATAGTCATATGTGGGAGCTTGCTGTGCACAAACTGTCTGTTGTGTCTCCTCTATTACCGCAGTGACTATACTTCAAAAATACTTAATTGGCTGCAAAGCACTTTGGGACATCCTGAGGTGGTGAAAGGCAGTTTATAAATGCCAGTCTTTCTTTCCAATTCAGCTCTACATCTTTGAAATCCAAACCCATGGAGAGTGAAGGACAGGTAAAGACCCTGTGGTCCATCCAGCCCGTCCCACACAATTGTGATACCGTGTGTATCACAGTATAGACTCTCCACCCCACCCAAAACTACCTGATCTCCTGGGAGAGGAGATAAACCAGGTAAAAAACCCATGGGGGGGAAATAAATCTGGGCAACTCCTCTCCGACACCCCGCCCCTGCCCCCCGCATGCAGGCAATTGAAACTAGTCCAGGAGATCACTGTGGCCCTGAATTCCCTGCAGTAACTATCTTCTGTAAGTGGTGATCTCCGCACCGGCCACAATCAGGTCCTGCTCTCGCTTATGTCCAGCTCATGGATTTAAAATTACAAGTTTTCCCCATCATTTGTTTTTGACGACTTACCATAGATTGGCGAATGATACTTAAGGGGTTGACAGTGGATGGGCACTGTCAGACATTTAGAGACCGCATAGTTGAACTACAACAATTATACATCCCTGTCTGGCGTAAAAATAAAAAAAGGGAAGGTGGCTCAACCGTGGCTATCAAGAGAAAGCAGGGATATTATTAAAGCCAAGGAAGTGACATACAAATTGGCCAGAAACAGCAGTGAACCCGGGGACTGGGAGAAATTTAGAACTCAGCAGAGGAGGACAAAGGCTTTGATTAGGGCAGTGAAAATAGAGTACGAGAGGAAGCTTACAGGGATCATTAAGATGGACTGCAAAAGCTTCTATAGATATGTAAAGAGAAAAAGGTTAGTAAAGACAAACGTCGGTCCCCTGCAGTCAGAATCAGGGGAAGTCATAACTGGGAACAAAGAAATGGCAGACCAATTGAACAAGTACTTTGGTTCGTTATTCACTAAGGTGGACACAAACAACCTTCCGGATATAAAAGGGGTCAGAGGGTCTAGTAAGAAGGAGGAACTGAGAGAAATCCTTATTAGGCGGGAAATTGTGTTGGGGAAATTGATGGGATTGAAGGCCGATAAATCCCCAGGACCTGATGGTCTGCATCCCAGAGTACTTAAGGAGGTGGCCTTGGAAATAGCGGATGCATTGACAGTCAATTTCCAACATTCCATAGAATCTGGATCAGTTCCTATGGAGTGGAGGGTCGCCAATGTAACCCTACTTTTTAAAAAAGGAGGGAGAATGAAAACAGGGAATTATAGACCGGTCAGCCTGACATCGGTAGTGGATAAAATGATGGAATCAATTATTAAGGATTTCATAGCAGCACATTTGGAAAGAGGTAACATGATAGGTCCAAGTCAGCAGGATTTGTCACAGGGAAATCATACTTGACAAATCTTCTGGAATTTTTTGAGGATGTTTCCAGTAGAGTGGACAAGGGGGAACCAGTTGATGTGGTGTATTTGGACTTTCAGAAGGCTTTTGACAAGGTCCCACACAAGAGATTAATGTGCAAAGTTAAAGCACATGTGATTGGGGGTCGAGTGCTGTCATGGATTGAGAATTGGTCGGCAGACAGGAAGCAAAGAGTAGGAGAAATGGGTACTTTTCAGAATGGCAGGTACAACAAGGTTCTGTGCTGGGGCCCCAGCTGTTTACATTGTACATTAATGATTTAGACGAGGGGATTAAATGTAGTATCTCCAAATTTGTGGTTGACACGAAGTTGGGTGGCAGTGTGAGCTGCGAGGAGAATGCTATGAGGCTGCAGAGTGACTTGGATAGGTTAGGTGAGTGGGCAAATGCATGGCAGATGAAGTATAATGTGGATAAATGTGAGGTTATCCACTTTGGTGGTAAAAACAGAGAGACAGACTATTATCTGAATGGTGACAGATTAATGAAAGGGAAGGTGCAACGAGACCTGGGTTTTATGGTACATCAGTCATTGAAGGTTGGCATGCAGGTACAGCAGGCAATTCAGAAAGCAAATGGCATGTTGGCCTTCATAGCGAGGGGATTTGAGTACAGGGGCAGGGAGGTGTTACTACAGTTGTACAGGGCCTTGGTGAAGTCACACCTGGAGTATTGTGTACAGTTTTGGTCTCCTAACTTGAGGAAAGACCTTCTTGCTATTGAGGGACTGCAGCGAAGGTTCACCAGACTGATTCCCGGGATGGCGGGACTGACATATCAAGAAAGACTGGATCAACTGGGCTTGTATTCACTGGGGTTCAGAAGAATGAGAGGGGATCTCATAGAAGCATTCAAAATTCTGACGGGTTTAGACAGGTTAGATGCAGGAAGAATGTTCCCAATTTTGAGGAAGTCCAGAACCAGGGGTCACAGTCTAAGGATAAGGGGTAAGCCATTTAGGACCGAGATGAGGAGAAACTTCTTCACTCAGAGAGTGGTGAACCTGTGGAATTCCATACCACAGAAAGTTGTTGAGGCCAATTCACTAAATATATTCAAAAAGGAGTTAATGTAGTCCTTGCTACTTGGGGGATCAAGGGGTATGGCGAGAAAGCAGGGTTGGGGCACTGAAGTTGCATGTTCAGCCATGAACTCATTGAATGGCGGTGCAGGCTCGAAGGGCCGAATGGCCTACTCCTGCACCTATTTTCTATGTTTCTATGTTTCTATCCTTCTAAACTCCAGTGAATAAAGGCCCAGTTGATCCAGTCTATCCTCATATAACAGTCCAGCCATCCCTGGAATTAGTCTGGTGAACCTTCGCTGCACTCCCTCAATAGCAAGAACGTCCTTCCTCAGATTAGGAGACCAAACCTGAACACAATATTCCAGGTGAGGCCTCACTAAGGCCTTGTACAACTGCAGTAAGACCTCCCTGCTCCTATACTCAAATCCCCTAGCTATGAAGGCCAACAAACCATTTGCCTTCTTCACCACCTGCTGTACCTGCATGCCGACCTTCAAAGACTGATGAACCGTGACACCTACGTCTCATGGCACCTCCCCTTTTCCTAATCTGCCGCCATTGAGATAATATTCTGCCTTCATTTTTTGCCTCCAAAATGAATAATCTCTCATTTATCCACATTATACTGCATCTGCCATGCATTTGCCCACTCACCTAACCTGTCCAAGTCACCCTGCAGCCTCTTAGCGTCCCCCTCACAGCTCACACCGCCACCCAGTTTAGTGTCTTCTGCAAACTTGGAGATATTACACTCAATTCCTTCATCCAAATCATTAATGTATATTGCAAAGAGCTGGAGTCCCAGCACTGAGCCCTGCGGCACTCTACTAGTCACTGACTGCCATTCTGAAAAGGACCCGTTTATTCCGACACACTGCTTCCAACCAGGTCTCGATCCACGTCAGTACATTATCCCCAATACCATGTGCTTTAATTTTGCACACCAATCTCTTGTGCGGGTCCCTGTCAAAAAACCTTTTGAAAGTCCAAATACACCACATCCACTGGTTCTCCCTTGTCCACTCTACGAGTTGCATCCTCAAAAAATTCCAGAATTTTTTATTATCAGGATTATATTATCAGGGTAATATTCTCACTGTCTATCATTGTCACAACACTCGCTATATAAATGCAAGTTGTTGTTGTGTTCAGGGGCCGCTGTATCTGGCTCAGGCTTCTTATCCATCCCCCCCTTCCCTTCCCCCTCCATTGGGGGCCTCCTTCAGCTGCCTGGGCCCTAACTCCCTGCTCCCTAAACCTCTCTGCCACTCCACCCCTCTCCTCTTTTAAGACCTCCCTTCAAACCCAATCTGTGACTGAGCATTTTGTACAACCCTCCCAGCTCCTCCCTCTTTGGCTCAGCACCACTTTGACCAGATTACGCCTCTTTCAGCTGCCTTGGGATGTTGTTCTAATGTTCCAGTTTCTATAGCAATGCCGGTTGTTGCTGTTGTACCTGGCAACAGAGCGTCTGTGTGTGGATATACCCCGTGCACCGAGCTCCGCGGTGAGGCCTCCCACAGTGGAATGGCCTGCTGATGCTTGCTGCAGTGCAGAGTGGCTGTTGCCCCGTCAATCGGTCTGCGACACCGCCTCATGAGCGGACGAGGAGATACACGCTGAGATCCACCATCAAATGACACATGGGGAACTGGAAATGATTCTGCAAACCTGACTGGAGGTTTGGTACAAATAGGTTTTACAAACCAATCAACTGAGTGATACAGAAATTGTCTAAAAATGTGGTCTTTTCAGAACCAACATCGTCCCCTTTTGGTATGAAGACAGCACTGTCAATTTCCCTCACAATTTGACTGAGCTGCAATTTTCAATGTCTCCTTACGTGGCTCGCTGTCAATCTTTATTTTATAACTGTGATGCTCATAATAAATGTTCAGACCGAGTAATGTGTGTCATTAGCAAGTGTGACCTTAGCTCCTTTATTGTAGTTCCAGAATGCAGGTACTTCGTGGGTGGCCTGCTTATAGACTGTACTCCCAAGGGATGCTGGGATCCCTTGGAACTCCAACAGGTAGGCACTCTGGTGGACAGGTCTGATGCAGGTTACAAGGTTACAAGGGGTTAAATACATGACATCCCTCCCCCGTGAAGTCAACAATACACTTATTTACAAGGTGAGACGATCTGGGGCTCTGCGCTCCCTTGTCGATCGTCTTGGTACAAATGTTGATATGATTGGGTTGGTCAGTTCTTCATTGGACTGTTGGGCAGCCGGCCTTGCCGGGCTGCTGGTGATGACGAGTTCTGTTTCCTGGTCAACTGTGATGTCAGTGCGTGTTGGAAGGTCAAAGTTGGTAGCGTCCTCTTGAGGTTGTCCGTAGCTGTTGGTGAACCGCAGTTTAATTTGGTCCAAGTATTTTCTGTGCATTTGTCCATTGGTCACTTTGACCTCAAACACCCTACTCCCCTCTTTGGCTGTGGTCATGCCAGCAAGCCATTTGGGACCATGTCCAAAATTGAGCATAAACGCAGGATCATTGATCTCAATATAGCGTGACAAGTTTGCGAGTTCATGATACACACTCTGTTGATGCCGCTTGTCCTCCATGTGATCATGTAGATCAGGGTGGACCAGAGAGAGCCTTGTTTTAAGCGCCCTTTTCATGAGCAGCTCGGCTGGGGGAATCCCTGTCAGTGAGTGGGGTCTGGTGCAGTAGCTGAGCAGTACTCGGAACAACCGGTTCGGCAGGGAGCCTTCCGACACGCGTTTCAAGCTTTGCTTGATGGTCTGAACAGCCCGTTCTGCCTGGCCGTTGGATGCAGGCTTCAACGGCAGAGATGTGACATGTTTGATCCTGTTGCGGGTCATGAATTCTTTGAATACAGCACTAGTGAAGCATGGCCCATTGTCGCTGACTAGGACATTGGGCAGGCCTTGCGTGGCAAACATAGCTCTTAGACTTTCAATGGTGGCCGTGGACGTGCTTCCAAACATTACTGCACAATCAATCCATTTTGTTGTAAGCATCCACTGTCATATATGTAACCTTCATGTAACTGTAACCTTCATGTAATAACACTGCATACTGTATATACCTAAAAAATGTACACCTTGATCACAGGGGGTGAACTTGTGGGAGACACTCCTCATCTGGTCCTCCAGATATATAAAGGGAGGTCCCATGCAGGGTCATCACTTCTTGGTCCTGTGAATAAAGGTTCAGGTCACAGAGTGACCTTGTCTGCAGAATGTGCCTCATGTGAATTTATATTTGTGTGTAAGGACATTACATTTGGCGAAGAGAAACAGGAATCAACGACTCACGAGAATGGCCACCAGTAGCACAGAGAAACGGTACTGTGTTGGTAACGACTGGGACGATTTAATTGAGAGGCTCCAGCAGAGCTTTGTCACAAAGGTCTGCTGGGAGATGCAGCGGCTGACAAGCGAAGTGCGCATCTACTGACCAGCTGTGGACCTAAGACGTACGCGCTGATGAAAGACATGCTCGCACCCGAGAAGCCGGCGGACAAAACCTTTGAAGAGCTCAGCAAACTGATCAGTGAGCACCTCAAACCGGCGAGCAGTATACACATGGCCCGACACCGATTCTATACACACCGACGTTGGGAAGGACAGAGCATACTGGACTTCGTTGCAGACTTTCGGTGCTCGGCCAGCCTCTAAGTTCACAGACGCCTGCAGGAGGGAGATGTTAAGGGATTTCTTTATTGAGGGCATTGGTCATGTCGGGATTTTCAGAAAGCTAATTGAGACCAAGGACTTGACCTTGGAAGTGGTGGCGTTCATGGCTCAGACCTTCATGGCAGGGGAAGAGGAAACCAAGACAATATACGCGTGCAACTCTGTTTCCAACGTGGCAATGGATCAGGGAGTTAACATTGTAAACGCGACTCAGAACCCCGCAGGCAGGCAAGGGCAATTCGACACCACTCAGGCAGCAACAGACTCGAGAGTGGGTCCTCAACAGAGACAATGGCAGGTTGAATGGACATTTACGCCATCACGGTGGACAATGTGTCAAGGGATGGGGCCATTGACACCCACTAACAGAGTGCTCAAGAGTAATCAAAGAGATAATCAGAGAGGAATGCCTGGCAACAGCCCTTTTGTTCACAACAATCTCAGCTCATAGAAACATAGAAACATAGAAAATAGGTGCAGGAGTAGGCCATTCGTCCCTTCTAGCCTGCACCGCCATTCAATGAGTTCATGGCTGAACATGCAACTTCAGTACTCCATTCCTGCTTTCTTGCCATACCCCTTGATCCCCCTAGTAGTAAGGACTTCATCTAACTTCTTTTTGAATATATTTAGTGAATTGGCCTCAACAACTTTCTGGGGTAGAGAATTCCACAGGTTCACCACTCTCTGGGTGAAGAAGTTTCTCCTCATCTCGACCTAAATGGCTTACCCCTTATCCTTAGACTGTGACCCCTGGTTCTGGACTTCCCCAACATTGGGAACATTCTTCCTGCATCTAACCTGTCTAAACCCGTTAGAATTTTAAACGTTCCTATGAGGTCCCCTCTCATTCTTCCGAACTCCAGTGAATACAAGCCCAGCTGATCCAGTCTTTCTTGATAGGTGAGTCCCGCCATCCCGGGAATCAATCTGGTGAACCTTCGCTGCACTCCCTCAGTAGCAAGAATTTCCTTCCTCAGGTTCGGAGACCAAAACTGGACACAATACTCCAGGTGTGGCCACACCAAGGCACTGTAACAACACCTCCCTGCCCCTGTACTCAAATCCCCTCGCTATGAAGGCCAACATGCCATTTGCTTTCTTAACCGCCTGCTGTACCTGCATGCCAACCTTCAATGACTGATGTACCATGACACCCAGGTCTCATTGCACCTCCCCTTTTCCTAATCGGTCACCTTTCAGATAATAGTCTGTCTCTCTGTTTTTACCACCAAAGTGGATAACCTCACATTTATCAATATTATACTTCATCTGCCATGCATTTGCCCACTCACCTAACCTATCCAAGTCGCTCTGCAGCCTCATAGCATCCTCCTCGCAGCTCACACTGCCACCCAACTTAGTGTCATCTGCAAATTTGGAGGTACTACATTTATTCCCCTCGTCTAAATCATTAATGTACAATGTAAACAGCTGGGGCCCCAGCACAGAACCTTGCGGTACCCCACTACTCACTGGAGGTGCGGGGGCAGACATGCTGCAAAAACCTGTAGGTTTCAACAATTTATCTGTAGAAATTGTAACTTCAGTGGACATTTAGCCAGAATGTGCAGGAAGCCTGCAGCGAGGCTAATTTACGAGGCAGATGAACCAGAAGAGGGGTCTGCAAGGCAGGTTGATGCTTGGGACAAAGCAATGGACGCTGAAGTTCAGTGGGTTCATGTAGCAAACATCCACAGCTCATATACCAAAACGCCAGCCATGATGATGAAAGTCCTATTAACCAGCATCCCGGTACGCATGGAGCTGGACACAGGGGCCAGCCAGCCACTTAGGAGTGTCCAACAATTCGAGAAGTTATGGCCACTCCGAGCTAGCAGACCCAAACTAGAATGCATTGACACGCAATTACGGATGTACACCAAAGAGATCATCCCAGTGCGAGGCAATGCAATGTTGCTGGTCACACATAATGGATCAGAGAACCGGCTGCCACTCTGGATTGTCCCAGAAAATGGTCCCGCGCTTTTGGGGAGGAGCTGGCTAGCCGAGATGAACTGGAAATGGGGGGATGTGCACACCATTTCATCCGTGGAGCAAAGTTCACGCTCACAGGTCCGACAAAAATTTGAGTCACTATTTCAACCCGGTGTCGGGACTTTCAAGGGTACCAAAGTCATGATACGCATCACCCCGGACGCCAGACCAGTGCACCACAAAGCCAGAGCTGTGCCGTATGTGATGCGGTAGAAAATTGAGAGTGAGTTGTACAGGTTGCTAAGAGAGTGCTTAATTACGCCCGTTGAATTCAGCGACTGGGCAAGCCCCAACGTCCCTGTCCTAAAAAAGGATGGCTCGGTCAGGATCTGTAGTGACTATAAGGCCACTATCAACCGAGTGGTTCTACAAGACCAATACCCGCTTCCGAAAGCGGAGGAACTTTTTGCCACGCTGGCAGGCAGCAAGCTGTTCACCAAGTTGGACCTCACTTCAGTCTACATACCTTGGAACTGGCCAAACAATCCAAGCTACTGACAACCATCACCACGCACAAGGGGCTGTTTGTCTACAATAGGTGTCCATTTGGCATTCGATCAGCAGCCGCTATCTTTCAAAGAAACATGGAAAGCCTGCTCAAATCCATCCCTGGAACAATCGTATTTCATGACGACATCCTTATCACGAGTGGAGACACCGAGGAACACCTCCACAACCTGGAGGAGGTGCTACGCCAACTGGACCAAGTAGGCCTGTGACTAAAGAAGTCCAAGTGTGTGTTTTTGGTCCCAGAGGTCGAGTTTTTGGGCAGGATGGTTGCCGCAGACCGGATCCGGCCTACCGAAACCAAAGCGGAGGCGATTCGTCGTGCGCCCAGGCCCGGCAACGCATCGGAGTTACATGCACTTCTGGGACTCTTGAACTATTTCGGGAGCTTTCTGATGAACTTAAGCACATTGTTGGAGCTGCTACTCATGCTCCTGTGTAAGGGTTGCGATTGGTTTTGGGGGTCTGTCAGGAATGGGCTTTCAATCGGGCGCGGAACCTGCTTTGTTCAAATAAGCTGTTGACCCTGTACAAACCCTGTAAGAAATTGGATTTGACATGTGATGCACCATCCTATGGGGTTGGGTGCGTGTTGCAGCAGAGTAATGATGAGGGCCAACTCCAAGCTGTGGCTTATGCCTCCAGGTCACTCTCCCAAGCAGAACGGGGATATGGGATGGTTGAAAAGGAAGCACTCGCATGTGTCTACGGGGTGAAAAAGATGCACAGTAACTTTTTGGCAGAAGTTAGAAATGGACCACAAGCCATTAACATCCCTGTTGTCAGACAACAAAGCTGTCAATGCCAATGTGTCAGCTCGCATACAGCGATGGACTCTCACGCTGGCTGAATATGACTACACCATACGGCACCGGCCAGACACCGAAAATTGCGCTGACGCGCTCAGCAGGCTTCCACTGGCCACCACAGAGGGGGCAGCAGAGCAAAATGCTGAGATGGTCATGGCTGCCGATGCCTTTGACAGCGCAGGTTCCCCCATCACAGCCCGCCAGATCAAAATCTGGACCAACAGAGATCCCCTCCTATCCTTGATTAAGAAATGTGTCCTGCCTGGGGATTTGGCGCCCGCACATGGAGCATGCCCCGAGGAGGTCAGACCGTTTCACAGACAGATGGATGAGCTCTCCATCCAAGCTGACTACCTACTATGGGGCAGCCGGGTAGTCATGCCCCAGAAGGGCAGGGAAGCATTCGTCAGAGAACTGCACAGCCATTGCCCGGTCACATATATGGTGGCCGGGAATTGACTCGGACCTGGAACACTGTGTTCACAGGTGCACGACGTATACCCAGCTGGGCAATGCCCCCAGCGAGGCCCCACTCAGCCCGTGACCCTTGCCCACCAGGCCATGGTCACGTATTAACCTAGACTACGCGGGCTCATTCATGGAAAAAATGTTCCTCATTGTTGTTCCTCAATGGATCGAGTGCATCATATTGAATTTGTGTACGACATCCACTACTGTGGAGAGCCTGCATGCGGTCTGAGCGATCCACGGCTTGCCGGACATTCTGGTTAGCGACAATGGCCCGTGTTTCACTCGCTATGAATTCCGGGAGTTCATGTCGGGCAATGACATCAAACATGTCAGGACGGCGCCGTTCAAGCCGGCTTCCAATGGCCAGGCGGAACGTGCGGTACAAATCATAAAACAAGGCATGCTCCAGATTCAAGGACCCTCCCTTCAATGCCACCTGTCGTGACTCCTGCTGGCCTATAAGTCCCGACCGCATTCGCTCACGGGAGTCCCGCCCATGGAACTACTCATGAAACGTACACTTAAAACTCGGCTGTCCTTCATTCATCCAGTCCTGTCAGACATTGTTGAGGGCAAGCGCCAGTCCCAAAATGAGTGCCATGACCGTAACTCAAAGGGGAGATGTATAGAAATCGATGACCCTGTATTTGTTCTTCATCACGCTTTGGGGCCCAAGTAGATTGAGGGTACTGTAATTGGCAAAGAGGGGAATAGGGTCATAGTGGTCAGACTTAAAAATGGGCAGATATGCCGCAAGCATGTGGACCAAGTAAAAAAAAAGGTTCAGCATGGACACTGAGGAACCTGTGGAAGATCATGAGATGTTGCCCACACCACTGCCAGTGAACGAGCAACAAGAACATTCAGCAGCATGCACAGTTCCTGTGGCCAGCCCGGACAAGCCGGAGTCACCACAGGTGACAGACACGCATATCAAGGCTCAACAACCAGAGCCCCAACTTCGGCGCTCCACGAGAGAACGTCGACCGCCTGAAAGACTTAATCTTTAACCCCATAAGATGTTGGAGGGAGGTGATGTCATGTATGTAACCTTCATGTAACTGTAACCTTTATGTAATAACACTGCATACTATATACACCTAAGAAATGCATAGCTTGACCACAGCGGGTGAACTTGTGGGAGACATTCCTCACCTGGTCTTCCAGGTATATAAAGGGAGGTCTCACGCAGGGTCATCACTTCTTGGTCCTATGAATAAAGGTTCAGGTCACAGAGTGACCTTGTCTGCAGAATGTGCCTCATGTGAATATATAGTCGTGTGTAAGGACATATATCCACGACAACCAAAAACATTTTGCCTAGGAATGGGCCTGCATAGTCTACATGGATCCTCGACCACAGTTTGGATGGCCAGAACCATAAACTTAGTGGTGCCTCTCTGGGTGCATTGCTCAATGGAGAGCAAGCACTGGTGTACACATGACTCTAAATCTGAGTCGATGCCTGGCCACCACACGTGAGATCTGGCTATGCCTTTCATCATTATGATGCCTGAGTGGGTGCTGTGTCGTTCCCCAATAAATGTGTCTCTGCTTTTCTTGGGCAATACCACAGGATTGCCCCACAAGAGACAGTCCACCTGCAGGGACAGCTCATCTTTGCATCTATGGAATGGCTTAATCGCTTCCTGCATCTCCACTGGGACACTGGACCAGTTCCCATGGAGGACACAGTTTTTTTTACCAGGGCCAGTAAAGGATCCTGGCTGGTCCAGGTCCTGACTAAGGTTTGGCTAAGGTTTGGCAGATGGAATACAATGTCGGAAAGTGTGAGGTCATCCACCTTGGGAAAAAAAACAGTAAAAGGGAATATTATTTGAATGGGGAGAAATTACAACATGCTGAGATGCAGTGGGACCTGGGGGTCCTTGTGCATGAATCCCAAAAAGTTAGTTTTCAGGTGCAGCAGGTAATCAGGAAGGCGAATGGAATGTGTTGGCCTTCATTGCGAGAGGGATGGAGTACAAAAGCAGGGAGGTCCTGCTGCAACTGTATAGGGTATTGGTGAGGCCGCACCTGGAGTACTGCATGCAGTTTTGGTCACCTTACTTAAGGAAGGATATACTAGCTTTGGAGGGTGTACAGAGACGATTCACTAGACTGATTCCGGAGATGATGGGGTTACCTTATGATGATAGATTGAGTAGACTGGGTCTTTACTCGTTGGAGTTCAGAAGGATGAGGGGTGATATTGTCGAAACATTTAAAATAATGAAAGGGATAGACAAGATAGAGGCAGAGAGGTTGTTTCCACTGGTCGGGGAGACTAGAACTAGGGGGCACAGCATCAAAATACAGGCCAATTTAAAACTGAGTTGAGAAGGAATTTCTTCTCCCAGAGGGTTGTGAATCTGTGGAATTCTCTGCCCAAGGAAGCAGTTGAGGCTAGCTTATTGAATGTATTCAAGTCACAGATAGATAGATTTTTAACCAACAAGGGAATTAAGGGTTATGGGGAGCGGGCGGGTAAGTGGAGCTGAGTCCACGGCCAGATCAGTCATGATCTTGTTGAATGGCGGAGCAGGCTCGAGGGGCTAGATGACCTACTCCTGTTCCTAATTCTTATGTTCTTATGTTCTTATGTTCTGATCTGGCGGGCCGTAACAGGGGATTTCTCATTCTCAAATGCCTCCATGACCATAAGCAAGTCCGCTGGCTGTGCCATTTCCACCCCAGTGGTGGGCAATCGTAGCCGACTGAGAGCATCTGTGCAGTTCTCTGTGCCCGGTCTGTGGCGAATTACATAGTTGCATGCCAACAGCATGAGCGCCCATCTTGGCATGCGGGCAGAGGCATTGGTATTTATCGTTTGCTCTCTGAGAATAGCGAAATGAGCGGCTTGTGATCTGTTTCAAGTTCGAAAGTCAGGCCAAGCAAGTACGTGCATTTTTTTTACAATGTAAACACATGCCAGAGCCTCTTTTTCTATCATGCTGTCGGCCCCTTCGTCCTTGGACAAACTCCTAGATGCATATGCAACCGGTTGCAAAATCCCCAATTCATTAGCCTGTTGTAACACACACCCGACCCTGTATGACGACGCATCGCAAGCTAACACTAGTCGTTTACATGGGTTATACAGGACAAGCAGTTTGTTAGAACACAGTAAATTTCTGGCTTTCTTAAAAGCAGCCTCTTGTGAATTCCCCCATACCCAGTCGTCTCTCCTGCGCAGTAGCGCATGCAAGGGTTCTAGTAGGGTGCTTAACCCAGGTCGGAAATTACCGAAGTAGTTCAGGAGTCCCAGAAACGACGGCAGTTCTGTGGTCACGGCGTGTTCTTGATGGCCTCCGTCTTGGCGTCGGTCGGTCTGATGCCATCTGCTGCGATCCTTCTTCCTAATAATTCAACCTCCTGTGCCAGGAATCCACAGGCCTATCCACAACGTCCACCTCCTCTCGTACCCTTGGCTCGATTCGCTCCTATAAAGACAAAAATGAAAGAAATACCTTTGCTCTGTGGGGCCTCCCCCTCACAGGTCCTCCTTCAGTTATTCACAAATATACATAACTCCTTTTTACAATCACTGCTTCCCTCTCCTTTTATCCCGATGCTTGGGCTTACAGAGGCTCGGGGGTGGAGATGGAGGAGGTGTCCAGGGCACCCTAGGTCACAGTACCTGACCACTCCACCTTACTGCTTCGTCCCTTACTTCTCCATCCTCATCATCCCACAGTATTGGTGGGAGGCTTACACTGATCAAACTCATTATTGTTCCTGGCGCCTTCGCCCGCTTTTTACTTTTCTCTCCGGGGTTGTACAGCTTACACTGATTTATATGGAACCATTTTATATGTTTTGGCAGCTGGATCGCGTACACCATAGGGCTTGCCTTGTCTACAATGCTATATGGTCCTTTGTACATCGCCCCTATTCTGGCATAATTCCTGACCATTACCTGATCCCCTGCCCTCCATTCCTGTGTAACCCAGAGTTCCAGCAGCAGTTTATTCTGCTGGTGCTGCCTGCCCATATTG
Organism: Pristiophorus japonicus; assembly: GCF_044704955.1. Classification (NCBI taxonomy): domain Eukaryota; kingdom Metazoa; phylum Chordata; class Chondrichthyes; family Pristiophoridae; genus Pristiophorus; species Pristiophorus japonicus. The sequence goes on from NC_091984.1 coordinate 144,628,349, forward strand.
TTAGCTGCTTCCCAATGCAGCCCCTTCAGAGTACCATACAGATCTCTGACAAACCTGTCCCGTGTGATCTCTTTAACCTGCGTTTCAGTCAGGACTGGTGCTAGGATATAGGTCGGGGTCATCATTAGTCTCCCTGTCATCATCGCATGTGGGGAGTGTCCCGTACTCTTAGAGAGACTGGCTCGGTGGTTCATCAGTATTCGGGGTAGGGTCTCATCCCATTTCTTCGGGGTATCTCCTATTTCCTTCCTAAGCCTCTCTTTTAAGGTCCAGTTTGTCCTCTACTGGACCTGACGATTGGGGGTTATACGTCACATGAAATTTCCCCTGTATCCCTAACAGCTTTAGGGTGGCCTGCATTACTGCTCCGGTGAAATGACTCCCTTGATCTGATTCCACTATCAGGGGCAGTCCCCATTGAGAAAATACTTCTCGCACCAGAATCTTTGCTGTGACTATCGCGGTGGCCGCCCGACATGGAAAAGCTTCAACCCATTTTGTAAAGAGATGTATTAACACCAAGCAATATTTATTGCCTCTGCCTGAGGTGGGCAGTGTCCCAATGGAATCTATCTGTATAGACTGCCATGGCCCCTCTACCCTCCTCGTGTGTCCCAACGGAGCCTTTCTTCGGTGGGGGTGTGGATTGTTTGTGGCACATACCAGACAATTCTGGCAATAATCCCTGACATCACTTCTAAGCCCGGGCCACCATCCCACAGCTTCTACTTTATTCCACATTGTTTCTGGCCCTGGATGTCCAGCTCCTGGACCCACATGCACCAGCTGCAAGAATTCTTCCCTGCACTGCCCTGGCACGATCCAACTATCTCCCTTGAACAACATTCCTTGCTTTACTGCTATGTCTGCAGCTCCCAAAGGTCCCGCTACAGACTTCCCATCTATTTTGTCCCTAATCGCTGCTCTAAGGTCTGCATCCCGTAGCTGAGCCTGTTTTAAATCAGGCGGCAATGGGACTTCTTTGGGCCCCTCTCTTTCTGTTACAGCTGTGATCTGTCCACAGTGATATGGGTCCCAAGGTGTCCCTTCTCCTGCCCCTGTTTTAGCCAGTGTGTCTGCTTTCTCATTCCCTTCCCACTTGGGCTCTGTCTTAGAGTGTGCTTTGACCTTTTGGATGTAGTCACCCTTCTGCTCCGTACCCTTGATGTCCAAAATAACTTTTAACAATGGAACCATCACCAACCATTTTCCATCTGAGGACTTAAACCCTCGCCTAGCCAATATGGCTAAATACTCTGTACAGGAGTTAGAAATGAACATATCGTACAGGGAGTTGGGAATTCGTTCGGGTGTGTGACTACATACGCTACTGCTGCTAGGTCGGCCTGCTGCATACTCAAAGTGTTGGGGATTTTATGGCTTTCTCTATCACTGCCTCTGGATCGTAAGTCCCACAGCCTGTCTTTCTCTCTCTGTTTATTACTGAACTGGACCCATCTACATAGATGTCCCTGCCTGCCGGGTGATCTCCAGCTCAGAATCCCACATCTACATCCCACACTCCTTCCACTGAACACACATGAGCTGCCCCCGGATAAACCAGGCTCGGGGCGAGCTTTGGTTCTCCTGGCCTCTCGACCTTCAGGTCTAACTGAGTAAGCAACAATGTCCAGCGGGCAATCTTGTTACTGCTCACTGTCCCATCTTTCATTCTACCGTCCAGTAACACTTGTGTTGTGGTGTGACAGGTCAGTAAAGTTACTGTAGCTAACCCTGTGCGCGACCGAAAATGCTTCACTGCCCAAAATGTTGCTAATAGATGTCGTTCGCAATTCGAAAAGCTCTTTTCTACTTCGGTGAGAACTCGGGAGACGTAGGCCACCGGTCTCAGCTTGCTGTGTCGCTCCTGGAGTAACACTGCACTCAAACTGTCCCCAGTCATTGCTACCTCCAGACTAAAGTCCTGGTCCCCATTTACTGCTCCCGACGCTGGTGCTGTCTGTAACACCTCTTTTAACCAAATGAAAGTTTCCTGACAACTCTCACTCCATTCCCACTCTACTCCTTTCCGAAGAAGCCTCAACAAAGGAGCTGCCACGGTAACATATCCCTTTATGAATTCCCTGCAGTAACCCGTTATTCCCAGGAAAGACCTTACTCCAGACACGTCCTTGGGAACAGGTAGTTCCTGGACTGTCTTTCTCTTAGCTCGATCTATGGCCCTTTCTCCTGCCCTAATGGTCAAACCTAGAAACTGCACCTCCTCTTTGCCTATTTGAGCTTTCTGGGGATTTACTTTAAAACCTGCTTCTTTCAACAAATGCAGTAACTCACTGAATAATGGCCTGTGGTCCTCCGCACTTTCGGAGAATAACAACAGGTCGTCCACGTATTGGACCAACCGATCTGGCTGACTAAAACCGTTTAATGTCTCGGCCATACTTTGGTGAAAGTTCAAGGGACTGTTGTGAAACCCTTGTGGAAGACATGTCCACGTATACTGCTGACCTTTAAAGGTAAAGGTAGATTTATACTGGTCCTCCCGTCTCAGGGGAATGGACCAAAACCCGTTTGAAATGTCCAGCACTGTGAAAGTTGTTGTGGCCGCAGGGATACTCCCGCTACCATTGCTACCATGGGCGCACAGGCTGGAATATTTTTATTCAGGATTCGGTCATCTACCGTGGCCCTCCATGAGTTATCGGGCTTCTTTACTGGCTATAGGGGTGAGTTTACATGTGTGGCTATGGTCCTCAACACACCTTGATCCACCAGGGAATTTATAGCAGTTTTCAAATCCCTTTCTGCTTCCCGGGGAAAATTATACTGTTTCTGGGGTCGTGTCATCGAATCCCCATCTATCTTCACCTCTACCCCAGATACAATCCCGCAATCGTGCTTGTGCATTGCAAACGCATCCATATTCTACCGTACATACCTTGATACCGGGCCGGAATGTTATCGACTAATCGTTCTCAGTCATAACTCCCTTTCGGCTTCATCGTGCAGGTGCTGCCTTTGTCTGTACTGTCCCTGGGAATCACTACGATCTCTCCCATCTTATCTGCATCAACTGCCCCCCATAGACAATTGTTTTCCATATCCACTATGGTGTGGTGTGCCAACATGTAGTCGGTCCCGAGAACTCCCGAACCGGGCTGTTCCCACTTCATTAAAATGCCCTCCCATTTCATTATGTTCGGTCCTAACTCTATGGTTAAGGGTTTCCACACTGCCCCAGCCTGCTCATTACCCGTAAAACCCACCAGTGTAAATGGTACTCCGCTCAACCACGGGGAAGTGGTCGGATTCGGTGAGTGGACAACCGTGCTAGAGGTTCCTGTATCTACTAGATCCCTTCCCGTAACTGTTTCCACCTTCACATCCACACATGGCCTGCCCCACCCATCATATATGAGCAGACACAGGTATTCTGGCTGGGCACACCGTCACAGAGGGGTGCCGACACATCGGGTCCCTTTTGTCCCACTGCTGCGTCCAGCTTTCCTCCACCCGTGCCCATAACCTGCTGTAATGCGGCCACTAAAACCTGCACTGGGTCATCGGCTACCTTCTTCTGGCCTTTTCCTGCCTCAGCACCTCGTACCCTGGCTTCCCTCCTTTAGAGAGCCTACAATCCTTGCTCCAGTGTCCCAACTTCCCACAGTTAAAACACTCACCTTTAGATCGACCCGCATTACCTCCCTCTTGTCTCCATTCTTTCTATGGCCTAACCTCTCCTTTTACTTCTTGTACCTTCCCGTTTAGTTTCTCCTCCTCCCCTTGCCTGGACTTAAAGCTAGAGTTAATCTTCTCAGCACCCCTGCCTCTGTATTCTGGAGATGGTCTGGGTCAAACCATGCTTCAACCTTTGCTCTGAGCCGTGGCAAACTGTTACCATTACGGTTCTCAGCCAATGGTTCCTGGGTTCCCCTATTAAATCTGCCCGTACCAGATTTCCTCCAGCGGCCCTTAAATAAATCACCCACAGTCTGTCTGCAAATGTATCGGGCGATTCGTTTACTTGCTGCCTAGTCTGTTCTACCTGCCAGAACGGACTACCCTGACTGTACCCGAGCACTGCCATCATTTGCTCCTTTAAGCCCTGTGGGGTTCCTGCACCTAACTTGGTGGCTGTCGACAAGCTCTGATAAAGCTTCCCCTCCAGCGAGAGCAGTGTTAGCTTCACTTTCTCCTCCTCGCTGCAGTTATTGATACCCCCTATCTGCTCTATATTAGTAAAATGAACAGAGGCATCTCCTCCTTGCTTTAACTGAACCACACCCATCAGCATCTCCTGCAGCTGAAGCGGTGTGTATGGGATCACTAGTCGCTCTGTAATGGTGCCGGACCACCATTTGGGGGGGTGGCCTGAATTTCTGCTGTCTCAAAGGACACATCGGTTTCAGGGGTCCCGGTGCCTCGGGAGCCGGCCGATGCTCGCGATACTCGGGCCCATCATCTGACTCTTTCCCCTCTGGATCCCAATCTTCCTCACCTGTTCCGGGTGCCCTGAGACAAACCATCCCTTTGGTCCCGTCTAACTCTGCCGTTAATTGGTGGATCTTTTCCTTACAAGGTCCGTGATCTGCTCTTGCATAACCCTGTTTCTGAGCTACCTGATAGGCTATCGACTCTCCTGACCTGGTCCTCTGCCTCTTGGCTCTTTCTAAATGCCTTTCACTTTGTTCAATGTGGGTCTGCTGCTGCTTTTTGCACTCGGTCACCTGGCATTGTAAATACTCAAAGTGATTCCGTGCCGTTTCTTCCTTCCTACCCTGGTCCTGCCTTTCCTTCTCCAAACTGCCTACCTCGCCCTTTAACCCTTTATTCTCCTTCTCCAGCTTTCCTATCCTTTCTCTGAACAGTTGTGTCTGCTTCTGCAGGCACATGAGCCAAACCACCTTCTTTTTTGACCCTTTGTGGTTACTACTGACTGTCCACTCTGCTGTTTTTTCCTGCGGATCCCCAGAGTGCAGCATTTCCCGTGCCCATGGCCCTGAAATGTTCAATTTGTTGCCTATATATCCAGCTACCTTAGCCTCCATGGACTTCCTACGATGGCTGTCAGCCACGGGCTCTGCCACGTTTTGCTGCGGTGAGTCCATTTCCAGTGCCTCTGGCTGAGAAATTCTCCCTGACTACCTTGGTGTCCCCTGAGACCACCTCGCAGTGACCTGCGGTTTCTGTTACTCTGGCTTCTCTCTGTGGCTACCCTAGTCAACCCGAGACTACTCCGGCCTGTCAGAGACTTTCTCTCCTGGTCCCCTAGTCGCCCTTGAGATCACCCTTGGCCTCCCTGAGACTACCCGTGACAATATTGGCTTTTCTCTGTGACTACCCCAGTCAACCGAGATTATTCCAGCCTATCCGAGACTGTTTCTCTCCTCAGGCTACCCTGGTCCCCCTTGAGATTCCCTTGGTCTCCCTGAGACCCCTTCGCAGACTACCTGCGGCTTTCTCGATGGCTACACTCGTTAACCCGGGATTACTCCAGCCTAGCCAAGACTGTTCCTTCCTCTGCTGGCTGCCCTCGCTGCCCTTGAGAGTACAATGGTCTCCCTCAGACCACTGAGCAACTACCTGAGACTTCTTTTCTCAGTGGCTACCCTAATCGACGGAGACGACTCAAGCCTATCAGACCCTGTTACTCTCCTGGTCGCCCTAGCCGCCCTTGAGAAGATCCTTTTCGACCACCTTAGCTGACCTTAGACATAACCAAGCCTCACTCAGGGTTTTTGCTCTGGTATGTGTCCGTGATACTATTCCCAAAGCCGAGGTCCTGCTGCGGTCACCAATTTCTGTAGGTAGTTTATTTTTCACTCTACTCTGATTCTTCGACCTGGGAACTTGTAGTGGGAAAGGACAACATGTGGCACAACATTTAGGCTTCACCCAGTGTCAGTTTTATTATGCACAAAAACCATTGAAAACTACAGGACTAGACTTCTGAGAGAAATCGACTGAAATCATACAATTGCCCTTCCTGGCTGTAGCTATTGTAGGTTCGTGGTCATTGGTTCCGTGACCGGTTGGTTCTTCTTCTGGCCGTTCTCTGCAGTGCTGTTACTTCTGTGTACGTTCCGTACAACATGTTCCTCCGTCCATTCATCTGTTCGTGCTTTCGACCTGTGTCCATCTGTACATGTGTCCTTCTACTTCTTCTGTGTGCTTCTTCTTCCGTCTGTTCCTGTCCTTGTTCCATCTCCTGCTGAGCTGCTTCTAGCTCACATATTTATATCCAGGTTATGACTGATCTCCCGCCACTGCGCTTTCTGATAAAGTGTTTGCATCAATACATTGTTTTGTGGTCCCCTTGGTTGATTGATTACAATAATGAACTCGTCTGTTTTCCCATTTGCACACTGAGTCTGCAAGGCTCAAGTTGATTTCTCATCTTAACACCTCATCCTAAAAAATGTGCAACTGTTGTGGTTCCTTTGTTGTCAGGTCCTTTTACAGACTTGGGGCTAGAACCTCTTCTTTTATTGCCTGTTTAATGCCCACTTAACACCCATTTTACCACTGAAATGACATATAATGCCCAGATATCACCCATTTTGGCACAAAATGGAAACTGACGGGCTTTTTTAGGAGACTTGTCGCCGAGCATTACTTTCCCAATGGGCTTAACGCAGAGAATAAATATTATCGCCCACCTACTTTTTTGGGGTGGAATCAGCAGAATGGGCAAATTCAACGCCCATATTATCACCCAGCGTTACTTTCCTCATGGAATTAATGCCGAGATTCAACATTAACACCCGGCGACTGTTTTTTGTCATGAACAGCATATTTACCCAAAGTAACGGCCATGGAGATCACCCACCATCAATTTCATCACCTCGTACACATATCGCCCACAATATCGCTCGCTCAAAAAACCGCCCACAAAAAGTGGAACTAACCAGAACGAATCACAGCGTTATGGACGGCATGATGTAGATCACATGTCGCGTCCTTTCACTTCGACAGAGTTCAGATGTACTCTGCAGGTCGTTGGAGTTGATGTGAACATCTCTGAAGACATCTTGACCACACTGTGACCGATTGGAATTGAAGAGGTGTGCTCGTCGGGACATTCTTTGCTTGTGTGCAATCGGTGACAGACACAGAGCTACTGCAATGGGGCCTGTCCTTTCTCACCCTCTCTTGGTGAGCAAATATATGCAGCAGACTCAACATCGCTGAAGGAACGCTACATTGCATTATGTGCCCAATGTACGAAATAACAGACAGATGAGGAGGACCAGATGTTACACCCCCCGAAAGTACAAGGAGAAGCATTCTTACCTCGACTTGCCCGACACCACCTGCCTTCAGAGACTGCGCTTCCACAAAGAGGTTATCACTGAGGTATGCCAGCTGATAAGGGCAGACCTACAGCCTGGCAGCACCATCAGAACTGCACTGTCCGTCGAGGTCAAAGTCACCACGCCACTATCGTTCTATGCCTCGGGTTCTTTTCAGGCCACAGCTGGCGACATTTGCAGACTTTCTCAGCATGCCACACATTGCTGCATTAGACAGGTCACTGAAGCCCTGTACGCACGCAGGAGGGACTTGATCAGCTTCCCTATGACCAGGGAGGCACAGAGTGAGAGGGTTCGAGGTTTCTCCAGAATTGCAAACTTCCCCAAGATGCAGGGAGCAATAGACTGTACGCACATCGCGATGTGGGCACCTTTTCAGGATGCCGCAAGGGATTCCACTCCCTGAATGTCCAGCTGGTTGTCGACCACCAGCAAATTATACTGGCAGTGAATGCTCAATTTCTGGGCAGCATCCATGCTGCACACATCCTGCGTGAGAGCATTGTATCTGACTTGTTTAACATTGAGCCACAAGGTCAATGCTGGAAACTTGGGGCCAAAGGATATGGCCTTGCCACCTGGCTGATGACCCCCTGCGTGACACCCACACTGAGGCCGAGAGGTGATACAACGAGAGCCACAGAGCAACTCGCAATATTGTGGAGAAAACCATTGGAGTGCTGAAGCAGCGCTTTAGATTTTTTTTAAAAAATTTATTCTTTGCCAATCTTTCCAATTCTTTGTCAAATCACAAACGCCAGAGGTCACCTTGCACACATCAAGGATCACTCTGCGCCAATGCTCTTAGCCAAAAGGCCTAGAGCCACTGCACCGTTCCTGGAAGTACTGCAATACCAGGTTCGTGCCATGGAGATGGATGGGTCAAGCCACCCCACCCACCTCCTATTTCCAAAAAGCATCGGAGAATCACCTTCCTGATCCAGGGAGAACCATGTTGGGGTCATGGTTACTCCCCTGTCAGGTCAGTTACGCATGATCTTAGCCAAAAGGCCGAGAAGCAATGCCTGGACCACTCAGGTGGTGAGCTCCAATACCACCCTGAGCAGGTAGCTCAATTCATGGTGATGTGCTCCATGCTGCACAACTTGGTATCAGGAGGGGACAAGAATTGCCTGATGAGCCTGACAGTCCACCTCACCAGAGAGAGGAAGAGGAGGACGAGGACGAGGAGGCGGACACCGACATCGGGTCAGACAATCAGGCTGATGCTGAAGCCATGCCCCCGCCCTTCTGTAGATCACATGAAAGGGCCCATGGTGGCATGATAGCTGCAAGCGCCTTATGCCAGGAGCTCATCAATGATCGCTTTGCCTGAAAGAACGTTGGTGTTATTTCCACAGCTGACACACTGCTGGGTGTGCAGGTCATAAATTAATCGTGGGCATCACCTTGGTGACCGTTAAAGTTTACTTTGATTGAAGTTGAGTGTGATTATATCCTTTGATGTTAACAAATCACCAGCGTGTAATGGTACAGCTATCGGAGCCAATGTGCTGCAAGGTTTTGTTCAATAAAAAACATTTAAACCAAACATTAGTCTGAAATCATCAGTATTTCTGTAGAAACCAACCCTTCCCCCCACCCACCCCGCTTCTCCTCCCCAACTCTACCCCTTCCCCTTCCCCTTCTGACTCCAAGCCGCCTGACCGCGGAGGTTCTCAGGCGATGCTTCATTGGGAGGTGGGTGGTGATGGACAAAGCACTGCTTGGACGGATATGGGAGAAGATGGTCCCAAGGTGGGAACGTGCTTCGAGCCAGAAGCGAGATGTTGCTCCTGGCTCTCATGTGTGGTTGGCAATGGGGTTGCGTCACCTTGGGGTGTAGTGCAGCACTCCGGGATCACTGGGAGCCCTCTGCCACCAGTGTTCCTGGCTACCAGCTCCAGGGCCTCCTCCATCCCTTACATTTTATATGTTATTTGTGGGACAAAAACTCGATGCCAACTATGTTCTTGGTGCTTAGTGCGCTTTTTGCTGCTGGTGAATCTCCCTCGTACCTCCCACAACAGCCAGACAAGCGCACACCATAGCCACACACGCTTTCAGTGCCTCTGAGCTCCCTCTCTCTCTGTCTCCTCTTCTGCGTATGTCATGGTTACCCTTGACCTCCAGAATCGAGGGAATGGACCATTGCCATGCTGTTGCTAAGAACGACCACACTTTACAACAGAAGGTCAGAAAAATTTTACGCTGCCGCCCATTTGAACTCGTTCGCGGTAACGCCCATTTTCAAAGATGTAAACTAAGTGTTTTGAGAATGGGCGAGAAGCCGGCGATCTGAAAATCCTTTTTTACCACCCACGCCGGAAATCACGCCCATTTTTGGGCGCTAAGCTCAAAAGTGGAGGTTCTAGCCCTTGGTGTCTCCAGTGAGCTTGTTTTCCGCACCCTGGTCAATCAAGTTCAGGGCCTCACGTAACAACTCCATTCTTGTTATGCATGGAGTCAGTTTTGGTCCCTGACCACAGAATGTCCTTAATTGTCCAGCTTCATTCCAAAAGCTGGTATTAAATTCCAAAAGCTTGTATTAAGCAATTTTTACTTCATGGTCTCCTTCTGTGCTTTTCTGAAGATTGGTAACCTTACACACAACACCTCACCTCTCCCACCCCCAAAACCGCCCCTCGCCCAACCCCAACTCCCACCCCCAACACAACTCCTCTCCATCACCCAACACCGTCCCTCTCCCACCTCCAACACCCACCTTAAACTGACACACACAGCAGGCAGGACTTATATGGGCACATGACCCCCCGCGGGACACATCACCACTGAGGGGTCATGTCCCCTGGCCTCACAATGGAAACCATGGCAACACAGAAACCGCAGGGGTGGACCAATCACAGCAAAGTGCTACAGACTGTGCATATGTGCCTGAGAGAGCAACGAGGAGAGAGTTTCAATCTATTTAACCCTTCGATCCCTGGCTGCCGTCTGAAAACTAAGCCCGAGTTGGCAGAGGCGGTGACTACATTATTCCCGCTGTTATTCTGCGCCCTGCTCATTCATCTCAACCCCTGTGTTAATGTTTCTCTGCTCAATGGTACTGCTCCCCATGGCAAATCCAACCAGAGAGATTTCTCAGCTGGGTATGAAACCTGGAGAAGCAGAGATGGGCATGGACTGTGTGGGGGCACTAAAGGACCCACTGGCTCCGACCAATAATAAAACAGTCTGTAAGGACACGGTGAAAAGGGGGGGATGGGACCAGATGATGGACCTGGGCAACTCCGACAAGGAGGCTGTCCTGCCGGCCAGAGCAATGGTGAAATACATTGGCCTCAGCCTGCCTGGCATTGTGGAAGGGCAGGCAGCTCCGATCCTTACCGTCCCAGACTGTCAGCCAATCACCGTGGCTTCCTCCTTCGGAGAGCTGTTCAAATCTCCACGGGTTTCACAGCTGCAGCTCACAGACACGCTGGTGAGCAGATTGTTGGGGTGTTTGCTCTACACTTGTCCAGTTTCTGTGTGTCACGGGCCTGGGCAACTTTACAATTGGAGCCCATTACTGCTCTCATAAAGTGACGGGCACATTGATTAGTCTGAGCTTTCGACCACACATCCGCAGCATAACTAAGACCATCTATTTCCATCGCCGTAACATCGCCCGTCACCACCCCTGCCTCAGCTGATCCGCTGCTGAAACCCTCATCCATGCCTTTGTTACCTCTAGATTCGACTATTCCAACGCTCTCCTGGCTGGTCTACCAGATTCTACTCTACGTAAACTAGCGGTGATCCAAAACTCTGCTGCCCGTGTCCTAACTTGCACCAAGTCCCACTCACACATCAGCCCTGTGCTCACTGACCTACATTGGCTCCTGGTTAAGTAATGCCTCGATTTCAAATTTCACATCCTTATTTTTGAATCGCTCCATGACCTCGCCCCTCCCTATCTCTGTAATCTCCTCCAGCCCCACAACCACCTCGAGATGTCTGAGCTCCTCTAATTGTGCCCCCCTGATTATAATCGCTTAACCATTGGTGGCCATGCCTTCTGTTGCCTGGGTCCCAAGCTCTGGAACTCCCTCCCTAAACCTCTCCACCTCTCTACCTCTCTTTCCTCCTTCAAGATGCTCCTTAAACTCTATCTCCCTGCGCTAATTTCTACTTATGCGGCTCAGTTTCAAATTTAAATCGCATAATACTCCTGTGAAGCACCATGGGATGTTTCTACGTTAAAGGCGCTATATAAATACAAGTTGTTGTTGGGAAAAACAGAACCAGAAGGAGGCGCTGTCGAGCCTCTCCAAGAACATAATCCAGTTGAGAGCAGACACCATCCAACTGTTTGTAGACAAAACCCACGCAAGGATTCAACCGCTCTGTGATGCCGTGTGATAAAGTGTGGGCTGAAGCGCTCAGTGTGCTGGGGAACTTGGCCATGGGGGGAATCGGAGGGTCCAGGTGTTGCTGCACCTGGATGGAAACAGTGAGCAGGTCACCAGGTCCTGTTGTTCAACACTGCGCTCGGTATTCCCACGTATTGGATCTGCCGAGGCTTCCTCAGTAACTGGGAATGATCCAGGGGAACCCAACAGGGGCTACATGGACTTCCTCAGTAACTGAGAATGATCCAGGGGAACCCCACAGGGACTACATGGACTTCCTCAGTAACTGAGAATGATCCAGGGGAACCCCACAGGGGCTACATGGACTTCCTCAGTAACTGAGAATGATCCAGGGGAACCCCACAGTGGCTACATGGACTTCCTCAGTAACTGAGAATGATCCAGGGGAACCCAACAGGGGCTACATGGACTTCCTCAGTAACTGAGAATGATCCAGGGGAACCCAACAAGGGCTACATGGACTTCCTCAGTAACTGAGAATGATCCAGGGGAACCCCACAGGGACTACATGGACTTCCTCAGTAACTGAGAATGATCCAGGGGACCCAACAGGGGCTACATGGAGTTCCTCAGTAAATGAGAATGATCCAGGGGAACCCCACAGGGGCTACATGGAGTTCCTCAGTAACTGAGAATGATCCAGGGGAACCAACAGGGGCTACATGGACTTCCTCAGTAACTGAGAATGATCCAGGCGAACCCAACAGGGTCTACATGGACTTCCTCAGTAACTGAGAATGATCCAGGGGAACCAACAAGGGCGACATGGACTTCCTCAATAACTGAGAATGATCCAGGGGAATCCCACAGGGGCTACATAGACTTCCTCAGTAACTGAGAATGATCCAGGGGAACCAACAGGAACATACCTTTATTGTCCCCGAGGGGGCAAGAGGAGAGGGAAAGGTGAGGAACATACCACTATTTTCCCCAGGGGGGAGAGGAGAAGGAGAGGTGAGGAACATACAATTGTTTTCATTGTGGGGGGAGAAGAGTTGAGTACAGACCATTATTTTCCCCGGGGGAGGGAGCGAATGGGGAGAGGTGAGGAACATACCATTATTGTCCCCGGGGGAGGGGACGGGGGGGCGAGAGGAGAGGGAGAGATGCGGAACATACCATTATTGTCCACAGGGGTGGGGGTGGTGAAGAGGAGACGGAGACTTGAGGAACATACAATTATTGACCCGGGGAGACGAAGAGAGAGAGCGGTGAGGATCATACCATTATTGTCCCTGGGGTGGGGGAGAGGGAGAGGTGCGGAACATACCATTATTTTCCCAGGGAGGGAGGGGGTAGAGGAGAGGGAGAGGTGAGAAACATACCATTATTGTCCCCGGGGGGGGGCGAAAAAGGAGAGCGGGTTGACTTATGAGGAATGGTTGAGTACGTTGGGCCACCACTCATTGGAATTCAGAAGAATGAGAGGTGATCTTATCAAAACATATCAGATTATGAGGGGGCTTGACAAGGTGGATGCAGAGAGGATGTTTCCACTGATGGGAGAGACTAGAACTAGAGGGCATAATCTGAGAATAGGAGGCCGCCCATTTAAAACTGAGATGAGGAGGAATATCTTCTCTCAGAGGCTGGTGGATCGGTGGAATTCGCTGCCTCAGAGAGCTGTGGAAGCTGGGACATTAAATACATTTTAGACAGAAATTGAGTTTCTTAAATGATAACGGGTTATGGGGAACCGGCAGGGAAGTGGACCTGAGTCCATGATCGGATCAGCCATGATCGTATTAAATGGCGGAGCAGGCTCGAGGGGCGGTGTGGCCTACTCCTGCTCCTATTTCTTCAGTTCTTATGAGAGGTGAGGAACATACCATTATTGTCCCCGGGAGGGGGTGGGAGAGGAGAGGGAGAGGTGAGGAGCATACCATTATTGTCCCCGGGAGGGGGTGGGAGAGGAGAGGGAGAGATGAGGAACATCCCATTATTGTCCCCGGATGGGGGGAGGGAGGGAGAGAGAGAGAAAGAGAGAGGGAGGGGAGCGTTGAAGAACATACGTTATTGTCCTGGGGGGCGGGGGGGTGAGTGGAGAGGTGAAGAATTGTAGCTCCAGCTTTCTGGCCATTTCTATCAACAATACTTTAAATCCTGAAATCCAAATCCCCAAGAAAGAACTGTCCTGTTTGGCGAGCTTGTGGGGGTGGCATTGAGGTGCATTCATATACAACCGGACATTTCACACTGACAGGCTGGGTGGCAGGGAACCCAGGCCCATTGATGTCATCACCATCTAAAGTGATTACTGAGAACAATACCCCGAGAGGTAACTCAGAGACACTGTGCCTTCGCATTGTTAAAGCACAGTCACGACTCAGTCCCAACCCAAACTGATGCAAGGCAGGAAATGGCCGGGCCATTGTCTTCCAGGAGATAAGCCGGTTAAGCAAGATCGGTTTGTGATCGAAACCCATTACCTGCTAATGGGGGCCATCAACTCAGGAAACGACAGACATCCAGTAATCAGCACCCATTGTCTCTCCAAATGCGAGGCCTGGGAGCGGGAAAACAAAACACAATTTTTCACAAAGATTTCAAAGGCTACGAGCCGCTCCAGGACACGGGGAGGTGGGGGGGTCCAAACAGATCACCGGAGTCAATCCATCGGTCAGTATTGGCGGGAGGAAAAGTGATGGGTTTTGGGGATATAAGGAGCCGCTTTCCAAAAAGCTCCAGCTCAGGAGGAAGAATGCTACGGAAAAAGGTCAGGAAAAAGCCCAGGATAAAGCTCAGAAAAAATCCAGGAGTGAGACGTTCAGGAAGAAGCTGCAAGCAAGACAACGGGCAATCAGGGTGAGCATATTAGCTGTGTGAGGGGGTGATTGTAAGTCCCAACCAAACCCAAGGGGTTTAGTGCTGCGGGGGGGTCCTGTGTTAGTTTATTTCACGGGAGGTTGCTTTTATTAAGCCGTGGTAACTTAGCACAGCAGGGCTTATTGGACAAGCCAGGGTTGTACTGTTTTGCACTGTTTATGAGTGGTGTTGTTAATCTTATTCAACATAATACCGTTGAGCCTGAAAAAAATGTGCCCGAGTCTGATCTATCCATATAATCCCTATCGTCCAGAACCTGTAGTAGGAGGTGCATTTACGTTACGCCCAAGAAAACCACCGACAGGCACCCCCTCAGTACTGCCTCTCTGATAGTGCGGCACTCCCTCAATACTGCCCCTCCGGCAGTGCGGCACCCCCTCAGTACTGCCAATCTGACAGCGCGGCACTCCCTCAGTACTGTCACTCTGACAGTGTGGCACTCCCTCAGTACTGCCCCACCAACATTGCGGCACTCCCTCAGTACTGATGCTCCGACAGTGCGGCACTCCCTCAGTACTGCCCCACCAACATTGCGGCACTCCCTCAGTACTGACGCTCCAACAGTGCGGCACTCCCTCAGTACTGCCATTCTGACAGCATGGCACTCCCTCAGTACTGCCCCCCTGACATTGCAGCACTCCCTCAGTACTGCCCCCCTGACAGTGCAGCACTCCCTCAGTACTGCCCCTCCGACAGTGCAGCACTCCCTCAGGACTGCACAGTAGTGTATGTCTTTATTTTACACTCAGGTCCCTGGAGTGGGGCTTGAACCCACGATACAACATTACATCACTGGATGCTGCACAGTCTGAGCTGTGAGTCATATCCCGACCTCAGTTGGAGCAGCTAACTTAGAACAAACAACAACAGCAACTTTTATACAGCACCTTTAACACAGTAAAACTCCCCGAGCGCTTCACAGGAGCGTTATAGAATAAAGATTGACAGCAAGCCACGTAAGGAGACATTGAAAATTGCAGCTCAGTCAAATTGTGAGGGAAATTGGCAGTGCTGTCTTCATACCAAAAGGGGGGCGATGTTGCTTCTGAAAAGACCAAATTTTTTGACAATTTCTGTGTCACGCAATTGATTGGTTTGTAAAACCCGTTTGTAGCAAACCTCCAGTCAGGTTTGCAGAATCATTTCCAGTTTCCCACGTGTCATTTGATGGTGGATCTCAGCGTGTATCTCCTCGTCCGCTCGTGAGGCGGTGTCTCAGACCGATTGGTGGGTCAGCAGCCACTCCGCACTGCAGCGAGCATCGGCAGGCCATTCCACTGTGGGAGGCCTCACCGCGGAGCTCGGTGCACGGGCTATATCCACACAGAGACGCTCTGCCGCCAGGTACAGCAGCAACAACCTGCATTGCTATAGCAACTGGAACATTAGAACAACATCCCAAGGCAGCTGACACAGGCGTAATCTGGTCAAAGTGGTGCTGAGCCAAAGGGGGAGGGGCTGGGAGGGTGATCAAAACACTCAGTCGTAGATTGGGTTTGAAGGGAGGTCTTAAAAGAGAAGAGGGGTGGAGTGGCAGAGAGGTTTAGGGAGCAGGGAGTTAGGACCCAGGCAGCTGAAGGCACGGCCCCCAATGGAGGGGGAAGGGAAGGGGGGGATGGATAAGAAGCCTGAGCCAGATACAGCGGCCCCTGAATACAACAACAACTTGTATTTATATAGCGAGTGTTGTGACAATGACAGACAGCGAGAATATAACCCTGATAATGTAACACAGTATTTGCAGCACTTGACACTGTGGGGAAAGCTTGTAATTTGAAATCCATGAGCTGTACATAAGCGAGAGCAGGACCTGTTTATGGCCGGTGTGGAGATCACCACTTACAGAAGGTAGTTACTGCAGGGAATTCAGGGCCACAGTGACCTCCTGGACTAGTTTCCATCGCCTGGTGGCGGGGGATGGTCGGAGAGGAGTTTCCCAGATTTATTTCCCCCAATGGGTTTTTTCCCTGGTTTTTTGCCTCTCCCAGGAGATCAGGTAGTTTTGGGTGGGGTGGAGAGTCTATACTGTGATACACAAGGTATCACAAATGTGTGGGACGGGCTGGATTGACCACAGGGTCTTTACCTGTCCGTCACTGTCCGCGGGTTTGGGTTTCAAAGATGTAGAGCTGAATTGGAAAGAAGGACTTGCATTTATATAGCGCCTTTCACTACCTCAGGACATCCCAAAGAGCTTTACAGCCAATGAAGTACTTTTGAAGTGTAGTCGCTGTGGTAATGGAGGAGACACGACAGACAGTGTGTGCACAGCAAGCTCCCACAAGTTACTTTGGGCCCAAATTATAACTTTTCCATGCCGAATTCCCGCCCCAGAAGCAAAATTGGGGTCACAGCCCCTGACAGGAAGTGGAGTGCAATGTGGTGTACAGCATTTCCCCTGGGGGCGGGCTCAGGGGCCAGTGTCAGGCTGCACCATCGCGGCACTGACCCCGTCACATCGGCATAGAAAGGCCTGACCGGTTAGTTTTCCAAAACAAATGTCGGGGCGCAGAGGCGCGCACTGCCTGTAACTTTCACCCCGTGAGTGAAATGCGGCCCGGTTCGTGACCCACAGGCCTGGTGCGGACACGGCTCACGAGGCACTCTCCGTTTCGCGTCTCTGCTAAATCGCACGGGTAGCTCCCCCCCGCAACCGCCACTCCATACCCTCGGGGAAAACACTGTCACACCCCATAAGCGCCCTCCGGAGGCCCTAATGGCAGGCACACAGCGGGGGAATTTCATCCCCAGTCTGTTTTTGTGATGTTGATTGAGGGATAAATATTGATCAGGATACTGGGGAGAACTCCCCTGCTCTTCTTCAAAACATTGGCATGGGATCGTTAACGCCAACCTGAGAGAGCAGATGGGGCCTTGGTTTAACCTCTCGCCTGAAAGACGGCACCTCCGACAGTGCGTCACTACCTCAGTTCTGCACTGGGACTGTCAGTGTGGATTTCTGAGAGTCTCTGGAGTGGACCATCTCTCCAGCCACGCATTCATCTATTCTATCCTCCTATTCTGGAGTGGACCTTCGGACTCAGAGGTGAGTGTGCTGCCCATTGAGCCACAGCTGACTGAGCTGGAAACTTAAGGCTCATTAATGGCCCATCGACGGTGTTCGCCCTCAGTGGGGTGAACAAATCCAGAAATTATGGCCAGAATGATGTAGGCTCGGCCATTATTTGCTTTTTTTTAGTTTTAAATTTATTTCTGCTAAGTTAGTTCTCAGTCTATTAAATAGAGGCATGGCAGGGCAGTTCTGTCCCGTGGAGAGCACATCCTGTGCCATGTGGGAAGTCCTGGACACTTCTCGTGGCCTGGACGACCACATGTGCAGGAAGTGTCACCAGCTACAGCAACTCGAGCTCCGCGTTTCGGAGATTGAGCGGCGGCTGGAGTCACTGCGGTGCATCCGTGAGGCTGAGAACTTGGTGGATAGCACGTTTCTAGAGGTGGCCACCACTCAGCTTAAGAGTGTGCAGGCAGAGAGGGAATGGGTGACCACCAGACAGAAGAGGAGGTCCAGGCAGGTAGTGCAGGAGTCCCCTGAGTCCATCTCACTCTCCAACCAGTATTGTGTTCTGAGTACTGGTGGGGGCGATGGTTCCTCCAGGAAGTTCAGCCAGAGCCAAGTCCACGGCACCACGGGTGGCTCAGCTGCACAGGGGGGAGGAAGAAGAGTGGAAGAGCAATAGTGGTAGTGGATTCGATAGTTAGGGGAACAGACAGACATTTCTGCGGCCGCAGACATGACTCCAGGATGGTATGTTACTTGCCTGGTGCCAGGGTCAAGGATGACACTGAGTGGCTGCAGTACATTCTGACGGGGGAGGGTGAACAGCCAGAGATTGTGGTCCATATCGATACCAATGACATAGGTAGAAAGAAGTATGTGGTCCTACAGGCAGAGTTTAGGGAGCTAGATTAAAAAGCAACACAGCAATGGTAGTAATCTCCAGATTACTCCCGGTGCCACATGCTAGTGAGTACAGAAATAGGAGGATAGAGCAGATGAATGTGTGGCTGGAGAGATGGTGCAGGATGGAGGGCTTTAGTTTCCTGAGGCATTGGGACCATTTCTCGGGGAGGTAGGACCTGTCCAAGTCAGACGGGTTACACGTCAACAGAGCCGGGACCAATATCCTCGCGGGGGGGTTTGCTAGTGCTGTTGGGGAGAGTTTAAACTAGCTTGGCAGGGGGATGGGAACCGGAGAATAAATTCAGTGGGGCGAGAAGCAAATCTGGAATTGGAAAGCAGAAAAGTAGTAAGTAAATTTGGAAGACAGAGGAAACAAAGCCCAGAAAATAGACAGCAAAGATGGTTGGCAGTGCTCAATGGTATATACTTCAATGCAAGGAGTATAGTGAATATTGCAGATGAGCTGAGAGCACAGATAGACAATTGAGAGAACGATATTGGGATGGAAATTCTGACGTGTCCGGGCCTGTACGTAGTTTCTACGGACCCGGGAAGGTATCGGAAAAGCCGGTTTTCAGCGTGCAATGCGCATGCACTGAAAACATGCTTTTCCGATCTGTCAAGCTGGAGCTGGAGAGATCGTAGCCAGATCATGAGCGAGGACATTTGTACGGGCAAGATGGGACTACTTATCCATATCTTGCCCAGCAAATGTCCTCAAAAATCATAGCCTACTTTTACAGGCGTAAGTGCTTTAAAACATACAGAAACAATTGTAAAATACAATTATAGACATATAGTTTATTGTTCAAAAACCTCCCCACTACAGTAAGTTTATTACCATAATTAAAAAAACTTTTTTAGCAATCGGGAACATATTTTATTTCTATAAGACATAATAACTTTAATTTCAAATCATTTTAAATATCTGTGGTCTGTTTTTTAGTTTTTATTATTTTGTGTGTTTGGTTTTGTCACCATTAATAGCACTGAGAACTGGTAGATACGTGAGTCTTAGTGCTATTAATGGGAACCTGTGAACTACCAACCTGATTGGCTGAGCAGCCACACATGACTGCATCTTCTGCGTGGGAACCCTCTGGACTGAATCGTGCTTAAATGCATTCAGGAGAATTTTATCAATGATATGTAACAAGTCCAACAAGGGAGGGGACGGATCTGGACTTGGTTTTGGGGAATGAAGAGGGGCAGGTGGAAGGGGTATCAGTGGGAGAGCATTTTGGCGCCAGTGATCATAATTCAGTTAGATTTAGTGTAGTTATGGAAAAGGACAAAGATAGACCAGGAATAAAAGTTCTCAGTTGGGGAAGAGCCAATTTTGCTGAGCTGAGATGAGATTTGGCCAAAGCGGACTGGAAACAGCTACTTGATGGTAAATCAGTGTCAGAGCAGTGAGAGGCATTCAAGGAGGAAATCCTGTGGTTTCAGAGTAAGTCTGTTCCCTTGAAGAAAAATGTGGGACTAAAAATCCTAGGGGCCCTGGATGTCAAGGGATATACAGTGTAGGATAAAGTAAAAAAAGGGAGGCTTATGACAGATACCGAGGGCTCAATACTGCAGGAACTTTAGAGGGGTATAGAAAGTGCAGGGTGCAATTAAAAAGGAAATTAGGAAAGCAAAGAGAGAGCATGAAAACATTTTGGCAAGTAAAATCAAGGAAAACCCAAAGATGTTTTATAAATACATTAAGAGCTGGAGGATAATTAAAGAAAGTGTAGAGCCTATTCGAGACCATAAAGGTAATCTGTGTGTGGAGGCGTAAGACGTGGGTATGTTTCTGAATGAATACTTTCTGTCTGTTCTCACAAAAGAGAGAGGCAATGCAGACATTGCAATCAGGGAGGAGGAGTTTGAAATATTAGATGAAATAAACATAGTGAGAGAGGAAGTATTAAGGGGCTTGGCAGCTTTGAAAGTTGATAAATCCCCTGGCCCTGATAAAATGTATCCCAAGCTGTTAAGTGAAGCAAAAGAGGAAATAGCACAGGCTCTGACCAACATTTTCCAATCCTCTCTGACTGCACGTGTGGTGCCAGAGGTCTGGAGGACTGCTAATGTTGTACCTTTGTTTAAAAAGGGAGAAAGGGATAGATCGAGTAATTGTAGGCCAGTTTGTAGGCCAGTCAGCCTAACCTCATGGTGGGAAAGTTATTGGAAAAATTTCTGAGAGACAGGATAAATCTTCATTTAGAAAGACATGGATTAATCCAGGACAGTCAGCATGGGTTTGTAAAGGGAAGGTCGTGTCTGACTAACTTAATTGAATTCATCAAGGAAGTAATAAGGAGGGTTGATGAGGGCAGTGCGTATGATGTAGTGTAGATAGATTTTTGCAAGACTTTTGGTAAGGTCCTACATGGCAGACTGGTCATGAAAGTAAAACCCCTTGGATCCAGGGCAAAGTGGCAAGTTGGATCCAAAATTGGCTCAGAGGCAGGAAGCAAAGGGTAATGGTTGGTGATTTAATGACTGGAAAGCTGTTTCCAGTGGGGTTCCGCAGGGCTCAGTACAAGGTCATTGCTTTTTGTGGTATATATCAATGATTTAGACTTGAATGTAGGGGGCATGATAAAGAAGTTTGCAGATGATACTAAAATCGGCCGTGTGGCTGATAATGAAGAAGAAAGCTGCAGACTGCAGGAAGATATCAATGAAATGGTCAGGTGGGCAGAACAGTGGCAAATAGAATTTAATCCAGAGAAGTGTGAGGTAATGCATTTGGGGAGGGCTACCAAGGCAAGGGAATACACATTAAATGGTAGGATACAGAGAAGTGTAGAGGAACATATCCACAGATACCTGAAGGTAGCAGGCCAGGTAGATGTGAGGTTATCCACTTTGGCAGAATGAATAGAAAAGCAAATTATTTTTTAAATGGAGATTTATTGCAAACTGCTGCAGTACAGAGGGATTTGGGGGTCCTTGTGCATGAAACACAAACACTTAGAATGTAGCAAGTAATCAGGAAAGCAAATGGAATGTTGGCCGTTATTGCAAGGGGGGTGGAGTATAAAAGCAGGGAAGTCCTGCTACAATTGTACAGGGTATTGGTGAGACCTGGAGTATTGCGTGCAGTTTTGGTCTCCATATTTAAGAAAGGATATCCTTTCATTGAAGGCAGTTCAGAGGAGGCCCACTCGGTTGATTCCGGAGCTGAGGGGGTTGACTTATGAAGACATGTTGAGTAGGTTGGGCCTATACTCATTGGAGTTCAGAAGAATGAGAGTTGATCTTCTCGAAACATATAACATAATGAGAGGGCTTGACAAGGTGGATGCAGAGAGGATATTTCCACTCATAGAGGAAACTAAAACTAGAGGGCATAGTTTCAGAATAAGGGGTCGCCTATTTAGAAATGAGATGAGGAGGAATTTCTTCTCTCAGAGGGTTGTAAATCTGTGGGATTCTCATGCCGCAGAGAGCTGTGGAGGCTGGGTCCTTGAATATATTTAAGGCAGAGATAGACAGATTTTTGAACAATTAGTGGATAAAGGGTTATGGTGAGCAGGCAGGGAAGTGGAGCTGAGTCCACGATCAGATCAGCCAAGATCTCATTGAATGGTGGAGCAGGCTCGAGGGGCCAAATAGACTCCTGCTCCTATTTCTTATGTTCTTAATCCGTAATACCCTTACCCAACAGGGTGCTGATGATGCCGGAGAACCAGCCTGAGCCTCAGATCCTGAACTGTCCACTGCAACACTGGACTGAGACACAGAGGGAGCAGAGTGTGTGCAAAGTGGTGACTGGCTGGTCCGCTGGTCCCCGAGACCCCTCCCCGACCCCACAGTCCCAACAGGATCCCCCCCCTCGATACCCAGCACCCAGTCCCACCAGAGCCCCTGACCTCCCCGTGACCCCCATGATCCCCCCACCCACCGATCACGCCGGTCCCCCCCGTTCCACGCACAGTCAGCCCCCGATAAAGCCCACCCTCCCCCGGCCCGGTCTCCCCTCTCCTGGGTAACAGTCTTGCACACACATACACACACCTACAGACAGTGCTGGGTAACAGTCACACACACACACACACACACACACCTACAGGCAGTGCTGGGTAAGTCACACTAACACTCAGGGACATGTACACGGTGATACACTGACTGCTCCTCTCCCTAAGCTGAGGCCTCACTTGGTACAGTTTTGTGCTGCTGCCATGAGCCACACGTTAAGGAGAGAGAATGCAACATTGTGACTGTGGCCTCCTGCCCCCAGATTGCTCCCAGCAGTCAGCACACAGTGCACATTGCGATCCCACCATCGGGGGCAGCCCCAACACCCCCAGTGTGCAGAGTGAGAGCCAACAAGCTCCCCGCTGGAGTGGAACTAAACTACAGAACCAGTGGGAACCTGTTCAACCTGCACAGTCTCCAGGCCAGATCCAAGGCCACTCCAACCTCTGTCGTCGAGCTACAGTATGTGGACGATGTCCGCATCTGCGCACATACAGAGGACGCACTCCAGGACATAGTCGACGTATTTACTGAGGCGTACGAAAGCATGGGCCTTACGCTAAACATCTGTAAGACAAAGGTCCTCCACCAGCCTGCCCTCATCACACAGCACTGCCCCCAGTCATCAAGATCCATGGCGCTGCCCTGGACACCGTGGACCACTTCCCATATCTCGGGAGCCACCAATCAACAAGAGCAGGTATTGACGACGAGATCCAACACCGCATCCAGTGCGCCAGTGCAGCCTTCGGTCACCTGAGGAAAAGAGTGTTTGAAGACCAGGCCCTCCAAACTGCCACCAAGCTCATGGTCTACAGGGCTGTAGTAATACCTGCCCTCCAATATGGCTCAGAGACATGGACCATGTACAGCAGACACCTCAAGTTGCTGGACAAATATCACCAACTATGTCTCTGCTAGATCCGACAAATCCCCTGGGAGGACAGGCGCACCAACATCAGCGTCCTCAGTCAGGCTAACATCCCCAGCATTGAAGCACTGCCCACACTCGATAGCTCCGCTAGGCAGGCCACATAGTCCGCATGCTAGACACGAGACTCCCAAAGCAAGTGCTCTACTCGGAGCTCCTTCATGGAAAACGAGCCAAAGATGGGCAGCGGAAACGCTACAAGGACACCCTCAAAGCCTCCCTGATAAAGTGCAACATCTCCACTGACACCTGGGAGTCCCTGGCCCAAGACCACCCTAAGTGGAGGAAGTGCATCCGCCAGGGCGCTGAGCACCTCGAGTCTCGTCGCCAAGAGCATGCAGAAACCAAGCGCAGGCAGCGGAAAGAGCGTGCGGCGAATCTGTCCCCACCCACCCCTTCCCTCAATGACTGTCTGTCTCACCTGTGACAGAGTCTGTGGTTCTCGTATTGGACTGTTCAGCCACAAAAGAACTCACTTCAGGATGGAAGCAAGTCTTTCTTGATTCCGAGGGACTGCCGATGATATGATGAGACTGGGAGGGTTTAATCCCAGCAGCTTTTAGTGTCTCTGTATTTAATCTTGTGCACTCCAGGGGTTCGAGGTCAAATTAATCGTTTTAAAATGATTGATAATTGGCTTTGAATCAAATCTCCTGCCGACATGCCATTGATTGACAGCCCACTCAGCCAATCAGGACAGACACTTACTGAAATGCAGCCAATCCAGCTGAGGGGGAAGGTGGGACATTTCCAAAGCACTCGCCAGACACAGACTGAATATTCTTCACGTTTATTGCCTTTTACAGATTCACATTTAGAGAAACAAGACTTCAATAAACAGCCCAGCGAGAGCGAGCTGGAGACATTCACAGGGAGAATGCAGCTTTATTAAAACAGTTGTGGGGATTTTCTCCACACCGTGAGAATCCTGTCCCTTTAAACGGGGACTAAACCTTGAATTGTAACAGCAGGGTGAGCAGGGAGGGGGTCTGCTTACTGAAGCGGCACTTCGTAGTTTAACATTAGTTTTACTCTGCTGACAGTCTTCAGCATTTTTGAGAGGTTTTACTTGGCAGCACGAGTCAACACTGTCCCATCAAACCCTCCCAGGGCAGGTGCAGCATGGATTAGACACAGAGTAAAGCTCCAATGACACTGCCCCAATAACGTGCCTTACCCCCTGACCCTCAGATGCTTTCCCTGATACAGTCCCGAGAAGGAAGAGAGTAGAAATGCAGTGCTGACAATGACCTTTGCCCTCCCGGCTCACCCCCTGTTCTATTTAAAGTTGCGTCTCCCCCGCGGACTGTCCCCGACACACTACGCACATTCTGCTCTCCTGACCCCCTTGCTGAGTGGAAAGGAGAGGCTCTCGTGGGTGAGGCTGCAGGAGAAGCTGGCGTTGGACTCCCAGTCGGAGCCAGAGAGGGTCAGCAGGCTGCTGACACTGTAGGTGTTGTCCGAAGCTCGCAGGTAGTCGCTGGTCTGGACCCCGGCCGAAATGGTCGCCCCGTCCTTCTTCCACTCCACCTCCACCGCATCGGGGTAGAAGTGATCGGCGAGGCACACCAGGGTGGCAGTGACCTTGGTCGTGACCTCCTCCGGGGAGGGGGGCAGCAGGGCCAACGTGGGTGGTGTCTTCCCTCGGCCTGAAATAGAGGAGAAGGATCTTTAGTAGGTGTATATTAGTGTGTGTGTGTGTGTGTGTGTCACTGTGGGTGTTTCCGTGTGGGGATAATTCACATCTGATAACGGAGAGCTGGGTTAATGAACTCCTGGCTGGCGATTAACCATTAGAGGTGAGCAACACTAATTCTTAATCTTCTTTGCCTCGCTTGATAAGTTTAATATAAATATAAATGCGTTTGAAGTTAAGGTTTTTAAAAAAAAAAATCTTTCATTTATATTATGCCTTTCACAACCACCGGACATCTCAAAGCACTTTTCAGCCAATGAAGTACTTTTGGAGTGTCGTCACTGTTGTAATGTGGGAAACACGGCAGTCAATCTGCGCACAGCAAGCTCCCACAAACAGCGATGTGATAATGACCTGATAATCTGTTCTTTTGTCATGTTGGTTGAGGGATAAATATTGACCAGGGCACCGGGGAGAACACCCCTGCTCTTCTTCAAAATAGGGGCATTGGATCTTTTACATCTACCTGAGAGGGCAGACGAGGCCTCAGTTTAAAATTTCATCTGAAAGACGACACCTCCAACAGTGTTGCACTCCCTCAGCACTGCCCTGCAGTGTCAGCCTAGATTTTTGTGCTCAAATGCCTGGTGTGGGATTTGAACCCACAATATTCTGAATCAGAGGTGAGAGTGCAACGCACTGAGCCACGGCTGATGCTCAAAATCATACTGGGGTGAGGTCAAGGGTGAGGCTACAATTAGCCTCAGTGTACCAGGGTCAGGCAGGGTCACTGCTCCCAATGATCCCGTGACCTCCTGGAAGGTCAGAGTGCGTGGACAATGGCCGAGGGTCAGGATCAGGGCCCTCCCACTTCAATGAAAGAAAGCCTTGAATTTATATAGCGCCTTTCACAACCTCAGGATGTCCCAAGGTGCTTTACAACCAATTGTACACAGGGAGATTTACGAGGATGTTGCCTGGACTGGAAAATTTTAGCTATGAAGAAAGATTGGATAGGCTGGGGTTGTTTTCTTTGGAATAGAGGAGTCTGAGGGGAGACCTTATTGAGTTGTATAATATTATGAGGGGCCGAGATAGAGTGGATAGGACGGACCTATTTCCTTAAGCAGATTGGCCAACAACCAGGGCATAGATTTTAAAGTAATTGCTCGGAGGTTTAGAGGGGATTTGAGGGGAAATGTCTTCACCCAGAGCGGGTGGGGGGTCTGGAAGTCACTGATTGAAAGGGTGGTAGAGGCAGAAACTCTCATCACTTTTAAAAATTACTTGGATGTACACTTGAAGTGCTGTAACCTACAGGGCTACGGACCAAGAGCTGAAAAGTATGATTAGGCTGGATCGATCTTTGCCGGCCAGTGAAGACACAATGGGTCGAATGGCCTCCTTTCATGCTGTAAATTTCTCTGATTCTATGAAGCTCCCAGACTGCAATGAGATCATGACCAGATCATCGGCTTTAACTATGTTAGTTGTGGGATAAATATTGGCCAGGACACTGAGAAGAACCCCCATGCCCTTCCAATAATGATTATGAGATCTTTCATGTTCACTTAAGAGGGCAGATGGGAATTCGGTTTAACGTCTCATCTGAAAGACGGCACCTCTGACAGAGGGAGGATATGTTTGAAGGATCATCAAATGAGGCCATATGGTTTAAACTGATGAACAGAAAAGGGACGATCACACTGCTGGGAGTGTACTATCGACCCCTAAACAGTCAGAGGAAGATAGAAGAGAAAATATGTCAGCAAATTGCTGAGAAGTGCAAAAACAATCGGGCAGCAATAGTCAGGGATTTCAACTCCCCTCACATTAACTGGGATGGAATCATGTCAAAGGTATAGAGGGTGCAGAATTCTTCAAATGAATTCAGGAGAACTTTTACAGCCAGTACGTAGCAAGCCCAGCAAGGGAGGCACAGTTCTGGGCTTAGTTTTTGGGAATGAAGCTGGGCAGGTGGAAGGGAGATCAGTGAGAGAGCATTGTGGTGCTCGTGATCATAATTCAGTTAGATTTAGTGTAGTTATGGAAAAGGACAAAGGTAGAGCAGGAATAAAGGTTCTCAATTGGGGTAAGGCCAATTTTACTAAGCTGAGAGGTGATTTAGCAAAAGTGGGCTGGAAACAGCTACTTGAAGGTAAATCAGTGTCAGAGCAGTGGGAGGCATTCAAGGGGGAGATAGTGAGGGTTCAGAGCAAGTATGTTCCCACAAAGGAAAAAGGTGGCACTCCCAAATCTAGAGCCCCCTGGATGTCAAAGGGCATACAGGATAGGTTATGGCAAAAAAGGGAAGCTTATGTCAGATACCCAGAGCTAAATACTGCAGAAAGCCCAGAGGTGTATAGAAAGTGCAGGGGTGAAATTAAAAAGGAAATTCGAAATGCAAAGAGAGGGCATGAAAAAATACTGCCAAGTAAAATCAAGGAATACTCAAAGATGTTTTATAAATACATAAAGAGCAAGAGGATAAATAAAGAAAGAGTTGGGCCTATTGGAGACCAAAAAGGTACCCTGTGTGTGGAGGCGGAAGACGGGGGAATGGTTCTTAATGAATATTTTGCATCTGTCTTCACAGAAGAGAGGGACGATGCAGACATTGTAATTAAGGAGGACAAGTGTGAAATATTAGATGAGATAAACATAGTGAGAGAAGAAGTATTAAGGAGTTTAGCATCTTTGATCGTAGAAAAATCACCAGGCCCGGATGAAATGTATCCCAGACTTTTAAGAGAAGCAAGCGGGGATATAGCAGAGGCTCTGACCATCATTTTCCAATCTACTCTGGCTACAAGTGTGGTGCCAGAGGACTGGAGGACTGCTAATGTGTACCTTTGTATGAAAAGTGAGAACGGGATAGACCGAGTAATTACAGGCCAGTCAGCCGAACCTTGGTGGAGGGAAAATTATTGGAAACAATAATTGTCATATAGAAAGGGACATATTAATCAAGGACAGTCAGCATGGATTTATTCAGGGAAGGTCGTGCCTGATTAACTTGATTTAATTTTTTGCGGAGATAACAAGGAGAGTCGATGAGTTTTGCATCTTTGATGTCGTACACATGGACTTTTGCAAGGTTTTTGGTGAGGTCTCACATGGCAGAAAAGTAAAAAGCCCAGGGATCCAAGGGAAAGTGGCAAGTTGGATCCAAAATTGGCTCAGTGGCAGGAAGCAAAGTGTAATGATCAACGGGTGTTTTTGTGACTGGAATGCTGTTTCATGTGGGGTTTCAAGCCAGGTTTGCTGATAATACAAAGATGGGAGGAAAAGCAATGTGTGATGAGGATACAAAAAACCTGCAAAAAGACATAGACAGGCAAAGTGAGTGGGCAAAAATTTGGCAGATCGAGTAGAATGTTGGAAAGTGTGAGGTTATGCACATTGGCAGAAAAAAATCAAAGAGCAAGTTATTATTTCAATGGAGAAAAATTGCAAAGTGCTGTAGTACAGCGGGACCTGGGGGTACTTGTGCATGAAACACAAAAGGATAGTATGCAGGTTCAGCAAGTGATCAGGAAGGCCAATGGAATCTTGGCCATTATTGCAATGGGGATGGAGTATAAAAGCAGGGAAGTTTAGCTACAGTTATACAGGGTATTGGTGAGGCCATAGCTGGAATACTGCGTGCAGATTTGGCTTCAATATTTAAGAAAGGATTGACTTGCTTTGGAGGCAGTTCAGAGAAGGTTCACTAGGTTGATTCCAGAGATGAGGGGGGTTGTCTTTTGAAGAAAAGTTGAGTAGGTTGGGCCTCGACTCATTGGAATTCAGAAGAATGAGAGGTGATCTTATCACATGTAAGATTATGAGGGGCCATGCAAGGTGGATGCAGAGAGGATGTTTCCACTGATAGGGGAGACTAGAACTTGGGGGCTTAATCTTAGAATAAGTGGCCGCCCATTTAAAACTGAGATGAGGAGGAATTTCTTCTCTCAGAATCTTTAATCTCTAAATATTCTCTAATTTCCAGATTACTCCCGGTGCCACGAGCTAATGAGTACAGAAATAGGAGGATAGAGCAGATGAATGCGTGACGGGAGAGATGGTGCAGGCGGGATGCTTTAGTTTCCTGAGGCATTGGGACTGCTTCTGGGGGAAGTGGGACCTGTACAAGCCGACTGGGTTGCTCCTCAACAGAGTCGGGACCAATAGCCATGAGTGGGGCATTTGCTCGTGCTGTTGGGGAGGGATTAAACTAGCTTGGCAGGGGGATGGGAACCGGAGAATAGATTCAGTCGGGAGGGGAGTAAAGCTGGAATTAGAAAGCAAAAATAAGGAAAGTGAGTTTGAAGGAGAGAGGAAACAAGCAGATAAAAAGGGTAAAAAAACAAATTTAAAGGCACTTTGCCAAAATAACAAAATAGCTGAGTTGATGGCACAAATAGATACAAATGAATATGATCCGATAGCCATTACGGAGACGTGGTTGCAAGGTGACCAGGACTGAGAACTAAATACTCAGGAGTCCTTGACAATCCGGAAAGGACAGACAGAAAGGTAAAGTAGGTGGGGTAGCTCTGTTGACAAAGGATGGAATTACTGCAATAGTGAGAAATTATATTGGCTCAAATGATCAGGATGTTGAAACGGTTTGGGAGGAGATGAGGAATAATAAGGTGAAAAAGTTACTGGTGGGCATAGTCTATAGGTCCCCTAACAGTAGCAACTCTGTTGGTCGGAGTATAAACCAAGAAATAGCGGGGGCTTGTAAAAATGGAACAGCAATAATTATGGGTGATTTCAACCTCCACATTGATTGGATAAATCAAATTGGTCAGGGTAGTCTTGAGGAAGAGTTCATAGAGTGCATAAGGGACGGGTTCCTTGAGCAGTCTATAATGAAACCACCCAGGGGGCAGGCTATCTTAGATCTGGTCCTGTGTAATGAGACAGGATTAATAAACAATCTCCCAGTAAAGGATCCCCTTGGACTGAGTGATGATAACATGGTTCAATTTCAAATTCAGATGGAGGGTGAGAAAGATGGATCTCTAACCAGCTTACTAAGCTTAAATAAAGGAGACTACAAAGGTATAAGTGCAGAATTGGCTAAAATGGACTGGGAAAATAGATTAAAGTGTAGGACGGCTGATGAACAGTGGCGTACATATGAAGGAGATATTTCACAACTCTCAAGAAAAATATATTCTAGTGAGGAGGAAAGGGTGCAAAAGAAAAGATAGCCATCCGTGGCTAACTGAAGAAATAAAGAAAGGTATCCAATTAAAAACAAGGGCATACAAAGTGGCCAAAACTAGTGGAAGGACAGAAGATTGGGAAGCTTTTAAAAGCCAACAAAGAATGACTAAAAAAATGATTAAGAAAGGGAAGATAGACGATGAAAGTAAACGAGCACAAAATATAAAAACAGATAGCAAGAGTTTCTATCGGTATATAAAAAGGAAAAGAGTGGGCAAAGTAAATGATGGTCCCTGAGAGGACAAAACCAGGGAATTAGTGATGAGGAACATGGAGATGGCAGAAACTCTGAACAAAGATTTTGTATCAGTCTTTACGGTAGAGGACACTGAGATGAGGAGGAATTTCTTCTCTCAGAGGGTTGTAAATCTGTGGAATTTGCTGCCTCAGAGAGCTGTGGAGGCTGGGTCATTGAATATATTTAAGACAGAGATAGACAGTTTCATAACCAATAAGGGAATAAGGGGTTATGGGGAGCGGGCAGGGAAGTTGACCTGAGTCCATGATCGGATTGGCCATGATCGTATTAAATGGTGGAGCAGGCTCGAGGGGCTGTGTGGCCTACTCCTGCTCCTATTTCGTATGTTCTTAAAATGAGGAGGAGTGGGACTAATTGGGTAAATCTTTCAAAGAGCCGGCACAGGCATGATGGGCCGAATGGCCTCCTTCTGTGCTGTAAGATTCTAGGCTGTGAGCGCGGTTCACAGTTTTCTCCCGTGTCATTAACAAACGTACAGCTGTGACAACCTCCCTCTTTCACTTCCTCTGTGGGTGAAGTTTCATTCTTCCGATCTGACAATCTCTTCAGTTATTTTTTGCACGGGGGATTTCTGCTGTGGTCTGAGTCTCTAATAATAACTGTCCAATAAGGCAGAATAACAGCAGCTCGGACCGGCTAGGACAGCGGACCCAGGCTCAGTGCTGACCCTGCAACGTCCTCCTTACCAACATCTGGGGACTTGTGCCAAAAGTGGGAGAGCTGCCCCACAGACTAGTCAAGCACCAGTTTGACATAGTCCTACTCACAGAATCATACCTTTCAGCCAATGTCCTACTGCACTCCCACCACTGACCTTCCTGCCCCCGAAATCCCTGAATCCTTAAACAGGAACCCGTTTGAAGAACAGTTTGTATTGAAGTTCTGGGTGTTAAAGAGTCTTTGCTGAGAAAACAATCACTATCACGAGAGAAAAAGTTACTCGGTAAAATAATGGAACTAAAGGTGGACAAGTCCCCTGTACCTGATGCCCTGCATCCTAGGCTCTTAAATGAAGTGGCTGCAGAGATAGTGGATGCATTGGTTGAAATGCATCAGAGGGTCTAGTGAGGAGGAGGAACTGAAGGATATCCTTGTTCGGCGTGAAATTGATGGGATTGAAGGCCGATAAATCCCCGGGGCCTGATAGTCTGCATCCCAGAGTACTTAAGGATGTGGCCCTAGAAATAGCGGATGCATTTGTGATAATTTTCCAACAATCTACTGACTCTGGATCAGTTCCTTTGGACTGGAGGGTAGCTAATGTAACACCACTTTTTAAAAAGGGAGGGAGAGAGAAAGTGGGTAATTATTGATCGGTTAACCTGACATCAGTAGTGGGGAAAATGTTGGAATCAATTATTAAGGATGAAATAGCAGCGCAATTGGAAAGCAGTGACAGGATTGGTCCAAGTCAGCATGGATTTATAAAGGGGAAATCATGCTTGACAAATCTTCTGGAATTTTTTGAGGATGTAACTGGGAGAGTAGACAAGGGAGAACCAGTGGATGTGGTGTATTTGGACTTTCAAAAGGCTTTTGACTAGATCCCACACAGGAGATTGGTGTGCAAAATCAAAGCACTTGGTATTGGGGGTAATATACTGATGCGGATAGAGAACTGGTTGGCAGACAGGAAGCAGAGAGTCGGGATAAATTGGTCCTTTTCAGAATGGTAAGCAGTGACTAGTGGAGTGCCACAGGGCTCAGTGCTGGGACCCCAGCTCTTTACAATATACATCAATGATTTGGATGAAGGAATTGAGTGTAATATCTCCAAGTTTGCAGATTACACTAAACTGGGTGGCAGTGTGAGCTGTGAGAGGGACGCTAGGAGGCTGCAGGGTGAATTGGACAGGTTAGGTGAGTGGGCAAATGAATGGCAGATGCAGTATAATGTGGATAAATGTGAGGTTATCCACTTTGGGGGTAAAAATGCGAAGACAGAATATTATCTGAATGGTGGCAGATTTGGAAAAGGGGAGGTGCAACGAGACCTGGGTGTCATGGTTCATCAGTCATTGAAAGTTGGCATACAGGTACAGCAAGCGGTGAGGAAGGCAAATGGTATGTTGGCCTTCATTGCTAGGGGATTTGTGTATAGGAGCAGGGAAGCCTTACTGCAGTTGTACAGGGCCTTAGTGAGGCCTCACCTGGAATATTGTGTTCAGTTTTGGTCTCCTAATCTGAGGAAGGACGTTCTTGCTATTGAGGGAGTGCAGCGAAGGTTCATCAGACTGATTCCCAGGATGGCTGGACTGACATATGAGGAGAGACTGGATCAACTGGGCCTGTATTCACTGGAGTTTAGAAGGATGAGATGAGATCTCATAGAAACATATAAAATTCTGACGAGACTGGACAGGTTCGATGTGGGTAGAATGTTCCCGATGTTGGGGAAGTCCAGAACCAGGGGATACAGTATTAGGATAAGGGGTCGGCCATTTAGGACTGCGATGAGGAGAAACTTCTTCAATCAGAGAGTTGTTAACCTGTGGAATTCCCTGCCGCAGAGATTTGTTGATGCCAGTTCATTAGGTATATTCAAGAGGGAGTTAGATATGGCCCTTACTGCTAAGGGGATCAAGGGATATGGAGAGAAAGCAGGAAAGGGGTACTAAGGGAATGATCAGCCATGATCTTATTGAATGGTGGTGCAGGCTCGAAGGGCCGAATGGCCTACTCCTGCACCTATTTTCTATGTTTCTATGTAAATCGACCAAAGTTCCCTGGATTCTGGAGATGTCCCAGCAGATTGGAAAACCGCAAATATAACGACCCTATTTAAAAAAGGAAGGAGACAGAAAACAGTAAACTATAGACCAGTTAGCCTAACATCTGTCGTTGGGAAAATGCTGGTGTCCATTATTAAGAAAGCAGTAATAGGACATTTGGAAAAGCATAATTCAGTCAAGCAGAGTCAGTATGGACTTATGAAAGGGAAATCATGTTTGACACATTTGCTGGAGTTATTTGAGGAAGTAATGTGCAGGGTGGATATGGGGGAACAAGTGGATGCAGTGTATTTGGATTTCCAGAAGGGATTCAATAAGGTGCCACATAAAAAAATACCGGACACGATAAGAGAACACGGGGTTGGTGCTAATATATTAGCATGGTTAGAGGATTGGCTAACTAACAGAAAACAGAGAGTCAAGATAAATGGGTCATTTTCTGGTCGGCAACCAGTAACTCGTGGGGTTTCACAGGGATCGGTGTTGGGGCCTCACCTATTTACAATCTATATTAATAACTTGGATGAATGGAATGAGTGTAAAAAATCGAAGAGCAAATTATTATTTAAATGGAGAAAGATTACAAAATGCTGTAGGACAGAGGGACCTGGGGGCCCTTGTGTATGAAACACAAAAAGTTAGTATGCAGATACAGCAAGTAATCAGGAAGCAAATGAAATATTGGCCTTAATTGCAAGGGGGATGGAGGATAAAAGCAGGGAAGTCCTGCTACATCTGTACAGGGTATTGGTGAGACCACACCGAGAGTACTGTGTACAGTTTTGGTCTCCTTATGTAAGGAGGGATATATTTGCACTGGAGGCAGTTCAGAGAAGGTTCACAAGGTTGATTCCTGAGATGAAGGGGCTGACTTATAAAGAAAGGTTGAACAGGTTAATCAGAACATAAGAAATAGGAACAGGAGTAGGACATACGGCCCCTCCGCCATTCAATAAGGTCATGGCTGATCTGATCATGGACTCAGCTCAACTTCCACGCCTGCTCCACATATTTTTTAAACTCCAAAGAGTATGAGAGGTGAACTTATTGAAACATATAAGATTCTGAGGGGACTCGACAAGATAGATGCAGTGAGGATGTTTCCACTCATAGGGGAACCTAGAACGAGCGGGCAGAGTTTAA
The DNA here is from genome assembly GCF_044704955.1 of Pristiophorus japonicus. NCBI lineage: Eukaryota > Metazoa > Chordata > Chondrichthyes > Pristiophoridae > Pristiophorus > Pristiophorus japonicus. The sequence goes on from NC_091984.1 coordinate 144,662,637, forward strand.
GTATAAGGGGTCGGTCATTTGGAACTGAGATGAGGAGGAATTTCTTCTCTCAGAGGGTTGTAAATCTGTGCAATTCTCTGCCCCAGAGAGCTGTGGAGGCTGGGTCATTGAATATATTGAAAGTGGCGATAGACGGATTTTTGAACAATAAGGCAGTAAAGGGTTCTGGGTAGCAGGCAGGGAAGTGGAGCTGAGCCCATTATCAGATCAGCCATGATCTTATTGAATGGCGGAGCAGGCTCGAGGGGCCAAATGGCCAAGTCCTGCTCCTATTTCTTATGTTCTTGTGATTCTTTGGCCTAGAATTTCCCTGGTCTAGCACCAGCCAATAAGAGGGTTTTGTTCAAATAATCACAGCCGCCTTGCTTGCGGCCCGGGACACGTCATCCACCATTTTGGTAAGGGCCGTACCGCTGTCGTTGGCAGCACTCGCCTCACAATGAGGATTGTCAGATGGTGACACCAATGCCTGGCTCGAGCCATGACTGTTAATTGGGGCGTTTGCGCTCACCATATGGTCCTGCCCTAAGCACACACAGAAAAGCAGGCGTGAAGCAGCCCTGCACAGATGCTGTTGGTGCTTCTTAACGGGGCACACATCTTTCAGGTATGTTTGCATTTAAGCTCTGGTCTGTTTTAAACAATATATTTTATGGAAGTAGTAGCTTGGTGCAATAAATGTTAAATATTTTCTCAGTGTGCAGGGAATGCAAGGGGTGCTGCTGGACGTGTTCAAGGCCTTGGGTGGTAAAGAAAGGTCCCTGGAAAGACTGAGAATGCTGGAAATACTCAGCAGGTCAGGCAGCATCCATGGAGAGAGACAGAATTAACGTTTCAGCTCAAGCTGCTGTCTGACCTGCTGAGTATTTCCAGCATTTACTGTCTTTATTTCAGATTTCCAGCTTCTGCTCGCAAAGGGAGGAGGAGGAAGTGGAAGGAAGGAGGCAACCCAGACAGCCACTTCATGGCCGGGATATCCGGGATCGAATCATCCGCCTGTGGTCCCAGTGACCACATCCCCAATCCCCTTTCAACATTAGTCCCATACCTTACCATCCCTCTGTTACTGACCATCACAGCGTCCTCTTGGCCACAGTGCTGAAATAAAATCGTGAATCTTCAGAAATCTCTATTCCAGAGAGCTGTGGAGGCTGGGTCATTGAATATATTTAAGATGGAGATAGACAGATTCTTGAACTACGGGAAGTCACAGGTTGTGGGGAACAGGTGGGGAAGTGGAGTTGAGGCCAAGATCAGATCAGCCATTACCTTATTGAATGGTGGACCAGCTCGAGAGGCCGTACGGCCCACTCCTGTTCCTTTCCCTTATATTCTTGTGTGTGAGTCCTGATTGCTAGAGTTTGTTGGTAGGTGGGTGATGGGAGCGTGGTGCATTGAGCAACGTGTGAGGCTAGTGGTGCTGTTGGCGGGACACGGACTTTGAAGATGAATTCTCTGACCTTGACCACTCCGTTAGGTCATTGAACATTTGGTGGCACTGCATCCAGGTCCTCAGGTCCTGGTCTCACTGCCTTTGAAACGTTTATCTGGTGCAGCCTCCTCGCCCCCTTGGATAGAGAACATCTCTACCCCCTCTGCACCTCCTCGCTTGGTGGCAACACTGTTTCAGACCCTGATGAGTTCCTGGTAAAAGACATGCAGCCACGCATGGTGGTCCTGATGCCCCTCGGCTCACAAACAGGAGCTGCGTGTCATAATTGAGGCAGTACTGCTGGCGGAAGAAATATGTCATCAGCGCACACCATCTAGGAAGGGGCTCGACGTACAGGTATCTCTGCAGGATCTGAAGACGGAAAGTCGCATGCTGGGTACTGACGCACACCAACGCCTGACCGCCCTCCCTAAGTAGGAGACTCAGAACCACAGCAGAGACCCAGTGCTTCCTGTTATCCAGAAGAAGTCCACCAGCTTCTTCTGTATCTTGGCGACAAAAGCAGGGCCGGGGGGTGGGGCAAAGTGACCAGCCAGTACCACAGCATAGCGGCCACTAGCTGGTTTATGACTAGCGCTCGACCCCTGTAGGACAGCACTTGGAACAGTCCTGTCCAGCGCCCTCGGCGAGCGGCAACTTTGTCCTCCAGCTCCTGGCAGTTCACCGGCCAGGCTTCCTCATCAGGGCTAAGGTAGACTCCCACATAGAGGAGATGGGTCATGCTCCAGGCAAAAGACCTGAACTCCTCTGGCAGGGAGTTCATCTGCCAGTGACCGACCAGGAGTCCGGAACATTTCTCCCAATTGATCCTGGCGGAGGATGCGGCCGAGTAAATCTCCTGGCACTCATGCATCCTCAGTAGGTCAATGGAATCCTCGACTATGAGGAGCACATCATCAGTGTAAGCTGAGAGGACAACCTCCACGCCCGACCCTTACAGAGCCAGTCCCGTCAACCTCTTCCGCAAGAGGCGCAGGAAAGGCTCCACTCAGATGGCATATAACTGGCCAGACATTGGGCATCTCTGACACACCCCTTTCCCAAAGCGAAGGGACACAGTCAAAGACCTGTTAACCTTAATCAGACAATCCATGGCGACGTACAAAAGTCAGATCCGGGCGACGAAATGTGTCCCAAACCCGAAAGCACGCAGAGCCTCTCTGGCTACAGATGTGGTGCCGGAGGACTGGAGGACTGCTAATGTTGTACCTTTGTTTAAAAAGGGAGAAAGGGATAGACCGAGTAATTACAGGCATGTCAGCCTAACCTCAGTGGTGGGGAAATTATTGGAAAAAATACTGAGGGACAGGATAAATCTTCATTTAACAAGACACGGATTAATCAAGGACAGTCAGCATGGATTTGTTAAGGGAAGATCGTGTCTGAATAAAGTGCATTTTTTGAGGAGGTAACCAGGAGGATTGATGAGGGCAGTGCATATGATGTAGTGTGTATGGATTTTAACAAGGCTTTTGATAAGGTCCCACATTGCAGACTGCTCGTGAAAGTAAAAGCCCATGGGATTCAGGGCAAAGTGGCAAGTTGGATCCAAAATTGGTTCAAAGGCAGGAAGCAAAGGGTAATGGTCAACGGGTGTTATTGTGACTGGAAGGCTGTTTCCAGTGGGGTTCCACAGGGCTCAGTACTAGGTCCCTTGCTTTTTGTGGTATATATCAATGACTTGGACTTGAATGTAAGGGGCATGATCAAGAATTTTGCAATTGAAACTAAAATTGGCCGTGTGGTTGATAATGAAGAAGAAAGCTGTAGACTGCAGGAAGATATCAATGAAATGGTCAGGTGGGCAGAACAGTGGCAAATGGAATTCAATCCAGAGTAGTGTGAGGTAATGCATTTGGGGAGGGCTAACAAGGCAAGGGAATACACATTAAATGGTACGACACTGAAAAGTGCAGAGAAACAAAGGGACCTTGGAGTACAGGTCCACAGATCCCTGATGGTAGCAGGTCAGGAAGGTAAGATGGTTAAGAAGGCATATGGAATACTTGCCTTTATTAGACGAGGCATGGAATACAAGAGCAAGGACATTATGCTTGAACTGTATAAAACACTGGTTAGGCCACAGCAGGAGTACTGCGTGCATTTCTCGTCACCAAATTACATTACAAGAAAGATGTGATTGCTCTGGAAAGGGTGCAGAGGATGCAGAGGTTACAGGGCTACGGCCAGAGAGCTGGAAAGTGGGATGAGGCTGGATAGCTCTTGGTTGGCCGGCGTGGGTCGAAACGGATTCCCTCCGTGCTGTGAATTTCTATGATTCTATCATGGACAGATGCATCTACAACAGGCAGATTGTTGAGGACGAGGTCAAGTAGGTTTTTCCTCGTGTTGGTTCTCTCCCCACCTGCTCTGGGCCCGGTCTGGCAGATATGTCATAGAATCATAGAATCACAGGGGTTTACAGCACAGAAGGAGGCCGTTTCAGACCATCATATCCACTTTCCAGCTCTGGGTCCATAGCCCTGCAGGTTACGAAACTTCAAGTGCACATCCAAGTACTTTTTAAATGTGGTGAGGGTTTCTGCCTCTACTAACGAAGGACCTAATATTCCAGGTCCTGACCTATATCCTGAAGGGTGAAAGATGCTTGTGCGTGGATTTTTTTTAACATGTGGTGACCGTTGCACACCAGCCTTCACACGGGCTCGACAGAGCTAGGTCTTGGTCCAGTGGCAAGGGTTAACCAGGACGACTGGAGACCTGCTCTGCTGTACGGACCGAGTGTGCACACATATCGCAGTGTGGGCTGGCCCGTGCTACCCCTGGGCCCCTGGCCACACCCCCACGACCCTATGGGTGAAGAAATTTCCCCTCAAGTCCCCTCTAATCACTTGAAATCTATGCCCCCTGATTGTTGAGCTGGAGGAGGAAATTCAGAAACTCCAACCCTGAGTTCAAGCACAGACCATTGCTTCCTTGAGTATGAATTGAAGCATAATTAAAGTTACATGCTCTGTTGAAGATTTTGTTCATGGGAATAAAACTTATTTTATTGTAGGAGAGAGCAATTTCAGGTAATATTTTTGTGCCTGGCTAACAGAAATAGGTCCATCCTACCAACTCTTTCCAGGCCCCTCATAATTTTATACACCTCAATCAGGTCTCCCCTCAGCCTCCTCTGTCCAAAGAAAACAAACCCAGCCTATCCCATCGTTCCTCATAGTTAAAATTCTCCAGTCCAGGCAACATCCTCATATATCCTCTCTACCCTCGGTTTAACGTCCCGTCCGAAGAAATCGTACTGTTAATGAAACACTGAAGGCAAGAACTTTGAAGTGGTGGGAATACTCAATGTATCAAGACAGGAACATTGTAAACATTGATTGTGACATCATGAACTCACAACCTCCCCATAGTATGCACAATGTGAGCACCAGACCCGAGGACAGAACCCAAGGAGATGTGCCCAGCACCAATCCAGGACAATGATCAATGTAAAGCCAAAGCTGAATGTTATCAGGGCTGCTTTGCCGATGATTGCCCTGTGATCGCGGGCACCAGCAGCACACACACCTCTTGTGGGTACAGTCGTGTTGTGGTTATGTTGCTGCAGAGCACTCCACAGGCCTGCACTAATAATCCCCACAATCTCACCATGACCCTTTGGCTATTTCAATTCACCTCTTTTTTAAATGCTAGAAATAAAAAGCTGGTCTCAGTAAAAGTGACCACAAAGCTGTCAAATTGTCACGAAAGCCCAATTGGTTCAGTGACATCCTTTAGGGAAGGAAACCTGCCGTCCTTGCCACATAAAAGGTTACTGCCCAAGATAAGAGCTCACGGGGTTGTGGGTAATATATTAGCATGGATAGAGGATTGGCTAACTAACAGCAAACAGAGAGTCGGGATAAATGGGTCATTTTCAGGTCGGCAAATTGTAATTAGTGGGGTGCCGCAGGGATCAGTGCTGGGGCCTCAACTATTTACAACCGAAATTAATGACTTGAATGAAGGGACCGAGTGTAATGTAACCAGATTTGCTGATGTACAAAGATAGGTGAGAAAGCAAGTTGTGAGGAAGACACAAAGATTCTGCAAATGGATATAGACAGGCTGAGTGAGTGGACAAAGATATGGCAGATGGAGTATAATATTGGAAAATGTGAAGTTACAAAATGCTGTGGTACAGTTCATTGATATCTTCCTGCAGTCTACAGCTTTCTTCTTCATTATCAACCATAGCCGAGTTTAGTATCATCTGCAAACTTCGTATCATCTGTAATCATTCTCCCTACATTCAAGTCTAAATCATTGATATATACCACAAAAAGCCAGGGACCCAGCACTGATCCCTGCCGAGCCCCACTGGAAACAGCCTGCCAGTCACAAAAACACCCATCAACCATTACCCTCTGCTTCCTGCCTCTGAACCAATTTTGGATCCAACTTGTCACTTTGTCCTGGATCCCATGGGCTTTTACTTTTGTGACCAGTCTGCTGTGTGGGACCTTCTCAAAAGCCTTGTTAAAATCCAAATACACTGCATCATATGCACTGCCCTCATCGACCCTCCTGGTTATCTCCTCAAAAAATTCAATCAAGTTATTCAGACACGACCTTCCCTTAACAAATCCATGCTGACTGTCCTTGATTAATCCGTGTTTTGTTAAATGAAGATTCCTCCTATCCCGCCCCCGAGGTTAGGCTGACTGACCTGTAGTGACTCGATCTATCCCTTGCTCCCTTTTTAAACAAAGGTACCATGTTTGCAGTCCTCCAGTCCTCCGGTACCTGTGATTGCAATGTCAGCATCGCCCCTCTCGGCCAGCTCGGTCAGTAGTGGTGCTACCGAGACACTCTTGGTGATGGACAATGAAGTCGCCCACCCAGAGTACATTCTGTGCCCTTGCTACTCTCAGTGCTTCTTCCAAGTGGTGTTCAACATGGAGGAGTATTGATTCATCAGCTGAGGGAGGGCGGGAGGTGGTAATCAGCAGGAGGTTTCATTGCCCGTGTTTGACCTGATGCCATGAGACTTCATGGGGTCCGGAGTCAATGTTGAGGACTCCCAGGGCCACTCCCTCCCGACTGTGTACCACTGAGCTGCCACCTCGGGTGATGGAGGAGTCTGGGACATTGGCTGAAAGGTCTGATTCTGTGAGTAGGAATATGTTAGGCTGGTGCTTGACTAGTCTGTGGGGCAGCTCTCCCACTTTTGACACAAGTCCCCAGATGTTGGTGAGGAGGACGTTGCAGGGTCAGCACTGAGCCTGGGTCCGCTGTCAGGGCCGGTCCGAGCTGCTGTTATTCTGCCTGATTGGACGGTTATTATTAGAGACACAGACCACAGCAGAAATCCCCCGTGCAAAAAATAACTGAAGAGACTGACAGATCGGAAGAATGAAACTTCACCCACAGAGGAAGTGAAAGAGGGAGGTTGTCGCAGCTGTACGTTTGTTAATGACACGGGAGAAAACTGTGAACCGCGCTCACAGCCTCGAATCTTACAGCACAGAAGGAGGCCATTCGGCCCATCGTGCCTGTGTCGGCTCTTTGAAAGAATTACCCAATTAGTCCCACCCCACCTCTCTTTCCCCGTAATCCAGCAAATTGTTCCTTTTCAAGTATATATCCAATTCCCTCTTGCAGACCTTGGCCCACAGCATTAGACTGCCCCTAACCCGGGCACAACATTGGCATCTCATTCATTCACTGGGACAGGAAATGCCTGGTGTGGGAAATGGAGTCCAGGGCTCTGAAAATTCCCTCTCCTCTCCTGAGGAAGGCTTCATGCTGGGGTCCAGTTCCATGGGCCCCGACAGCACATTCCGACCTCACCTACTTCCTCATTCCACGTGTGTAAGCCTGGACCCTATCACCATATCACCAGGATATCTGACTGCAGGAGGCCTCACCACTGTGTCCAGCACTGTCCTCACCCGAAATCCACACACGGTCTGCATTGATCTGGGGCCTTTAACGTGCCAAAGGTCACAAGACACTTCACATCGCTGCTGTAAGAATGTGGGGAGCAGGGGTTCGGGGGGCTTTAGGAAGGGTGATTGAAGGCCTGGGTGAAAGGATGGCGTTAGATGGAGGAGAGAGAGCTGGAGATGGGGAGGGATTAGAACATAAGAAATAGCAGGAGTAGGCCTACGGCCCCTCGAGCCTGCTCCGCCTTTTAATATGATCATGGCTGATCCGATCATGGACTCAGGTCCACTTCCCTGCTTGCTCTCCATAACTCCTTATTCCCTTATCGGTTAAGAAACTGTCTATTTCTGTCTTAAATTTATTCAATGACCCATCTTCCACAACTCTCTGAGACAGCGAATTCCACAGATTTACAACCCTCAGAGAAAAAATTCCTCCACATTTCAGTTTTAAATGGGCGGCCCCTTATTCTAAGATTATGCCTCCTAGTTCTTGTCTCCCCTATCAGTGGAAACAGCCTCTGCATCCACCTTGTCAAGCACCCTCATAATCTTACATGTTTCGATAAGATCACCTTTCATTCTTCTGATTTCCATTCAGTATAGGCCCAACCTACTCAACCTTTCCTCATAAGTTATTGCCCTCATCTACGGAATCAACCTAGTGAACCTTCTCTGAATGCCTCCAAAGCAAGTGTATCCTTTCTTAAATATGGAAACCAAAACTGCACGCAGTATTCTAGTTGTGGCTTCACCAATACCCGGTATAACTGTAGCAAACACTTCCTTGCATTTATACTCTATCCCCTTTGCAATAAAGGCCAAGATTGCATTGGCCTTCCTGATCACTTGCTGAACCTGCATAATAACCTTTTGTGTTTCATGCACCAGGACCCCCAGTTCCCGCTGCACTGCAACACTTTGTTATTTTTCTCCATTTAAATAATAACTTGCTCTTTGATTTTTTTCTGACAAAGTGTATAACCTCACACTTTCCAACATTATATTCCATCTCCCAAATTTTTGCCCATTCACTTAGCCTGTCTATGTCCTTTTGCAGGTTTTTTGTTTCCTCCTCATACCTTGTGTTTACTCCTTTCTTTATATTGTCAGCAAACTTGGCTACATTACACTCGGTCCCTTCTTCCCAGTCGTTGATATAGATTGTAAATAATTGGGGTCCCAGCACTGATTCCTGCGGCATCCCACTAGTGACTGATTGCCAACCCGAGAATGAACCATTTATCACGACTCTGTTTTCTGTTAGTTAGCCAATCCTCTATCCATGTTTATATATTACCCCCAACTCCGTGAACTTTTATCCTGTGCCTTTAATGTGGCACCTTATTGAATGCCTTCTGGAAATCCAAATACACCACATCCACTGGTTCCCCTTTATCCACCCTGCTCATTACATCCTCAAAGAATTCCAGCAAATTTGTCAAACATGACTTCCCCTTCATAAATCCATTCTGACTCTGCCTGACTGAATTATGATTTTCCAAATGTCCTGCTACTATTTCTTTAATATTTTCCCAACTGTTCTATAGTTTCCTGTTTTTTGTCTGCATCCTTTTTTTAATATGGGCATTACATTTGCAGTTTTCCAATCTGCTGGGATCTCCCCAGAATCCAGGGAATTTCAGTAAATTACAACCAATGCATCCACTATCCCTGTCGTTACTTCTCTTAAGACCCCAGGATGTGAGCCATCAGGTCCAGTGGATTTATCCGCCTTTAGTCCCATTATCTTACTGAGAACCACCTCCTCAGTGATTGTGATTGTGTGAAGTTCCTCTCCCCCCCCGCCCCATAGACCCCTGACTATGCACTGTTGGGATATTTTTAGTGTCCTCTACTGTAAAGATTGCTACAAAATATTTGCTCAGTGTTTTTGCCATCTCCCTGTTCCCCATGTTCCCCATGACTAATTCCCCGGTCTCATCCTCTAAGAGACTAACATTTATTTTATCCGCTCTTTTCCTTTTTATATACCTGTAGAAACTCTTGCTATCTGTTTTTATATTTTGTGCTAGTTTACTTTCATCTTCCATTTCTTAATCATATTTTTAGTCATTCTTTGCTGGATTTTAAAAGCTTCCCAGTCTTCTGTCCTCCCACTAGTTTTGGCCACCTTGTATGCCCTTGTTTTTAAATTGGATACCGTCTTTTATTTCTTTAGTTAGCCACGGATGGCTATCTTTTCTTTTACATCCTTTCCTCCTCACTGGAATATATTTTTCTTGAGAGTGATTAAAAAATCTCCTCAAATGTACGTCACTGTTCATTAACCGTCCTACATTTTAATCTATTTTCCCAGTCCACTTTAACCAACTCTGCTCTCATACTTTTGTAGTCTCCTTTATTTAATCTTAGTATACTAGTTTGAGATTCAACTTTCTCGCCCTCGATCTAAATTTGAAATTCAACCATGATATGCTCACTCATTCCAAGGGGATCCTTTACTGGGAGATTGTTTATTAATCCTGTCTCATTGCACAAGACCAGATCTAAGATAGCCTGCCCCCAGTTAGTTTCTTTACATACTGTACAAGGAACCCGTCCCTTATGCACTCTATCAACTCTTCTTCAAGGCTACCCTGACCAATTTGATTTGTCCAATCAATGTGTAGGTTAAAATCACCCACTACAATCATACCATGAGAACTTCCAGCGCGAGCTGCTCCAAGTGAGCGATGGCTTCGAGGTGGGTGATTGGGTGATGTCATCAGGACCCAGGTCGGCATTTGGAGCGTGGGCAGGAACATCGGCGGACCCAGGTAAAGCAGAGGAGTGGGAAGGTCGCCGGGAGGTGTGGTGAGTGATCGAGATGGAGGAGCGATGAGGGATCGTGGCTGAGATTCGGTTGGTGATCGTGGCGGAAGTCGGCAAATGTTTGGTGCGGAGGTGCGGCGGGAGATCGTGGTGGAGGTCAGGCGACTGTTTGGCGCAGAGGTGCGGCGAGAGATCGTGGCGGAGGTGCGGCGAATGTTGGTGGCGGAGGAGCGGTGAGGGATCGTGGTGCAGGTGCGGCAAATGAGGGTTCGGGGCCCAAAAGAGCCGAGGGCCCAGGGGCAGCACGGGCCAGCCCACATTGCGATATGTAAGCGCACTGGGTCCGTGCAGAGCAGGCCTCCAGTCATCCAGGTTAATCTTTGCCACTGGATAAAGGCCTAGCTCTGTCAAGACGTGTGGTGGCTGATGTGCAACGGTCACACATGTTAAAAAAAATCCACGTACAGGCATCTTCCAGCCCCTCAATTGGAGTTCAGGACTGGATCATCGGGTCCTTCATTGAAACATCTGTGAACTCATTTGGAAGCAAGTCATCCTCGTTCGAGGGACCGCCAATGATGATGATGAGTAGGTCAGTGAGGTCAGGGGCAGTAGGTCAGTGAGGTGAGAGGTAGTAGGTCAGTGAGGTCAGGGGCAGTAGGTCAGTGAGGTCAGGGTTCATATTGGAGTGAGGCAGGGTACGGACACTGCATTTTGGAAAGTTGGGGTTTATGGAGAGCGGATGAAGGAAGCCAGGAGGGGACAACGAAATAATCGAGTTTAGAGATGAGACTGCACACAGGGAGGTTAAAGTAATAGTGACCTCAGTCTTTATCAAGACATTCCAGAGTGAGGAACAGGCCTTAGGGGCTGGCTTATACACAGTGCTCCCAAGGGATGCTGGGATCCCTTGGGACTTCAGGGGATGTGCTCCCTGGTGGCAGAACATGGGAGTGCATGCTTTACAGATACACAACAGAGCCAAGCAGAGCCATGGGTTTCTTCCATCAAGGGGCTGATGTAGGGCGGAGATGGGCAACGTTGGAGATGGAAATAAGAGGATGTGGCGTTCGAAGCTCAGTCTTTGGAGAACCAATAGGAAGGAGCCATGTTTCCTGGTCTCTAGTGGAGGAGCGGCACCCTTCAGTGAGAAAACCAAGGCCTGTCTGAGGGCAGGTATTGTGACGGTCAGAGGTCCATTTTGTGGAAGGAGGAAAGGTCAGAGAGACCACAGACATTGTGCTCACCATGGACTCCGCCGCTGAGTGGGGTCAGCGGCCGGAAGGAGGCCCGAGCGTCGCCGGGGATGAGGGAGGCACGAGCGTCGCCGGGGAGGGGGCGGGGGGAGGGAGGGAGGCCCGAGCATCGCCGGCGGGGGAGGGAGGGAGGGAGGCCCGTTCGTTAGGGCGAGGAGTGAAAGTCGGGCCCAAACCTGTGGATGGGGTGGGTCGGAGGCTCACAGTCGTTGAGTTCGCCGGGATAGGTTGGAGCAGCTGAGTCGGCCAATGGGGAGTGTGCAGCGAGGGTCCAGCTGGAGGGACATGGCAGCAGGCAGGTCGACCTGGAAGGTAGGCCGAGGATGGGCGATGGGTATTGGGACCTTGCGTACGGGATTTTAGGGATTTAGGGGTCGGTAAAATACTTACACCGCAGTCAATCCACCTACGGTCCAAGCACCCAAGGCCCCACCCCACTGCTGGCCAAGAACGAGGAGACACCCATCAAGGACACTGAGGCAGTCAGAACCTGCTGGAAGGAACACTTTGAAGATCTCCTTAATCGAGAATCTGCCTTAGATCTGAGTGTCCTCGACTCCATCCCGCAGCATGCTACCCATCACCTTCTCAGTAAAACCCCAGCCCTGCACGAGGTTGAAAAGGCCATCTGTCAGCTCAAGAACAATAAGGCATCGGGGACGGATGGAATCCCCGCTGAGGCATTAATGTATGGCAGAGCGTCACTATTGACATGAATGCATGACCTCATCTCTCTCATCTGGAGGGAGGAGAGCATGCCGGGAGATCGCAGAGATGCAGTAATCGTGATCCATCTTTAAAAAAGGGGACAAGTTCGACTGCGGCAACAGCAGAGGAATCTCCCTGTTATCAGCCACTGGGAAAGTCATCGCTAGAATCCTCCTCAACAGTCTTCTCCCTGTGGCTGAGGAGCTCCTGCCGGAGTCACAATGCGGATTCCGTCCACTACGGGGTACAACGGACATGATATTTACGGCGCGACAACTGCAAGAGAAAAGCAGGGAACAGCACCAACCCTTGTCCATGGCCGCCTTTGACCTTACAATGGCCTTTGACACTGTTAACCGCGAGAGTCTGTGGACCATCCTCCTCCATTTCGGCTGCCCCCAAAAGTTTGTCCCCATTCTCAGCCTGCACCACGACGACATGCAAACCATGGTCCTAACCAACGGATCCATCATAGACGCAATCCACATTCGGACCGGAGTCAAGCAGGGCTGCATTAACGCACAAACCCTATTCTCGATCTTCCTGACGACAATGCTCCACCTCACACTATTGGAGAACCAGTAGGAAGGAGCCATGTTTCCTGGTCCCTATTGGAGGACCAATAGGAAAGAGCCATGTTTCTTGGTCCCTATTTGGGGATCAACAGGAAGGGGCCATGTTTCCTGGTTCCTATTGGGGGACCAATAGGAAGGTATCATGTTTCACGTGACCTATTCGAGGACCAATAGGAAGGAGCCATGTTTCCTGGGCCCCATTGGAGGACCAATAGGAAAGAGCCATGTTTCTTGGTCCCTATTTGGGGATCAACAGGAAGGGGCCATGTTTCCTGGTTCCTATTGGGGGACCAATAGGAAGGTATCATGTTTCACGTGACCTATTCGAGGACCAATAGGAAGGAGCCATGTTTCCTGGGCCCTATTCGAGGACCAATAGGAAGGAATCTTGGTTCCTGGTCCCTATTGGGGGACCAATAGGAGCGATCGATGTTTCCTGGTCCCTATTGGGGGATCAAAAGGAAGGAGCCATGTTTCCTGGCCCCGATTGGAGGACCTATTGGCAGGGGCTATGTTTTGTGGGCCCTATTGGAGAACCAGTGGGATGTGGAGTGTGCATCCTTCCTGTTGTAAATGTTGGATCGTCGGCACCTGATCCCAGCAAAAACTCCTGACCTGGAGCGGGGCCATGGAAGGGGAAAGGAGTTGCAGGTGTTCTGAACGGACAGGATGGGGCAGTGGGTCAGATACTGTCCTGTCGCTCCAGCTTACACTGATGGGGTGAGGATCTCCTCACACTGATGGGGTGAGGATCTCCTCCCTCTGCTGGGCCTTCATGAAATCAGCTTTCTGTCCAAACTGGTCTCCACTGAGAAAAGGCCCTTAATTGGGCAATAAACAGCCAGTGTACTGAGAGAGGCCAAGGGATGGCCACTGTGGGGAATGGGGCCTTACTCCAGGAGAATGCATGCTCTGGGGTCAAGGGTTAACACCCATTGATGGGGCAGGGCACAGGGAGGTTTACTCTGCATTTCAGTGTGCTGCACCGGGGAGTCTCTGGGGAAGGGAGAGTGACACAGAGTGAAACGGGGAGAGAGAGGCTATGAATCAGAGACAGAGAGGTGTAGAGGAAAGCTGTGAGACATAGGGCAATGAAGGCTGAGAGAGAGAGAGAGAGAGAGTGGGAGAGGGAGTGGAACCGCGAAGGAGATGGAGGGAGAGAAGAAGAGGAAGTGAAATGTGCTGACGTGGCTTTCTCTGTGTGAAGACATTTACATACTGAGGGATGGGCAGTGAGACTCTCACAGGCTGCAGGTTTATAAAGCAGAGCCCAGTGAAGGGCAGTTTATCAGTAAGCAGGCACAGGGACAGGAGCAGACACCATGATTTCACCCATCCAGCTGATCTGGCCTCTGGCATTCTGCATCGCAGGTACCAATCTCTCTCCTTCCACGTTCAATATCTCCCTGCTGTCGATTTCTGTCCAACTCTACTGACCAGTGATTGAAGGGCAAATGCTGACACTAGAGGAGAGCTCAGTGTCTCGTTTTACAGCGTCTTTCTGTGACAGTGCTTACTTCACTTTCTTTCCCCATTTCCCCCTCAGGTATCAGTGGGGACATCATCATGACCCAGTCTCCCCCGGTGCTGTCAGTGAGTGAGGGACAGACTGCAACCATCACCTGTACCGCCAGTGCATCTGTTAGCAGTTATGTTCATTGGTACCAGCAGAAAGCCGGGCAGAAACCCACTCTGCTGATCTATGCAGCAACAGCTCGTTTCACTGGAACCTCCAATCGCTTCACCGGCAGTCAAAAGTCTAACATGTTCACCCTGAGCATCAGCAACGTGCAGAGCGAGGATGTCGCAGACTATTACTGTCAGCAAGGTCAAAGCTTCCCTCTACACTGTGATACACAGCCGTACAAAAACCTCAATATACACAGCCCCACCTCCTGTATTGACTCACCCCACAGTTATATATAATATATAATAATGGACACACAGCCCCACCTCCTGTACTGACTCACCCCACAGTTATATATAATATATAATAATGGACAATAATAATGGACACACAGCCCCACCTCCTGTACTGACTCACCCCACAGTTATATATAATATATAATAATGGACACACAGCCCCACCTCCTGTACTGACTCACCCCAGTTATATATAATATATAATAATGGACACACAGCCCCACCTCCTGTACGGTTTTACACATGACTGACACACAGCTCGATGGGAGTGACGGCAGGAACATTCAGCTGGAAGCTGCAGTGAATTGGGAAAGGATGGAGTGGGTCAGAGAGGAGTTGGGGCTGTGTCTTCATCACTGAGAATCTCACAGCTCCACTCTGTACATTCAGACAGCACGGAGACACTGGGTGGTCCCTGTGTCCTCAATCCAAATAATCTCACAAACCCCCCCACTATTGAGAGGGCCACAACTTATTAAACCCAAAGCATAAACATGATAGGACAGTGAACAAGTGAAATGGTCGTGCTCTTTCCCTGCCCACCCCACACTCCAGGCCCTGCGGTGCCCACCCGTCGCAGAAGGCCTCAGGCCTACCCTGGGCTCCGTCCCCAGGTCCATCCGGGTGTGGACAACGCCCCCGAAGGGAGACAGGCAGGCAGTGCGGCCACCCCAAGGGCCCCGTCCAACTGCAATCTGTGGATGGTCACCTCCGACCTGCCCACTCCACCCGCAGCGGGTGACCAGACCCAGGAGCAGGCCCACGGGGAGGCCCTCCGACCTGCCCACTCCCCCGGCACTGGGTGGCCAGGCCCAGGAGCAGGCCCACGGGGAGGCCCTCCGACCTGCCCACTCCCCCCGCACCGGGTGACCAGGCCCAGGAGCGTGGGACTGAAGTGGAGCCATAAATCGAGGAGCAGCCCCTTCAAATAGTGGAAGAGGGGCTGCATCCTCTCACACTCCACGTACACACGGGTCACGGACTGAGGAAACAGGTTTCTAAAGCCCCTGAAACTCGTTATTTTATAATGATCCCGAGGAAGGCCTGTGTCAGCAACACAAACATCTCGCTTGCAGACGGAGCCCGTTGTTCAAGGGGCACAAAGAGGTGAGCCCTGTGTGAGGGGGACTTTCATTCTCCAGCAATTCCGTGGCCCCAGGGTTACCATCTGATGGGGCGGGAAGGGCAGCTGGGAGATTTGTCCCAAACACGTCGGATCCCCAACTCTCCCGGGCACTGCCACAGGCAACTCGGACACAGGGAGAGGGAGGGAGAGAGAGAATGAGGGAGGGAGAGAGTGTGAGTGAAGGAGTGAGAGAAAGAGAGTGAGAGGGAAGGAAAGAGAGACTGAGGGAGAGAGAGAGAGAGAGGGAGTGAGTGAGAGAGAGAGGGAGTGAGTGAGGGGAAGATGCAGAGAGAGAGTGAAGGAGAAAGGTGAGAGAGAGAAAAAATGGAGAGTGAGAGAGAAACCGAGAGAGCAACAGATAGAGTGAGACACTGAGAAAGAGACAGAGGGAAACACACACACACACACACACAGACAGACAGAGAGAGGGGGAGAGAGACTGAGTGAGCCAGGGACGGAGGATATTGTACAGCCGCTGCACTGGAAGCTGTCACTGTGGCTCACGTTCGGTAAAGGAACCAAGCTCAGACTGAGTAAGTAAACCCCAATGCTCCGTTGTTAACACTTTAAATACTGAATCTTTCTTAGACACAAATGCTGAATATGCGAAGGTGTTTGTTTACATATGATTACGTTTGATCCTCCCATCTTTCCTCATCTAAATCTATCAGCATAACCCTCTATTCCCTTCTCCCTCATATCCCTGTCTAGCCTCCCCTTAAATACATCGATACTATTCACTTCAATCACTCCCTGTGGTAGCCAGTTCCACATTCTCACCAGTCGCTGGGTAAAGAATTTTCTCCTGAATTACCGATTGGATTTCTTGCTGACTATCTTATATTGATGGCCTCTAGTTCTGCTCTTCCCCACAAGTGGAAACACTCTCTCTGTATCCACTCTATCAAATCCTTTCCTAATGTAAAAGAACTCTATCAGGTCACCCCTCAGCCTCAAGAGAAAAGAGCCCCAGCCTGTTCATCCTTTCCTGATATGTATATCCTCGCATTTCTGGTCCCATCCTTGTAAACCTTCTCTGCACCCTCTCCTGTGCCTGTGTATGGGTTATATAATATGGTGGGGAGCTGCGGTGAATGAAAGGGTTAATTGAAGAGTGCTGTGTATGACAGGGAGCCCGGCTGTATTCCTTGACCCACACTCCCCCTTCACCCAGCAAAGTATAAGTAACAAACTGTTACCCACCGTGTGGAGGAGATCTGGACGTTGGCACACTGCGGTCCCATCCCTGCACCATCCCCGGAAATCGGTCCCGAGCCTCCTGCCTGTCTCAGTGTGACAGACACGGTGTGTGAGACACGGGCAGAGTGTGGGTGTGAGTGAGTGAGCTCGCTGGGGGCAGTCTGTGCTCCTGTCACAGTCTCTGATATAACTGAGCTCAGCCTCAGCACACTGACACTCCCGAGGTCCCACCTCCCCCAGCTCCAACTCTGATCTGTCCAGCCCCCGCTCACCTCCTGTCCAACTTCTGATCACAAACAGGGGCAGCAGGGCTCGCAATCCGGCGGCTGCAGTGCTCCAGGGTTGTGGGGAGACTCTCAGTTGCTGTTTCTGTGGCTCGAGTTCAGGCCGATATTTATCCCTCAACCTACATCACTTAAACATAGAAAATAGGAGCAGTAGTAGGCCATTCAGCCCTTCGAGTCTGCACCGACATTCAATATGATCATGTCTGATCCCCTGTCTCAACACCATATTCCCTCTTTTTCCCTATACCCTTTGATGCCTTTTGTAAGCCAAGGGGGAAGCCATTTAGGACCGAGATGAGGAGAAACTTCTTCACCCAGAGAGTGGTGAACCTGTGGAATTCTCTACCACAGAAAGTTGTTGAGGCCAATTCACTAAATATATTAAAAAAGGCATTGGATGAAGTCCTTACTACTAGGGGGATCAAGGGGTATGGCAAGAAAGCAGGAATGGGGTACTGAAGTTGCATGTTCAGCCATGAACTCATTGAATGGCGGTGCAGGCTAGAAGGGCCGAATGGCCTACTCCTGCACCTATTTTCTATGTTTCTATGTTTCTAGAAATCCATCTATCTGCCTCTTAAATATATTCAGTGATTTGGCCTCCACAGCCTTCTGTGGTGGAGAATTCCACAGGTTCTCCACCCTCTGAGTGAAAACATTTCTCCTCATCTCGGTCCTAAATTTCCTGCCTCGTATCCTGAGATTGTGACCACTTATTCTAAACTTCCCAGCCCGGGAAAACATCCTCTCCAGATCCAGTCTATCCAACCCAGTCAGAATTTTATATGTTTCAATGAGATCCCCTCATTCTTCTAAACTCGAGTGACTGCAGGCCCAGTCGACCCAATCTCTTTTTATACGACAGTCCTGCCATCCCAGGAATCAATCTGGTGAACCTTCGCTGCACTCCCTCTATGGCAAGGATATCCTTTCTTAGGTAAGGAGACCAAAGCTGCACATAATACTCCAGGTGCGGTCTCACCAAGGCCCTGTAGTAAGACCTCGTTGCTCAAATCCTCTTGCAATGAAGGCCAACGTACCATTTGCTTTTCTAACTGCTTGCTGCACCTGTATGTTTGCTTTCACTGACTGGTGTACAAGAACACCCAGGTCCCTCTGTACATCGACACTTCACAAACCATCACCATTTAAATAATACTTTGTCCTTATGTTTTTCCTACCAAAGTGAGTAACTTCACATTTATCCACAATATATTACATCTGTCATGTGTTTGCTCACTCACTCAACCTATCTAAGTTTCATTGCATCCTCCTCACAACTCATAATCCCATCTAATTTTGTGCTGTCAGCAAACTTGGAAATATTACATTTGGTTCCCTCAATCAAATCATTTATTTATACATTGTGAATATCTGGGGCCCAAGCACTGATCCCTGTGGTACCCCACTCGTCACTGCCCGCCACCCTGAAACACACCCATTTATTCCGACTGTTTCCTGTCAGTTAACCAATTTTCAATCCATGCCAATACATTACCCACAATCCTATGTGCTTTAATTTTGCACACTAACTTCTTATGTGGGATTTTTATCGAAAGCCTTCTGAAAATCCAAATACACAACATCCACTGGTTCTCCATTATCTATTCTATCAGTTAGATCCTCAAAAAACTCCAGTAGGTTCCTTTCATAAATCCACGTGACTGTCTTTAACCCCGTTGATGTTATCTAAGTGCGCCGTTATCACATCCTTTATAATAGACTCTAGCATTTTCCCTATTAATGACCGGTCTGTAGTTCCCCGTTCTTTCTCCCTCTTTTTTTAAATAGTGTGATTACATTTGCCACCCTCCAATCTGCAGGAACTGTTCCATAATCTGTAGAATTTTGGAAGATGACAATCAATGTAACTACTATTTCCACGGCTACCTCTTTTAATACTCTGGGATGAAGATCATCAGACCCTGGGGATTTATCGGCCTTCAGGCCCATTAGTTTCTCCAGCACTATTTTCTTACTAATAATCATTTCCTTTAATTCCTCTTGTTCACTGGACTCATGGTTCACGAGCATTTCTGGGAAGTTATTTGTATCCTCCTCCGTGAAGAGATCATTTACCTCAGTGCTGTGTGTGGGAGCTTGCTGTGCACAAATTGGCTCCCGTGTTGGCCACATTACAACAGTGACTACACTTCAAAATGTACTTCATTGGCTGTGAAGCACTTTGGAACATCCTGAGGTGTGAAAGGTGCTATATAAATGCAGGTCTTTCTTTAATTTCTCTTTTCTTTTTGTTAACTGGGACTCGCACAATTCCCCTGCTGATTAAACTTGGACCCAGCAGAAAATCCCCAGATCACGGACTAACGTTCCATAAGAACATGGGAATTCGGAGCAGGAGGAGGCCATTTGGCCCCTCGAGCCTGCTCCACCATTCAATGAGATCATGCCTGTCTTCTACCTCAACTCCACTTTCCTGCACTGTCCCCATATCCATCGATCCCTTAATATCCAAAAATCTATCGATCTCCGGAATATACTCAAGGACTGAGCCTCCACAGCCCTCTGGGGTAGAGAATTCCAGAGATTCACCACCCTCTGAGTGAAGAGGTTTCTCCTCATCTCAGTCCTAAATGGCCGACCCCTTATTCTGAGACTGTGACCCCTGGTTCTAGACTTCCCAGCCAGAGGAAATATCCTCCCTGCATCTACCCTGTCAAGCCCTGTCAGAATATTGTATGATTCAATGAGATCCCCTCTCATTCTTCGAAACACTAGAGAATATAAGCCTAATATACTCGATCTCTCCATAGGACAATCCCCCCATCCCAGATGTCCGTCTGATGTGTCTGCGTGTTTGTCACACGTGACGGAGTAGATGTTCCACCAGCAACACAGGACGTTACCTCAGTGCCCGGCCCACTTTCCCCATCCACTTACCACATTCTTACAGGTAAACGGGCTCAGCACCTGCCCTCGGCCGGTGAAATGTCTCCCCTCTACACCACAGGCTGCCCGTCATCTGCTCCCAATCTCACTCCTGAAGGCACTACCTCTGGCTGGGGCTCAGCTCCTCTCCCCAAGTGGGCTCACTGTCCCAGTGTGAGCCCAGAGACTGAGCTCCCCAAATGGCCTCATTGTCCCAATGTGAGCCCAGAGACTGAGCTCCCCAAATGGCCTCATTGTCCCAATGTGAGCCCAGAGACTGAGCTCCCCAAGTGGGCTCATTGTCCCAGTGTGAGTCCAGAGAGTGAGTGTGTCAGGCGAATCGACCGTGAGGTGTCAGCCGTGGCTCAGTTGCTAGCATGCTCGGTTCTGAGAAAAGGAAGATTTGCATTTATATAGCGCCTTTCACGACCACCAAAGTGCTTTACAGCTAATGAAGTACTTTTTGAAGTGTACTCACTGTTGTAATGTGGGAAACTCAGCAGCCAATTTGTGCACAGCAAGCTCCCACAAACAGCAATGTGCTGATGACCAAATAACCTGTTTTTGTTATGTTGATTGTGGGATAAATATTGGCCAGGACACCGGAGTTTGATTTGAACCCACAATCTCTGACTCAGAAGCGAGGGTGGTTCCAACTGAGCCACTGGATGATACCATTCGGCCCATCGTGTCCGTGCCAGCCGACAAAGATCTATCCAGCCTAATCCCACTTTCCAGCTCTGGGTCCGTAGCTCTGTAGGTTACGGCACTTCAAGTGCACATCCAAGTACTTCTTAAATGTGGTGAGGGTTTCTGCCTCTACCACCCTTTCAGGTAGTGAGTTCCAGACCCCCACCACCCTCTGGATGAAAAGGATTCTCCTCAACTACCCTCTAATCGTTCTATCAATTACTTTAAATCTGTGACACCTGGTTAGTGACCCGACTGCAGAGGGAAATAGGTCTTGGCCGCATCCTCCGCCAGGATCAACTGGGAAATGTTCCGCACTCCTGGTGGGTCAGTGGCAGGTGGACTCCCTGCCGGAGGAGCTCAGGCCTTTTGCCTAGAGCACAACCCATCTCCTCTATCTGGGAGTCTACCTTAGCACTGCCGAGGAAGCCTGGCCCGCGAACTGTCAGGAGCTGGAGGCCAAAGTCGCCGCTCACCGAGGGCGCTGGACAGGACTGCTCCGAGTGCTGTCCTACAGGGGTCCAGTGCTCGTCATAAACCAGCTGGTGGCCTCCATGCTGTCATACCGGCTGGTCACTTTGACCCCTCCCCCTGCGTTTGTCGCCAAGATACAGAAGAAGCTGGTGGACTTCTTCTGGAACAACAGGAAACATTGGGTCTTTGCTGCGGTTTTAAGTCTCCCGCTTAGGGAGGGTGGTCAGGCGTCGGTGTGCATCAGTACCCAGCATGCGACTTTCCATCTTCAGACCCTACAGAGATACCTGTACATCGAGCCCCCTCCTACGTGCATTGGGGACGTATTTCTTCCGCCAGCAGTACTGCCTCAATTATGACATGCAGCTCCTGTTTGTGAGCCTGGGAGGCATCAAGACCCCCATACGGGGGCTTCCTGTCTTTTACCAGGAATTCATCAGAGTCTGGAACAGTGTCGCCACCAAGCGCAGGTCTCCCCCGTCTGGAGTGGCAGCTGTCCTGCAGGAGCCGCTGCTCAGGAATCTGCACCTCCATGACCGCGGTTTTAGGTGGCAGGCAGACGAGAGTGCTGTGGCTGGCGAGGTGACCAGGGTCAGGGATCTGCTCGATGGCGGAGGAGTGGGCTGGATGGTGCCAGACGTGGTAGGACGTTGCCTAAACTGGGTCAACATCCAGCGCGCGGCCAATGCCATCGAGTCGCTAAAAACAGCACTGGTCCCTGACTCCGTTAGGTGTGCCGAGGAGGCTCAAGCACGTGGGTTGATCCCCTCCGAACTGACCCCCATCCAGACAGAATTCCTCATCGCACCAAGCCCCGAAACCTCCTTTGGGAGCCGGCGCCTCCCAACTTGAGCCTCCTCGGGGAAATCCCCTCCGTGCCTTTCAGTTCTGCGTGGAGGGGTTTCCTGTACGGGCTGCTCCTGCACACTCTCAACCTTGCCATCCTCGTCTGCCGTCCAGACACGCCATGGCGTACCATCTTATCATCCGGAGGAGGCGGGGGTCCCCAGTGAAGTGCACTCTACGCGGGAGTCCTTCCTCTATTTATTGGTGACTTGGCCTGGAGGGTGTTGCACGGAGCAGTCCCATGCAATAAGTTTTTAAGTCGGTTCACGGGCTCCAAGGCCGCCTGCAATTTCTGCTGTCTGGAAGAGTCCGTGTTCCTTGTTTTTATGGAGTGTGTGAGGTTGCAGCCCCTCTTCTGTTATTTGAATGGGCTGCTCCTCAAATTCTGGTTGCACTTCAGTCCCATACTCCTGATCTTTGGGCACCCTGTGCGGAGAGGAGCGGGCAGATCAGAAGGCCTCCCCGTAGGACTGCTCCTAGGCATGGGCAAGGGGGCCATCAGCCGGTCCAGGCAGCGGGCGGTCGAGGGGGTTGTTCATCCTGACTGCCTGCCTCTCTTCCGCGGTTACATCCGAGCCAGGGTATCCCTGGAGATGGAGCACGCAGTGTCCACCGGTACGCTCGCGGCCTTCCACGAGAGGTGGGCACCGGAGGGACTGGAGTGCATCATCACCCCTGGCAACCAAATTTTAATTTGATCATTTAATTTTATAGTTTAATTTGTTTAATTTGCCAGTTTTAGTGCCCCCCCTTTTTGGCCCAGGGGACACTTGTATAATTTGTGTGTTGGTGCCCTCAAAAAAAAAAGGGCACTGGAAAAATGTATCTTGGTGTGTGACCCTCCCCCCGCCCCCCTTCAGGGGGCATTTGTTTAAAGTGCACAAATAAAATAGTTGTGGGAAATGGGTCCTTCTTAACCACTCTATCTCGGCCCCTCATAATTTTATACACCTCAATTAAATCTCCCCTCAGCCTCCTCTGCTCCAAAGAAAATAACCCAGCCTATCCAATCTTTCATCATAACTAAAATTTTCCAGTCCTGGTAACATCCTCGTAAATCTCCTTTGTACTCTAGCTGTGGCCGAACTACTATTTTAAACAGTTATAGCATAACCTCCCTGCTCTTATATTCAATGCCACGACTAATAAAGGCAAGTGTCCCATATGCCTTCTTAGCCACCTTATCTACCTGGCCTGCTACCTTCAGGGATCTGTGGTCCTGCACTCCAAGGTCCCTTTGTTCCTCTACACTTCTCAGGGTCCTACCATTTAATGTGTCTTCCCTTGCCTTGTTAGCCTTCCCCAAATGCATTACCTCACAGTTCTCTGATTGAAATCCATTTGCCACTGTTCTGCCCACCTGACCAGTCCATTGATACCTTCCTGCAGTCTACAGCTTTCTTCCTCACTATCATCTGAAAACTTCTTAATCATGTTCCCGACATTGAAGTCTAAATCATTGGTGTATATTACAAAGAGTAAGGGACTTCGTACTGAGCCCTACGAAACCCCACTCGAAACAGCCTTCCAGTCACCAAAACGCCCGTTGACCATTACCCTTGGCTTCCTGCCACTGAGCCAATTTTGGATCCAACTTGCTACTTTCCCTTGGATCCCATGGGCTTTTACTTTTCTGCCACATGAGACTTTGCCAAATGCCTTGCAAAAATCCATGTAGACTACATCAAAGGTGCAACACTCATCGACCCTCCTTGTTATCTCCGCAAAAAATTCACTCAATTTAGTCAGGCACGACCTTCCCTTAACAATTCCATGCTGACTGTCCTTGATTAATCTGTCACTTTCTATATGACAATTTATCCTCTCCCTCAGAATTGTTTCCAATAATTTTCCCACCACCGAGGTTAGGCTGACTGGCCTGTAATTACTCGGTCTATCCCTTTCTCACTTTTTAAACAAAGGTACATGTTAGCAGTCCTCCAGTCCTCCGACACCACACCTGGAGCCAGAGAGGATTGGAAAATGATGGTCATAGCCTCTGCTATTTCCTCCCTTGCTTTTCTTAACAACCTGGGATACATTTGATCTGGGCCTGGTGATTTATCCACTTTCAAAGCTGCTAAGCCCCTCAATACTTCCTCTCTCACGATGTTTATCTTATCTCATATTTCACACTTCTCCTCCTGAATTACAATGTCTGCATCGTCCCTCTCTTCTGTGAAGACAGATGCAAAGTATTCACAAAGAACCATACCCACGTCTTCCGTCTCTACACACAGGTTATCTTTTTGGTCTCCAATAGGCCCCACTCTTGCCTTGCTCTTTATGTATTTATAAAACATCTTTGGGTTTTCCTTGATATTACTTGCCAATATATTTTCATGCCCTCTCTTTGCATTCCTAATTTCCTTTTTAATTTCACCCCTGCACTTTCTAAACTTCTCTGGGCTTTCTGCAATATTTAGCTCTGGGTATCTGACATAAGCTTCCCTTTTTTGCCTTATCCTACCCTGTATGCCCTTTGCCATCCAGGGGGCTCTAGATTTGGGAGTGCCACCCTTTTCCTTTGTGGGAACACACTTGCTCTGAACCCTCACTATCTCCCCGTTGAATACCTCCCACTGCTCTGACACTGATTTACCTTCAAGTAGCTGTTTCCAGCCCACTTTTGCTAAATCACCTCTCAGCTTAGTAAAATGGGCCTTTCCCCAATTGAGAACCTTTATTCCTGCTCTATCTTTGTCCTTTTCCATAACTACGCTAAATCTAACTGAATTATAATCACTAGCACCAAAATGCTCTCCCACTGATACCCCTTCCACCTGCCCAGCTTCATTCCCTAAAACTAAGTCCAGAACCGACCCCTCCCTTGTTGGGCTTGCTACGTACTGGCTATAAAAGTTCTCCTGAATGCATTTGAAGAATTCTGCGACCTCTATACCTTTGACACTGATTCCATCCCAGTTAATGTGAGGGGAGTTGAAATCCCCGACTATTGCTGCCCGATTGTTTTTGACCTTCTCAGCAATTTGCCGACATATTGTCTCTTCTATCTCCCTCTGACTGTTTAGGGGTCTATAGTACACTCCCAGCAGTGTGATCGCCCCTTTTATGTTCATCATTTTAACCCATATGGACTTATTTGATGATCCTTCTAACATATCCTCCCTCTGTCAGAGGTGCTGTCTTTCAGATGAGACGTTAAACCAAAATCCCGTCTGCCCTCTCAGGTGGACATGAAAGATCCCATAATTACTACTGGAAGGGCAAGGGGGTTCTTCCCAGTGTCCTGGCCAATATTTATCCCACAACAAACATCGTTAAAACTGATGATCTGGTCATGATCTCATTGCAGTCTGGGAGCTTCATAGAATCAGAGAAATTTACAGCATGAAAGGAGGCCATTCGGCCCATCGTGTCCGCACCGATCGACAAAGATCTATCCAGCCTAATCCCAGCTCTTGGTCCGTAGCCCTGTGGGTTACGGCATTTCAAGTGTACATCCAAGTACTTCTTAAATGTGCTAAGGGTTTCTGCCTCTACCATCCTTTCAGGCAGTGAGTTCCAGACCCCCACCACCCTCTGGGTGAGGACATTTTCCCTCAAATCTCCTCTAAATCTCCGACCAATCACTTTAGATCTGTGCCCTGGTTATTGAGCCCTATGCTAAGTGAAATAGGTCCATCTTATCCATGCTATCGAGGGCCCTCATAATTTTATACACCTCAATAAGGTCTCCCCTCAGCCTCCTCTGTTCCAAAGAAAACAACCCCAGCCTATCCAATCTTTCCTCATCGCTAAAATTTTCCAGTCCAGGCAACATCCGCGATTGGTTGTGAAGCAACTTCGGAAGTGCTGAGGTTGTGAAAGGCGCTATATAAATTCAAGGCTTTCTTTCATTGAAGTGGGTGGGCCCTGATCCTGACCCACAGCCATTGTCCGCGCACTCTGACCTTCCAGGAGGTCACGGGATCATTGGGAGCAGTGATCCTGCCTGACCCCTGTACACTGAGGCTAATTGTAGCCTCACCATTGACCTCACCCCGGTGCTGGGCAGCAAGCTTTTAAATGCAATCTAGAAGCTTCTACACCGACACCAACATGAAGCCTTGCTGAAGTGTGTTTATACAAGTGTGTCGCAATGTTCCCGGATAAAGTTCTCCCGATCTGTGTGTGATCTGAGCTTTCTCACTGCTGAGCCTGTTTCCCCTGTATCCACCCATCTACAGTTCGAGCTTCCTGCCAGTGAATGGTGTCTTAATGGGACACTCAAGTCTTTACCGACTCTTACTGTTAACCATTTCATGCTGAATGTGTGCCAACCCTGCACTGCAGATGTTAATACAACAGTCCAATATGATTTTGAGTATCAGCTGTGGCTCACTGCGTTGCACTCTCGCCTCTGAGTCAGAAGGTTGTGGGTTCAAGTCCCACTCTACGGACTTGAGCACAAAAATCGAGGCTGACACTCCAGTGCAGTGCTGAGAGAGCGCCGCACTGTCGGAGGGGCCGTCTTTCAGATGAGATGTAAAACCGAGGCCCCGTCTGCCCTCTCAGGTGGATGTAAAAGATCCCATGCCACTATTTTGAAGAAGAGCAGGGGAGTTCTCCCCGTGTCCTGGTCAATATTTATCCCTCAACCAACATGACAAAAGAACAGATTATCAGGTCGTCATCACATCGCTGTTTGTGGGAGCTTGCTGTGCGCAGATTGGCTGCCGTGTTTCCCACATTACAACAGTGACAACACTCCAAAAGTACTTCATTGGCTGTAAAGTGCTTTGAGATGTCCGGTGGTTGTGAAAGTTGCAATATAAATGCAATATTTCCTTTTTTTTAATCACCTTAACATCAAACGCATTTATATTTCGATCAAACTGATCAAGTGAGGCAAAGAAGCTTAAGAATTCGTGTTGCTCGCCTCTAATGGTTAATCACCAGCCAGGAGTTCATTAACCCAACTCTCCGTTATCCGATGTGAATTATCCCCACACGGAAACACACACACACACACTAATATACATCTATTAAACATCCTTCTCCTCCCTTTCAGGCCGAGGGAAGACACCACCCACGCTGACCCTGCTGCCCCCCTCCCTGGAGGAGGTCACGACCAAGGGCACTGCCACCCTGGTGTGCCTCGCCGATCACTTCTACCCCGATGCGGTGGAGGTGGAGTGGAAGAAGGACGGGGCGACCATTTCGGCCGGGGTCCAGACCAGCGACTACCTGCGAGCTTCGGACAACACCTACAGTGTCAGCAGCCTGCTGACCCTCTCTGGCTCCGACTGGGAGTCCAACGCCAGCTTCTCCTGCAGCCTCACCCACGAGAGCCTCTCCTCTCCCCTCAGCAAGGGAGTCAGGAGAGCAGAATGTGTGTAGTGTGTCAGGGACAGTCCGCGGGGGAGACACAACTTTAAATAGAACAAGGGGTGAGCCGGGAGGCCAAAGGTCATTGTCAGCACTGCATTTCTACTATCTTCCTTCTCGGGATTGGGTCAGGGAAAGCATCTGAGGGTCAGGGGGTAAGGCAAGTTATTGGGGCAGTGTCAGGGGAGCTTTACTCTGTATCTAACCCGTCCTGTACCTGCCCTGGGAGTGTTTGATGGGACAGTGTAGAGGGAGCTTTACTCTGTATCTAACCCGTGCTGTACCTGCCCTGGAAGTGTTTGATGGGACAGTGTAGAGGGAGCTTTACTCTGTATCTAACCCGTGCTGTACCTGCCCTGGAAGTGTTTAATGGGACAGTGTTGACTCGTGCTGCCAATAAAACCTCTCGAAGATGCTGAAGACTGTCAGCAGAGTAAAACTAATGTTAAACTGCAAAGTGCCGCTTCAGTAAGCAGACCCCCTCCCTGCTCACCCTGCTGTTACAATTCAAGGTTTTGTCCCCGTTTAAAGGGACAGGATTCTCACGGTGTGGAGAAAATTCCCACAACTGTTTTAATAAAGCTGCATTCTCCCTGTGAATGTCTCCAGCTCGCTCTCTCTGGGCTGTTTATTCAAGTCTTGTTTCTCTAAACATAAATCTGTAAAAGGCAATAAACGTGAAGAATATTCAGTCTGTGTCTGGCGAGTGCTTTGGAAATGCCCCTCCTCCCCCTCAGCTGGATTGGCTGCATTTCAGTAAGTGTCTGTCCTGATTGGCTAGGTGGGCTGTCAATCAATGGCACGAGAGCAGGAGATTTGTTTTGAACCAATTATCAATCATTTTAAAACAATCAATTTGACCTCGAACCCCTGGAGTGCACAAGATTAAACACAGAGACACTAAAAACTGCTGGGATTAAACCCTCCCAGTCTGAGCATTGGTTCTCTGCACACTGGGGGTGTTGGGACAGCCCCGATAATGGGATCGCACTGTGCACTTGTGCTGACTGCTGGGGGCAATCTGGGGGCAGGAGGCCAAGGTCACAACGTTGCATTCTCTCTCCTTAACATGTGGCTCGTGGCAGCAGCACAAAACTGTACCAGCTTCGGGAGAGGAGCAGTCAGTGTATCACTGTGTTCATGTCCTTGAGTGTTAGTGTGTCTTACCCAGCACCGCCTGTAGGTGTGTGTGAGTGTTACCCAGCACTGTTATGTCGGCCTGAGGAGTGCTCCGCGGTGATGCGGTCTTTAAGGGACTGTGGGGGAGCAGGGGAGTGGAGGGGTGACCAGGGCGATGATCGGGGGCTGACCTTGTGTGGAATGGTGGGGACCAGGGTGATCGGCGGGGTGTTCTCAGGGAGTCTCACCAATACTCTGTACAGATGTAGCAGGACTTCTCTGCTTTTATACTCCATCCCCCTTACAATAAAGGGCAACATTACATTAGCTTTCCTGATCACTTGCTGTACCTGCATACTAACTTTTTGTGTTTCATGCACCAGGACACCCAGGTCCCTCTGTACTGCAGCAGTTTGCAAGTTTTCTCCTTTTAAAAAATAAATTGCTTTCCTATTCTTTCTGCCAAATGGATAACCTCACATTTTCCCACATTATACTCCATCTGCCAACGTTTTGCCCACTCACTGAGCCTGTCTATATCCCTTTGCAGATTTTTAGTGTCCTCCTCACAATGTGCTTTCCCAGCCACCATCATAGGCAGTCCCTCGGAATCGAGGAAGACTTGCTTCCAATCTTAAAATGAGTCGTTAGGTGACTGAATAGTCCAATATGAGAACCACAGTCCCTGCCACAGGTGGGACAGACAGTCATTGAGGGTAAGGGAGGGTGGGATAGGTTTGCTGCACGTTCCTTCTGCTGCCTGCACTTGATTTCTGCATGCACCACGGCGATGAGATGCGAAGTGCTCAGCGCCATCCCAGATACATTTCCCAGATCCACTTCGGGAAGTCTTTGGCCAGGGTCTCCCAGGTGTCAGTGGGGATTTTGCACTTCATCAGGGAGGCTTTGAGGGTGTCCTTGTAACGTTCCTCTGCCCACCTTTGGCTCGTTTGCCGTGAAAGAGTTCCGAGTAGAGCGAGTATTCAAAAAGGAGTTAGATGTAGTCCTTACTACGAGGGGGATCAAGGGGTATGGCGAGAAAGCAGGAATGGGGTACTGAAGTTGCATGTTCAGCCATGAACTCATTGAATGACGGTGCAGGCTCGAAGGGCCGAATGGCCTACTCCTGCACCAAGTTTCTATGTTTCTATGTTTGGGTGTCTTGTATCTGGCATGTGGACAATGTGGCCTGCCCATGGAGCTGATCAAGCGTGGTCAGTGCTTCAATGTTGGGGATGTTGGCCTGGTCGAGGACACTAATGTTGGTGTGTCTGTCCTCCCAGCAAATTTTGCTAATTTACACTCAGTCCCTTCATCATTAATAGAGATTGGAAATAATTGAGGCCCCAGCACCGATCCCTGTGGCACCTCACTAGTTATTGTTTGCCAAAGGGAAAATGACCCATTTATCCTGATTCTCTGTTTTCTGTTAGTTAGCCAATCCTCTATCCATGCTAATATATTACCCCCAACCCCGTGAACTTTTATCTTGTGTCTTTTATGTGGCACCTTATCGAATGCCTTCTGGAAATCCAAATACACCACATCCACTGGTTCCCCTTTATCCACCCTGCTCGATACTTCCTCAAAGAATTCCAGCAAATTTGTCAAACATGATTTCCCTTTCATAAAACCATGCTGACTCTGCTTGATTGAACTATGCTTTTCCAAATGTCCTGCTACTGCTTCCTTAATAATGGACTCCAGCATTTTCCCAACGACAGATGTTAGGCTAACTGGTCTATAGTTTCCTGCTTTCTGTCTGCCTCCTTTTTTAAATAGCGACGTTACATTTGCTGTGCGTGCTTTGGAGAGGGCGTTAAAAGGAGCGGCGACATCCAGAATACCAGATTTTGCCTCAATTCAACAACAACAACCTGTATTTATATGGCGCCTTTAACGTAGTGAAACATCCCAAGGCACTTCCCAGGAGTATTATGAGATACAAAATTTGACACCGAGTCACATAAGAAAAAATTAGTGTAGGTGACCAAAGAGGTATGTTTTAAGGATCGTCTTGAAGGAGCAAAGAGAGGTGGAGAGGTTTAGGGAGAGAGTTCCAGAGCTTGGGGTCTCGGCAACAGAAGGCAAGGCCACCAATGGTTGAGCGATTATAATCAGGGATGCTCTGGAGGGAAGAATTGGAGGAGCACAGACATCTCGGGGGCTTGTGGGGCTGGAGGAGATTACAGAGATAGGGAGGGTCAAGGCCATGGAGGGATTTGAAAACATTGATGAGAATTTTAAAAATCGAGGCATTGCTTAACCGGAAGCTGATGATGGTCTCTACCCTCCCCTTTCCCCCGCCCCCCCGAGCTGCTCCCAAGCCTCGCTCCCTCCCCTCCCTCACTCCTGCCCTCCTCACACCCCATCCCTCCTTCTCCCTCCCCCCAATCCCAACCCTCCCATCCATCACCCTGCACTTCCTCCCCACCTCTGTGCCCCCCTACCTCACATGCCCCTCCTCCCCCCCCCATCCCCTCCGTCCCTCCCAAACTGGAGTAGCCCATTCGGCCTCTCGAGCCTGCTCCACCATTCAATGAGATCATGGCTGATCATTTATCACAACTCCACTTTCCTGCACTGTCCCCATATCCCTCGATTCCCTTAATATCCAAAAATCTATCGATCTCCGTCTTAAATATACTCAACGACTGAGCCTCCACAGCCCTCCGGGGTAAAGAATTCCAACGATTCACTACATTTTCTGAGTGAAGAGGTTTCTCCTCATCTCAGTCCTAAATGGAGGACCCCTTATTCTGAGACTGTGACCCCTGGTTCTTGACTCCACAACCAGAGGAAACATCCTCCCTGCATCTACCCTGTCAAGCCCTGTCAGAATTCTGTATGTTTCAATGAGATCCCCTCTCATTCTTCGAAACACTAGAGAGTATAGGTCTAGTCTACTCAATCTCTCCAAAGGACAATCCCCTATCCCAGATGTCCGTCTGATGTGTCAGCGTGTTTGTCACACGTGACGGAGCAGACAGCAGGAGTTCCACCAGCAACACAGGACGTTACCTCAGTGCCCGGCCCACTTTCCCCATCCACTTACCACATTCTTACAGGTAAACGGGCTCAGCACCTGCCCTCGGCTGGTGAAATGTCTCCCCTCTACACCACAGGCTGCCCGTCATCTGTTCCCCATCTCACTACTGAAGGCACTACCTCTGGCTGGGGCACAGCTCCCCTCCCCAAGTGGGCTCACTGTCCCAGTGTGAGCCTAGAGACTGAGCTCCCAAGTGGGCTCACTGTCCCAGTGTGAGCCCAGATACTGAGCATTTCAGGCTAATCGACCGTGAGGTCTCAGCCGTGGCTCAGTCACTAGCACGCTCGTCTCTGAGAAAAGGAAGAAAGACTAGCATTTATATCGCGCCTTTCACAACCGCCAGACATCCCAAAATGCTTTACAGCCAATGAAGTAATTTTTGAAGTGTACTCACTGTTGTAATGTCGGATATGCAGGAGCCAATTTGTGCACAGCAAGCTCCCACAAACTGCAATGTGATGACGACCAAATAACCTGTTTTTGTGATGTTGATTGAGGAATAAATATTGGCCAGGACACCGCAGTGGGATTTGAACCCTCAAATTCTGACTCAGAGACTAGGGTGCTACCAACTGAGCCACTGGCTGACTCCATTTGGCCCATCTTGTCCGCGCTGGCCGACAAAGGGCTATCCAGCCTAATCCCACTTTCCAGTTCTGGGTCCGTAGCCCTGTAGGTTACGGCACTTCAAGTGTATATCCAAGTACTTCTTAAATGTGGAGATTGTTTCTGCCTCTACCACCCTTTCAGGCAGTGAGTTCCAGACCCCCCACCATCCTCTGGTGAACGCATTTCATAAGAACATAAGAATTAGGAACAAGAGCAGGCCATCTAGCTCCTCGAGCCTGCTCCACCATTCAACAAGATCATGGCTGATCTGGCCGTAGACTCAGCTCCACTTACCCGCCCGCTTCCCAGAACCCTTAATTGCCTTATTGGTTAAAAATCTATCTATCTGTGATTTGAATACATTCAATGAGCTAGCCTCAACTGCTTCCTTGGGCAGAGAATTCCACAGATTCACAACTCTCTGGGAGAAGAAATTCCTTCTCAACTTGGTTTCAAATTGGCTCCCCCATATTTTGAGGCTGTGTCCCCTAGTTCTAGTCTCCCCGACCAGTGGAAACAACCTCTCTGCCTCTATCTTGTCTATCCCTTTCATTATTTTAAATGTTTCTACAATATCACCCCTCATCCTTCTGAACTCCAACGAGTAAAGACCCAGTCTACTCAATCTATCATCATAAGGTAACCCCCTCATCTCTGGAATCAACTGAGTGAATCGTCTCTGTACCCACTCCAAAGCTAGTATATACTTTTTAAAAAAGGAGGGAGAGAGAAAACAGGGAATTATAGACCGGTCAGTCTGACCTCAGTAGTGGGTAAAATGATGGAATCAATTATTAAGGATGTCATAGCAGCGCATTTGGAAAATGGTGACATGATAGGTCCAAGTCAGCATGGATTTGTGAAAGGGAAATCATGCTTGACAAATCTTCTGGAATTTTTTGAGGATGTTTCCAGTAAAGTGGACAAAGGAGAACCAGTTGATGTGGTATATTTGGACTTTCAGAAGGCTTTCGACAAGGTCCCACACAAGAGATTAATGTGCAAAGTTAAAGCACATGGGATTGGGGGGAGTGTGCTGACGTGGATTGAGAACTGGTTGTCAGACAGGAAGCAAAGAGTAGGAGTAAACGGGTACTTTTCAGAATGGCAGGCAGTGACTAGTGGGGTGCCGCAAGGTTCTGTGCTGGGGCCCCAGCTGTTTACATTGTACATTAATGATTTAGACGAGGGGATTAAATGCAGTATCTCCAAATTTGCGGATGACACTAAGTTGGGTGGCAGTGTGAGCTGCGAGGAGGATGCTATTAGGCTGCAGAGTGACTTGGATATATTAGGTGAGTGGGCAAATGCATGGCAGATGAAGTATAATGTGGATAAATGTGAGGTTATTCACTTTGGTGGTAAAAACAGAGAGACAGACGATTATCTGAGTGGTGACATATTAGGAAAAGGGAAGGTGCAACGAGACCTGGGTGTCATGGTACATCAGTCATTGAAGGTTGGCATGCAGGTACAGCAGGCGGTTAAGAAAACAAATGGCATGTTGGCCTTCATAGCGAGGGGATTTAAGTACAGAGGCAGGGAGGTGTTGCTACAGTTGTACAGGGCCTTGGTGAGGCCACACCTGGAGTATTGTGTACAGTTTAGGTCTCCTAACTTGAGGAAGGACATTCTTGCTATTGAGGGAGTGCAGCGAAGATTCACCAGACTGATTCCCGGGATGGTGGAACTGACCTATCAAGAAAGACTGGATCAAATGGGCTTGTATTCACTGGAGTTCAGAAGAATGAGAGGGGACCTCATGGAAACGTTTAAAATTCTGACGGGTTTAGACAGGTTAGATGCAGGAAGAATGTTCCCAATGTTGGCGAAGTCCAGAACCAGGGGTCACAGTCTGAGGATAAGGGGTAAGCCATTTAGGACCGAGATGAGGAGAAACTTCTTCACCCAGAGAGTGGTGAACCTGTGGAATTCTCTACCACAGAAAGTAGTTCAGGCCAATTCACTAAATATATTCAAAAGGGAGTTAGATGAAGTCCTTACTACTCGGGGGATCAAGGGTTATGGCGAGAAAGCAGGAAGTGGGTACTGAAGTTTCATGTTCAGCCATGAACTCATTGAATGGCGGTGCAGGCAAGAAGGGCTGAATGGCCTGCTCCTGCACCTATTTTCTATGTTTCTATGTTTCTATACTTCCTTAATTAAGGTGACCAAAACTGCACGCAGTAATCCAGGTGCGGCCTCACCAATACCCTGTACATTTGCAGCAGGACCTCCCTGCTTTTGTACTCCATCCCTCTCGCAATGAAGGCCAACATTCCATTCGCCTTCCTGATCACCTGCAAACTAACTTTTTGGGATTCATGTACAAGGACCCCCAGGTCCCTCTGCACCGCAGCATGTTGTAATTTCTCCCCGTTCAAATAATATTTCCTTTTACTGTTTTTTTTTCCAGGGTGGATGACCTCATATTTTCTGACATTGTATTCCATCTGCCAAACCTTAGCCCATTTGCTTAATCTATCTAAATATCTTTGCAGCCTCTCTGTGTCGTCTGCACAACCCGCTTTCCCACTAATCTTTGTGTCATCTTCAAATTTTGTTACGTTACACTCTGTCCCCTCTTCCAGGTCATCTATGTACATTGTAAACAGTTGTGGTCCTAGCACCGATCCCTGTGGCACACCACTAACCACTGATTCCAACCCGAAAGGAATCCATTTGTCCCGAATCTCTGCTTTCTGTTAGCCAGCCAATTCTCTATCCATGCTAATACATTTCCTCTGACCCCGCGTACCTTTATCTTCTGCAGTAACCTTTTGTGTGGCACCTTATTGAATGCCTTTTGGAAATCTAAACACACCACATCCATCGGTACACCTCTATCCACCATGCTCGTTATATCCTCAAAGAATTCCAGTAAATTAATTAAACATGATTTCCCCTTCATGAATCCATGCTGCGTCGGCTTGATTGCACTATTCCTATGTAGATGACCCGCTATTTCTTCCTTAATGATAGCTTCAAGCATTTTCCCACTGCAGATGTTAAACTAACCGACCTATAGTTACCTGCCTTTTGTCTGCCCCCTTTTTAAAAGAGAGGCGTCACATTAGCTGCTTTCCAATCCGCTGGTACCTCCCCAGAGTCCAGAGAATTTTGGTAGATTATAACGAATGCATCTGCTATAACTTCCACATCTCTTTTAATACCCTGAGATGCATTTCATCAGGACCAGGGGACTTGTCTACCTTGAGTCCCATTAGCCTGTCTAGCACTACCCCTCTAATGATAGTGATTGTCTCAAGGTCCTCCGTTCCCACATTCTCATGACCAGCAATTTTTGGCATGGTTTTTGTGTCTTCCACTGTGAAGACCGAAGCAAAATAATTGTTTAAGGTCTCAGCCATTTCCACATTTCCCATTATTAAATCCCCCTTCTCATCTTCTAAGGGACCAACATTTACTTTAGTCACTCCTTTCCGTTTTATATATCGGTAAAATCTTTTACTATCTGTTTTTATGTTTTGCGCAAGTTTACTTTCGTAATCTATCTTTCCTTTCTTTATTGCTTTCTTAGTCATTCTTTGCTGTCGTTTAAAATTTTCCCAATCTTCTAGTTTCCCACTAACCTTGGCCATCTTATACGCATTGGTTTTTAATTTGATACTCTCCTTTACTCCTTGGTTATCCACGGCTGGTTATCCCTTCTCTCCCCGCCCTTCTTTTCACTGGAATATATTTTTGTTGAGCACTATGAAAGAGCTCCGTCCAGTCCTCCACTGTTCCTCAATTGTGCCACCGTTTAGTGTTTCCAGTCTACTTTAGCCAACTCTGCCCTCATTCCACTGTAGTCCCCTTTGTTGAAGCATAGTACGCTCGTTTGAGTCACTACTTCCTCACCCTCAATCTGTATTACAAAATCAACCATACTATGATCACTCATTCCGAGAGGATCTTTTACTTTGAGATCGTTTATTATTCCTGTCTCATTACACAGGACCAGATCTAAGATAGCTTGCTCCCTGCTCCCTTCCCCTCACATACCCTCGAAACTTCCGACCAATTACTATAAATCTATGCCCCCTGGTTGTTGACCCATCTGCTAAGGGAAATAGATCCTTCCTATCCACTCTATTTCAGCCCCTCATAAGTTTATACACCTCAATAAGGTCTCCCCTCAGCCTCCTCTGTTCCACGGAAAACACCCCCAGCCTATCCAATCTTTCCTCATGGCTAAAATTTTCCAGTCCAGGCAACATCCTCATAAATCTGCCTATGTGCAATTGATTGCAAAGCACCTTGGGATGTCCTGAGGTGGTGAAAGGCGCTATATAAATTCAAGGCTTTCTTTCATTGAAGTGGGAGGGCCCTGATCCTGACCCTCGCCCATTGTCTGCGCACTCTGACCTTCCAGGAGGTCACGGGATCATTGGGAGCAGTGACCCTGTCTGACCTCGGTATTTTGAGGCTAATTGTCGCCTCACCCTTGACCTCACCCCGGTGCTGGGCAGCAAGCTTTTAAATGCAATCTAGAAGCTTCTACACCGACACCCAACATGAAGCCTTGCTGAAGTGTGTTTATACAAGTGTGTCGCAATGTTCCCAGATAAAGTTCTCCCGATCTGTGTGTGATCTGAGCTTTCTCACTGCTGAGCCTGTTTCCCCTGTATCCACCCATCTACAGTTCGAGCTTCCTGCCAGTGAACAGCATCTTAACGGAACACTCAGTCTTTACCGACTCTTACTGTTAACCATTTCAGTGCTGAATGTGTGCCAACCCTGCACTGCAGATGTTTATACAACAGTCCAATATGATTTTGAGTATCAGCCGTAGCTCAGTGAGTTGCACTCTCGCCTCTGAGTCAGAAGGTTGTGGGTTCAAGTCCCACTTCAGGGACTTGAGCATAAAAATCTAGGCTGACACTCCAGTGCAGTGCTGAGGGAGGGCTGCACTGTTGGAGGTGCCATCTTTCAGATGAGACATTAAACCGAGGCCCAGTCTGCCCTCTCAGGTGGATGTAAAAGATCCCAGGGCACTATTTCGAAGAAGAGCAGGGGAGTTCCCCCCGGTATCCTGGTCAATATTAATCCATCAAGCAACATGACAGAAGAACACATTATCACCACCCTCTGAGTGAAGATGTTTATCCTCATTTCAGTTTTAAATCGCTGACCCCTTATTCGGAGACTGTGACCCCTGGTTCTAGACTCCCCAGCCAG
Source organism: Pristiophorus japonicus (assembly GCF_044704955.1). Taxonomy (NCBI): domain Eukaryota; kingdom Metazoa; phylum Chordata; class Chondrichthyes; family Pristiophoridae; genus Pristiophorus; species Pristiophorus japonicus. The sequence continues at coordinate 144,700,025 of NC_091984.1, forward strand.
ACGAAACATCCTCCCTGCATCTACCTTGTAAAGCCCTGTCAGAATTGTATATGTTTCAATGGGATCCCTTCTCATTCTTCGAAACTCTAGAGAGTATAGGCCTTGGAACTTGTGGAACCAGGCGGGTAGATGGAGTTCAGATACAGATGAGCAATGATCTGATTGAATGGGGGAACAGGCTCGAGGGGCTGAATGGCCTCCTCCTGTTCATTGTGTCCAGCAGCAGCTGTGTACCTCTCCGCAACCTCATCTTGACTTTTATCAGTCGCATCAGAGCCTTGATTCCCTCACCAGGGGGCTGGTGTTTCCAGATCAATGTCCAGCTGATCGATGCCATGAGTCAGACTCAGTGAGCGCTGTCAGCGGGTGGAAAGGCTGCTCTAACTGCAGCCTTGTTCTAATGCATTTGGGGAGGGGCAACAAGGCAAGGGAATACACAATAAATGGGATGGTACTGAGAGGGGTGGAGGAACGGAGGGACCTTGGAGTGCATGTCCACAGATCCCTGAAGGTCGCAGGCCAGGTCGATAAGATGGTTAAAAAGGCATACGGAATACTTGCCTTTATTAGCTGAGGCATTGAATACAAGAGCAGGGAGGTTATGCTTGAACTGTATAAAACACTAGTTAGACCACAGCTAGAGTACTGCGTGCAGTCCTGGTCACCACATTACAGGAAAGATGTGATTACAGAGGAGATCTATGAGGATGTTGCCAGAACTGGACAATTTTAGCTCTGAGGAAAGATTGGCTCTGCTGGGGGTGTTTTCTTTGGAACAGAGGAGGCTGAGGGGAGACCTTATTGAGGTGTGTAAAATGATGAGGGGCCTAGATAGAGTGGATAGAATGGACCCATTTCCCTTAGCAGAGGGGTCAACAACCAGGGGGCATAGATTTAAAGTAATTGGTGGAAGGTTTAGAGGGGAGATGAGGAAACAATTCTTCACCCAAAGGGTGGTGGGGGTCTGGAACTCACTGCCTGAAAGGCTGGTAGAGGCAAAAACTCTCACCACATTTAAAAAGTACTTGGATGTGCACTTAAAGTGCCGTAACTCACAGGGCTACGGACCCAGAGCTGGAAAGTGGGATTAGGCTGGGTAGCTCTTTGTTGACCGGCGCGGACAAGATGGGCCGAAATGGCCTCCTTCCGTCCTGTAATTTTCTGTGATTCTATGATCGTGCTGGTGGTGTTGACCACTATAAAAGACGCAGCATACATTTTATTGAAACTATTTCCGTCCCCGGTTTCCCCGCTGCCAATAATTGGATCAATTGATGCTGTAGCGCCCCCTTGTGGTACATCTATATGGGCTCCACCCAAACCCCTGCTTTCAACCCTTGAACCCACATTGCCTACGCTTGTTGGAGCCCCGCTCCTTAATCACAGCATCTCACAGCACAGAGGGAGGCCATTCGGCCCATCAAACCTGTGCTGGCTCTTTGAAAGAGCTGTGGACTACTATGGCCTAGACTAATGATCCAGAGACACGAGTTCAAATCCCACCACGGCAGCTGGGGAATTTAAATTCAGTTGATTAAATAAATTTGGAATAAAAAGCTAGTGTCAGTAATGGTGACCATGAAACTGCCAGATTGTTGCAAAAATCCACCTACCTGGCCTGCTACCTTCAGAGATCTGTGGACATGCAAATCAAGGTCCCTTTGTTCCTCTACACCTCTCAGTGTCCTACCATTTAATGTGTATTCCCTTGCCTTGATAGACCTCCCCAAATGCATAACCTCACACTTCTCCAGATTAAATTCCATTTGTCACTGTTCTGCCCACCTGACCATTTCATTGATATCTTTCTGCAATCTGCAGCTCTTTTCTTCATTATCAACCACACGACCGATTTTAGTGTCATCTGCAAACTTCTGAATCATACCCCCTACATTCAAGTCCAAATCATTGATATATACCACAAAAAGTTAGGGACCTAGTACTGACCTCTGCGGAACCCCCCTGGAAACAGCCTTCCAGTCACAAAAACACCCATCAACCATTACCCTTTGCTTCCTGCCTCTGAGCCAATTTTGGATCCAACTTGCAACTTTGCCCTGGATCTCATGGGCTTTTATCTTCGTGACCAGTCTGCAATGTTGCACCTTATCAAAAGTCTTGCTAAAATCCATATATACTGCATCAAATGCACTGCCCTCATCGACCCTCCTTATTACTTCTTCGGTGAATTCAATTAAGTTCGTCAGACACGACCTTCCCCGAACAAATCCATCCTGACTGTCCTTGATTAATCCCTCTATCTTAATGAAGATTTAACCTGTCTCTCAGGAGTTTTTTCCAATAATTTTCCCACCACTGAGGTTAGGCTGACTGGCCTGTAATTACTCGGTCTATCCCTTTCTCCCTTTTTAAACAAAGATACAATGTTAGCAGTCCTCCAGTCCTCCTGCACCACACCTGTAGCCAGAGAGGATTGGAAAATGATGGTCAGAGCCTCTGCTATTTCCTCTTTTGATTCTCTTAATAGCCTTGGATACATTTCATCCGGGCCAGGGGATTTATCCACTCTCAAAGCTGCTAAGCTCCTTAATACTTCCTCTCTCACTATGTTTCTTTCATCTCATATTTCCCACTCCTCCTCCATGATTGCAATGTCTGCATCGCCCCTCTCTTTTGTGAAAACAGACGCAAAGTGTTCATTAAGAACCAGACCCACGTTTTACGCCTCCACACACAGATTACCTTTATGGTCTCTAATAGGCCCAACTCTTTCTTTAATTATCCTCCTGCTCGTAATGTATTTATAAAACATCTTTGGGTTTTCCTTGATTTTACTTGCCAAAATGTTCTCTTTGCTTTCCTAATTTCCTTTTTAATTGCACCCCTGCACTTTCTATACCCCTCTAACGTTCCTGCAGTATTGAGCCCTCGGTATCTGTCATAAGCCTCCCTTTTTTACTTTATCCTACACTGTATTTCCCTTGACATCCAGAGGCCTCGAGATTTGTTAGTCCCACCCTTTTTCTTTAAGGGAACAGACTTACTCTGAAACCACAGGATTTCCTCCTTGAATGCCTCCCACTGCTCTGACACTGATTTACCTTCAAGTAGCCGTTTCCAGTCCACTTTGGCCAAATCTCATCTCAGCTCAGCAAAATTGGCTTTTCCCCAACTGAGAACTTTTATTCCTGCTCTATCTTTGTCCTTTTCCATAACTACCCTAAATCTAACTGAATTAGGATCACTAGCACCAAAATGCTCTCCCACTGATACCCCTTCCAACTGCCCCTCTTCATCACCCCCAAACCAAGTCCAGAAACGTCCCCTCCCTTGTTGGGCTTGTTACAAACTGGCTAAAAAAGTTCTCCTGAAGGCATTTTAGGAATTCCGCACCCTCTATATCTTTCACACTAATTTTATCCCAGTTAATATTAGGGTAGTTGAAATCCTCTGCTATAACTGCCCTATAGTTTTTGCACTTATCAGAAATGGGCCCACATATTTGCTCTTCTCTCTCGCTCTGACTGTTTGGGGGTCTATAGTACACTCCCAGCAGTGTGATTACCCCTTTTTCGTTCTTCAATTCGACCTATATGGCCTCATTTGATGATCCTTCCGACATATCATCCCTTCTCACAGCTGTAATTGTTTCTTTCAATTGTTTCACAACTGCGACCCCCTCCTTTTTTAACCCCCTCTCTATCCCGTCTGAAAACCCTGTTACCAGGAATGTTGAGCTGCCATACCTGCCCTTCTTTCAGCCATATCTCAGTAATAGCTATAATATCGTACTCCCAAGTGTCTATCTGTGCTCTCAGCTCATCTGCCTTATTCCCTATACTCCTTGCATTGAAGTATATACCATTTAGCACTGCCAAACTGCCTTGTTGTCTATTTTCTAGGCTTTGTTTCCTCTGTCTTCCAAATTCACTTTCTATTTTTCTGCTTTCCAATTCCAGCTTTGCTTCTCTTCCCACTGAATCCATTCTCCGGTTCCCATCCCCTGGCAAGCAAGTTTAAACCCTCCCCAAAGGCAATAGCAAATCCCCCCACAACGATATTCATCCCGGCTCTGTTGAGGTGCAACCCATCTGGCTTGTACAGGTCCCATCTGCCCCAGAAATGGTCCCAATGCCTCAGGAAACTAAAGCCCTCTCTCCTGCAACATCTTTCTAGCCATGTAGTCATCTGCTCTACCCTCCTATTTCTGTAGTCACTATTGTGAGCTCAAAATAAAGTGTGACGTTGGTCTTTTTTGCAGGTCTCCAGAGTGCCCCCGCATCCTGTGAAGCCTCCTTAAATATCTTTGCTCTCAAGGGATTATGGGATTCCTTGGGACTCCAGGGGATGAGCCCTTTGGTGGCTGTACATAGTAAATACAAGTCCACATATATAACAACTAGCACGTGGCACTGGCAGTAATACGGAGATTACTACCTTTGAGGTCTTGCTTTTTTATCTCTCTCCTTGGTCCCTACTCTCCCCCTGTAGGATCTCATCCCTCTTTCTACCTGTGTCATTGGTACAGATATGGACCACAACCTCTGGCTGTTCACCCTCCCCCCTCAGAATGTACTGCAGCCTCTCAGTGACATCCTTGACCCTGGCACCAGTCAGGCAACATACCATCCTGGAGTCACGTCTGCGACCGCAGAAATACCTGTCTGTTCCCCGAACTATCGAATCCCCTACCACTATTGCTCTTCCACTCTTCTTCCTCCCCCCTGTGCAGCTGAGCCACCCGTGGTGCCGTGGACTTGGCTCTGGTTGCATTTCCTAGAGGAACCATCGCCCCCACCAGTACTCAGAACACAATACTGGTTGGAGAGCGAGATGGACTCAGGGGACTCCTGCACTACCTGCCTGGACCTCCTCTTCTGTCTGGTGGTCACCCATTCCCTCTCTGCCTGCACAGTCTTAAGCTGCGTGGTGGCCACCTCTAGAAACGTGCTATCCACGAAGTTCTCAGCCTCGCGGATGCACCGCAGTGAATCCAGCCACCGCTCAATCTCCAACATGCGGAGCTCGAGTTGCTGTAACTGGTGACACTTCCTGCACATGTGGTCGTCCAGGCCACGAGAAGCATCCAGGACTTCCCACATGGCACAGGATGTGCAGTCCATGGGACAGAACTGCCCTGCCATGTCTCTATTTAATAGACTGAGAAATGACTGAGCAGAGATAAACTTAAAACTATTAAAAAAACAAATAATAGCCTGGCCTACATCAGTTCGGCCATAATTTGTGGATTCGTTCACCTCACTGAGGGCGAACACTGTCGATGGGCCATTAATGGTCTTAAGTTTTCAACTCAGTCAGCTGTGGCTCAATGGGCAGCACACTTGTCTCTGAGTCCAAAAGTTGTAGGTTCAAGTCCCACTCCAGAGACTAAGCTCAGAAATCGAGACTGACAGTCCCAGTGCAGTACTGAGGTAGTGACGCACTGTTGGAGGAGCTGTCTTTCAGGTGAGAGATTAAACCGAGGCCTCGCCTGCCCTCTCAGGTGGGTGTTAATGATCCCATGCCATGACTTTGAAGAAGAGCAGGGGAGTCCTGGCCAATATTTATCCCTCAATCAACATCACAAAATCAGACTGGGGACGAAATTGCCCTGCTGTGCACCTACCATTAGTGCCTCCAGGGGCCGCTAAGGGAATGTGACAGTGTTTTCCCCGGGGAGGTGGGGGCGGCTACCAGCTCCCGCGAGATTATGCGGGATTTAGCAGAGACACGCAACGGAGAGCGTCTCGTGAGCCGTGTCCGCGCCAGTCTTGAGGGTCACGAACCGGTCCGCACTTCGCTGGCGAGGTGAAGCTTACTGCGATGTGCGCGTTGCCATTTGTTTTTGCTGAATTACCGGTCGGGCCTTTCTGTGCCAATGTGGCGGGGTCGGTGCTGCGATGGTGCAGCCCAACACTTGCCCCTCCGAGCCCACCCCCAGGGAAAGTGCAGTGCACCACATTGCGCTCCACTTCCTGTCAGGGGCCGTGACCCCAATTTCGCTTCCGGGGCGGGACTTCGGCGTGGGAAAAGTTACTGCACCATCCGGGGCAATATGCAATTTGGGCCCATTATCTGGTCATAGTCACATGTGGGAGCTTGCTGTGCACAAACTGTCTGTCGTGTCTCCTCCATTACCGCAGTGACTACACTTCAAAAATACTTCATTGGCTGTAAAGCACTTTGGGACATCCTGAGGTGGTGAAAGGCGCTATATAAATGCAAGTCTTTCTTACCAATTCAGCTCAACATCTTTGAAACCCAAACCCGCGGACAGTGACGGACAGGTAAAGACCCTGTGGTCCATCCAGCCCGTCCCACACAATTGTGATACCTTGTGTATCACAGTATAGACTCTCCACCCCACACAAAACGACCTGATCTCCTGGGAGAGGCGAAAAACCAGGGAAAAAACCCATTGGGGGAAATAAATCTGGGAAACTCCTCTCCGACCCCCGCTGCCCCCCCAGGCGATGGAAACTAGTCCAGGAGGTGACTGTGGCCCTGAATTCCCTGCAGTAACTACCTTCTGTAAGTGGTGATCTCCGCACTGGCCACAAACAGGTCCTGCTCTCGCTTATGTACAGCTCATGGATTTAAAATTACAAGCTTTCCCCACAGTGTCAATTGCTGAAAATACTGTGTTACATTATCAGGGTTATATTCTCACTGTCTGTCATTGTCACAACACTCGCTATATAAATGCAAGTTGTTATTGTGTTCAGGGGCCACTGTATCTGGCTCAGGCTTCTTATCCATCCCCCCTTCCATTCCCACTCCATTGGGGGCCGTGCCTTCAGCTGCCTGGGCCCTAACTCCCTGCTCCCTAAACCTCTCTGCCACTCCACCCCTCTCCTCTTTTAAGATCTCCTTCAAACCCAATCTGTGACTCCCCCTCCCAGCTCCTCCCGCTTTGGCTCAGCACCACTTTGACCAGATTACGCCTCTTTCAGCTGCCTTGGGATGTTGTTCTAATGTTCCAGTTTCTATAGCAATGCCGGTTGTTGCTGTTGTACCTGGCAACAGAGCGTCTGTGTGTGGATATACCCTGTGCACCGAGCTCCGTTGTGAGGCCTCCCACAGTGGAATGGCCTGCCGATGCTCGCTGCAGTGCAGAGTGGCTGCTGACCTGCCAATCGGTCTGAGACACCACCTCACGAGCGGACGAGGAGATACACGCTGAGATCCAGCATCAAATGACATGTGGGGAACTGGAAATGATTCTGCAAACCTGATTGGAGGTTTGGTACAAACGGGTTTTACAAACTAATCCATTGAGTGATACAGAAATTGTCAAAAAATGTGGTCTTTTCAGAACCAACATCGCCCTCTTTTGGTATGAAGACAGCACTGTCAATTTCCCTCACAATTTGACTGAGCTGCAATTTTCTACGTGGCTCGCTGTCAATCTTTATTTTATAACTGTTATGCTCATAATAAAAGGTGAGACCGAGTACTGTGTGTAATGAGCAAGTGTGACCTTAGCTCCTTTATTGTAGTTCCAGAATGCAGGTACTTCGTGGGTGGCCTGCTTATAGACTGTATTCCCAAGGGATGCTGGGATCCCTTGGAACTCCAACAGGTAGGCACTCTGGTGGACAGGTCTGATGCAGGTTACAAGGTTACAAGGGGTTAAATACATGTCTTCCCTCCCCCGTGAAGTCAACAATACACTTATTTACAAGGTGAGACGATCTGGGTCTCTGCGCTCCCTTGTCGATCGTCTCGGCACAAATGTTGATATGATTGGGTTGGTCAGTTCTTTATTGGACTGTTGGGCAGCCGGCCTTGCCAGGCTGCTGGTGATGACGAGTTCTGTTTCCTGGTCAACTGTGATGTCAGTTGCCACTTGTGTGTGTGTTGGAAGGTCAAAGTTGGTAGCGTCCTCCTTGAGGTTGTCTGTAGCTGTTGGTGAACCGCAATTTAATTTGGTCCAAGTGTTTTCTGTGCATTTGTCCATTGGTCACTTTGACCTCAAACACCCTACTCCCCTCTTTGGCTGTGATCGTGCCAGCAAGCCATTTGGGACCATGTCCAAAATTGAGCATAAACACAGGATCATTGATCTCAATATCGCGTGACAAGTTTGCGAGGTCATGGTACACACTCTGTTGATGCCGCTTGTCCTCCACGTGATCATGTAGATCAGGGTGGACCAGAGAGAGCCTTGTTTTAAGCGCCCTTTTCATGAGCAGCTCGGCTGGGGGAATCCCTGTGAGTGAGTGGGGTCTGGTGCAGTAGCTGAGCAGTACTCGGACAACCGGTTCGCAGGGAGCCTTCCGACACGTGTTTCAAGCTTTGCTTGATGGTCTGAACTGCCCGTTCTGCCTGGCCGTTGGATGCAGGCTTCAACGGCGGAGATGTGACATGTTTGATCCTGTTGCGGGTCATGAATTCTTTGAATACGGCACTAGTGAAGCATGGCCCATTGTCGCTCACTAGGACATTGGGCAGGCCGTGCGTGGCAAACATAGCTCTTAGACTTTCAATGGTGGCTGTGGACGTGCTTCCAGACATTACTGAACAATCAATCCATTTTGTGTAAGCATCCACTGTCATATATGTAACCTTCATGTAACTGTAACCTTCATGTATTAACACTGCATACTATATATACCTAAAAAATGTACACCTTGACCACAGGGGGTGAACTTGTGGGAGACACTCCTCATCTGGTCCTCCAGGTATATAAAGGGAGGTCCCATGCAGGGTCATCACTTCTTGGTCCTGTGAATAAAGGTTCAGGTCACAGAGTGACCTTGTCTGCAGAATGTACCTCATGTGAATTTATATTTGTGTGTAAGGACATTACATTTGGCGAAGAGAAGCAGGAATCAACGACTCACGAGAATGGCCACCAGTAGCACAGAGAAACGGTACTGTGTTGGTAACGACTGGGATGATTTCATTGAGAGGCTCCAGCAGAGCTTTGTCACAAAGGTCTGGCTGGGAGATGCAGCGGCTGACAAGCGAAGTGCGCATCTACTGACCAGCTGTGGACCTAAGACGTACGCGCTGATGAAAGACATGCTCGCACCCGAGAAGCCGGCGGACAAAACCTTTGAAGAGCTCAGCAAACTGATCAGTGAGCACCTCAAACTGGCGAGCAGTATACACATGGCCCAACACCGATTCTATACACACCGACGTTGGGAAGGACAGAGCATACTGGACTTCGTTGCAGACTTTCGGTGCTCGGCCAGCTTCTGTAAGTTCACAGACGCCTGCAGGAGGGAGATGTTAAGGGATTTCTTTATTGAGGACATTGGTCATGTCGGGATTTTTAGAAAGCTAATTGAGACCAAGGACTTGACCTTGGAAGTGGTGGCGTTCATGGCTCAGACCTTGGCAGGGGAAGAGGAAACCAGGACAATATACGCGCGCAACTCTGTTTCCAACGTGGCAATGGATCAGGGAGTTAACATTGTAAACGCGACTCAGAACCCCGCAGGCAGGCAAGGGCAATTCAACACCACTCAGGCAGCAACAGACTCGAGAGTGGGTCCTCAACAGAGACAATGGCAGGTTGAATGGACATTTACGCCATCACGGTGGACAATGTGTCGCAGGATGGAGCCATTGACACACATGAACAGAGTGCTCAAGAGTAATCAAAGAGATAATCAGAGAGGAATGCCTGGCAACAGCCCTTTTGTTCACAACAATCTCAGCTCATAGAAACATAGAAACATAGAAAATAGGTGCAAGAGTAGGCCATTCGTCCCTTCTAGCCTGCACCGCCATTCAATGAGTTCATGGCTGAACATGCAACTTCAGTACCACATTCCTGCTTTCTCGCCATACCCCTTGATCCCCCTAGTAGTAAGGACTTCATCTAACTCCTTTTTGAATATATTTTGTGAATTGGCCTCAACAACTTTCTGGGGTAGAGAATTCCACAGGTTCACCACTCTCTGGGTGAAGAAGTTTCTCCTCATCTCGGTCCTAAATGGCTTACCCCTTATCCTTAGACTGTGACCCCTGGTTCTGGACTTCCCCAACATTGGGAACATTCTTCCTGCATCTAACCTGTCTAAACCCATCAGAATTTTAAACGTTCCTATGAGGTCCCCTCTCATTCTTCTGAACTCCAGTGAATACAAGCCCAGTTGATCTAGTCTTTCTTGATAGGTGAGTCCCGCCATCCCGTGTATCAGTCTGGTGAACCTTCGCTGCACTCCCTCAATAGCAAGAATGTCCTTCCTCAGGTTAAGAGACCAAAACTGGACACAATACTCCAGGTGTGGCCACACCAAGGCCCTGTACAACTGTAACAACACCTCCCTGCCCCTGTACTCAAATCCCCTCGCTATGAAGGCCAACATGTCATTTGCTTTCTTAACCGCCTGCTGTACCTGCATGCCAACCTTCAATGACTGATGTACCATAACACCCAGGTCTCCTTGCACCTCCCCTTTTCCTAATCTGTCACCTTTCAGATAATAGTCTGTCTCTCTGTTTTTACCACCAAAGTGGATAACCTCACATTTATCAACATTATACTTCATCTGCCATGCATTTGCCCACTCACCTAACCTATCCAAGTCACTCTGCAGCCTCATAGCATCCTCCTCGCAGCTCACACTGCCACCCAACTTAGTATCATCTGCAAATTTGGAGATACTACATTTATTCCCCTCGTCTAAATCATTAATGTACAATGTAACCAGCTGGGGCCCCAGCACAGAACCTTGCGGTACCCCACTACTCACTGGAGGTGCGGGGGCAGACATGCTGCAAAAACCTGTAGGTTTCAACAATTTACCTGTAGAAACTGTAACTTCAGTGGACATTTCGCCAGAATGTGCAGGAAGCCTGCAGCGAGGCTAATTTACGAGGCAGATGAACCAGAAGAGGGGTCTGCAAGGCAGGTTGATGCTTGGGACAAAGCAATGGACGCTGAAGTTCAGCGAGTTCATGTGGCAAACATCCACAGCTCATATACCAAAACGCCAGCCATGATGATGAAAGTCCTATTAAACAACATCCCGGTACGCATGGAGCTGGACACAGGGGCCAGCCAGCCACTTAGGAGTGTCCAACAATTCGAGAAGTTATGGCCACCTCCGAACTAGCAGACCCAAACTAGAACGCATTGACACGCAATTACGGATGTACACCAAAGAGATCATCCCAGTGCGAGGCAGTGCAATGTTGCTGGTCACACATAATGGATCAGAGAACCAGCTGCCACTCTGGAAAATGGTCCCTGTCCTAATAAAGGATGGCTCGGTCAGAATCTGTGGCGACTATAAGGCCACTATCAACCGAGTGGTTCTACAAGATCAATACCAGGTTCCGAAAGCGGAGGAACTTTTTGCCACGCTGGCAGGCAGCAAGCTGTTCACCAAGTTGGACCTCACTTCAGTCTACATACCTTTGAACTGGCCAAACAATCCAAGCTACTGACAACCATCACCACGCACAAGGGGCTGTTTGTCTACATTAGGTGTCCATTTGGCATTCGATCAGCAGCCGCTATCTTTCAAAGGAACATGGAAAGCCTGCTCAAATCCATCCCTGGAACAGTCGTATTTCATGACGACATCCTTATCACGAGTTGAGATACCGAGGAACACCTCCACAACCTGGAGGAGGTGCTACGCCGACTGGACCGAGTAGGCCTGCGACTAAAGAAGTCCAAGTGTGTGTTTTTGGTCCCAGAGGTCGAGTTTTTGGGCAGGATGGTTGTCGCAGACCGGATCCGGCCTACCGAATCTAAAGCGGAGGCGATTCGTCGTGCGCCCAGGCCCGGCAACACATCGGAGTTACGTGCACTTCTGGGACTCTTGAACTATTTCGGGAACTTTCTGACGACCTTAAGCACATTGTTGGAGCCGCGACACATGCTCCTGTGTAAGGGTTGCGATTGGTTTTGGGGGTCTGTCAGGAACGGGCTTTCAATCGGGCGCGGAACCTGCTTTGTTCAAATAAGCTGTTGACACTGTACAAACCCTGTAAGAAATTGGATTTGACATGTGATGCACCATCCTATGGGGTTGGGTGCGTGTTGCAGCAGAGTAATGATGAGGGCCAACTCCAAGCTGTGGCTGATGCCTCCAGGTCACTCTCCCAAGCAGAACGGGGATATGGGATGGTTGAAAAGGAAGCACTCGCATGTGTCTACAGGGTGAAAAAGATGCACAATACCTTTTTGGCAGAAGTTAGAAATGGACCACAAGCCATTAACATCCCTGTTGTCAGACAACAAAGCTGTAAATGCCAATGTGTCAGCTCACATACAGCGATGGGCTCTCACGCTGGCTGAATATGACTACACCATACGGCACCGGCCAGACACCGAAAATTGCGCTGACGCGCTCAGCAGGCTTCCACTGGCCACCACAGAGGGGGCAGCAGAGCAAAATGCTGAGATGGTCATGGCTGTCGATGCCTTTGACAGCGCAGGCTCCCCCATCACAGCCCGCCTGATCAAAATCTGGACCAACAGAGATCCCCTCCTATCCTTGATTAAGAAATGTGTCCTGCCTGGGGATTTGTCGCCCGCACACGGAGCATGCCCCGAGGAGGTCAGACCGTTTCACAGACAGATGGATGAGCTCTCCATCCAAGCCGACTACCTACTATGGGTAGTCATGCCCCAGAGGGGCAGGGAAGCATTCATCAGAGAACTGCACAACCATTGCCCGGTCACATATATGGTGGCCGGGAATTGACTCGGACCTGGAACACTGTGTTCACAGGTGCACGACGTATACCCAGCTGGGCAATGCCCCCAGCGAGGCCCCACTCAGCCGTGGCCCTTGCCCACCAGGCCATGGTCACGTATTAACCTAGACTACGCGGGCTCATTCATGGAAAAAATGTTCCTCATTGTTGTTCCTCAATGGATCGAGTGCATCATATTGAATTTGTGTACGACATCCACCACTGTGGAGAGCCTGCATGCGGTCTTAGCGATCCACGGCTTGCTGGACATTCTGGTTAGCGACAATGGCCCGTGTTTCGCTAGCTATGAATTCCGGGAGTTCATGTCGGCTAATGACATCAAACATGTCAGGACAGCACCGTTCAAGCCGGCTTCCAATGGCCAGGCGGAACGTGCGGTCCAAATAATAAAACAAGGCATGCTCCAGATTCAAGGACCCTCCCTTCAATGCCACCTATCGTGCCTCCTGCTGGCCTATAAGTCCCGACCGCATTCGCTCACGGGAGTCCCGCCCATGGAACTACTCATGAAACGTACACTTAAAACTCGGCTGTCCTTCATTCATCCAGTCCTGTCAGACATTGTTGAGGGCAAGCGCCAGGCCCAAAATGAGTGCCATGACCGTAACTCAAAGGGGAGATGTATAGAAATCGATGACCCTGTATTTGTTCTTAAACTTAGTGGTGCCTCTCTGGGTGCATTGCTCAACTGAGAGCAAGTGTTGCATTGGCGTACACAAGACTCTAAATCTGAGTCGATGACTGGCCACCACACGTGGGATCTGGCTATGGCTTTCATCATTATGATGCCTGAGTGGGTGCTGTGTAGTTCCCCAATAAATGTGTCTCTGCTTTTCTTGGGCAATACCACAGGATTGCCCCACAAGAGACAGTCCGCCTGCAGGGACAGCTCATTTTTGCATCTATGGAATGGCTTAATCGCTTCCTGCATCTCCACTGGGACACTGGACCAGTTCCCATGGAGGACACAGTTTTTTTTACCAGGGCCAGTAAAGGATCCTGGCTCGTCCAGGTCCTGACTAAGGTTTGGCTAAGGTTTGGCAGATGGAATACAATGTCGGAAAGTGTGAGGTCATGCACCTTGGGAAAAAAAACAGTAAAAGGGAATATTATTTGAACGGGGAGAAATTACAACATGCTGAGGTGCAGTGGGACCTGGGGGTCCTTGTGCATGAATCCCAAAAAGTTAGTTTTCAGGTGCAGCAGGTAATCAGGAAGGCGAATGGAATGTTGGCCTTCATTGCGAGAGGGATGGAGTACAATAGCAGGGAGGTCCTGCTGCAACTGTAGTGACCAACATGCAGTTTTGGTCACCTTACTTCAGGAAGGATATTCTCGCTTTGGAGGGTGTACAGAGACGATTCACTAGGCTGATTCCGGAGATGATGGGGTTACCTTATGATGATAGATTGAGTAGACTGGGTCTTTACTCGTTGGAGTTCAGAAGGATGAGGGGTGATCTTGTAGAAACATTTAAAAGAATGAAAGGGATTGACAAGATAGAGGCAGAGAGGTTGTTTCCACTGGTCGGGGAGACTAGAACTAGGGGGCACAGCCTCAAAATATGGGCCAATTTAAAACCGAGTTGAGAAGGAATTTCTTCTCCCAGAGGGTTGTGAATCTGTGGAATTCTCTGCCCAAGGAAGCAGTTGAGGCTAGCTCATTGAATGTACTCAAGTCACAGATAGATAGATTTTTAACCAATAAGGGAATTAAGGGTTATGGGGAGCGGACGGGTAAGTGGAGCTAAGTCCGCGGCCAGATCAGCCATGATCTTGTTGAATGGCGGAGCAGGCTCGAGGGGCTAGATGACCTACTCCTGTTCCTAATTCTTATGTTCTTATGTTCTTATGTTCTGATCTGGCGGGCCGTAATGGGGGATTTCTCATTCTCAAATGCCTCCATGACCATAAGCAAGTCCGCTGGCTGTGCCATTTCCACCCCAGTGGTGGGCAATGGTAGCCGACTGAGAGCATCTGTGCAGTTCTCTGTGCCCGGTCTGTGGCGAATTACATAGTTGCATGCCAACAGCATGAGCGCCCACCTTTTGATGCGGGCAGAGGCATTGGTATTTATCGTTTGCTCTCTGAGAATAGCGAAATGAGCGGCTTGTGATCTGTTTCAAGTTCGAAAGTCAGGCCAAGCAAGTACTGGTGCATTTTTTTTACAATGTAAACACTTGCCAGAGCCTCTTTTTCAATCATGCTGTAGGCCCCTTCGGCCTTGGACAAACTCCTAGATGCATATGCAACCGGTTGCAAAATCCCCAATTCATTAGCCTGTTGTAAAACACACCTGAACTTGTATGACAACGCATCGCAAGCTAACACTAGTCGTTTACATGGGTTATACAGGACAAGCAGTTTGTTAGAACACAGTAAATTTCTGGCTTTCTTAAAAGCAGCCTCTTGTGAATTCCCCCATACCCAGTCGTCTCCCCTGCGCAGTAGCGCATGCAAGGGTTCTAGTAGGGTGCTTAACCCAGGTCGGAAATTACCGAAGTAGTTCAGGAGTCCCAGAAACGACGGCAGTTCTGTGGTCACAGCGTGTTCTTGATGGCCTCCGTCTTGGCGTCGGTCGGTCTGATGCCATCTGCTGCGATCCTTCTTCCTAATAATTCGACCTCCTGTGCCAGGAATACACACTTTGAGCGTTTCAACCTGAGCCCCACGCGATCCAACCGACTAAGAACCTCATCCATAGTGCTCCATAGTGTCCCAACCTGTAACCAATATGTTGTCCTGGAAGACCAGTGTACAAGGAACCGACTTCAGCAGGCTTTCCATGTTTTGCTGGAAGATTGCTGCAGCCGACCGAATCCCGAACGGGCACCGGTTCTAAATGAATAGACCTTTGTGCGAGTTGATGCAGGTGGGGCATTTTGAAGACTCCTCCAGCTCCTGCATCATGTAGGCCGAGGTCAGGTCCAGCTTGTGAACGTCTTCCCTCCAGCAAGGTCGCAAATAGGGCGTCTGCCTTGGGTAGCGAAAAACGGTTAATTGTTACTTTATAGTCACCGCAAATTCTAACTGTACTGTCCTCCTTGAGTATGGGAACAATCAGGCCGGCCCAGTGTTGAATCCCACCGGCACGATGATGCCCTCTCGTTACAGCCTGTCCAGCTCGATTTCCACTTTTTCACGCTTCATGTACGGTACCGCCTGAGCCTTGTGGTGGATCGGTCGCATACCAGGAACCAAATGGATCTGCACTTGCGTCCCCGAGAAACTTCCAATGCCTGGCTCGAATAACGATGAGAACTTGCTTAGAACCTGGGTACATGCGGTGTCATCAACTGACGAAAGCGCTCGGATGTCGTCCCAGTTCCAGCGGATTTTCCCCAGCCAGCTTCTGTTAAATAACGTGGGGCCATCCCCTGGCACAATCCATAGCGGGAGTTCGTGTACTGCTCCATCATAGGAGACTTTGATTTCAGCACTGTCAATTACCGAGATTAGTTCCTTTGTATAAGTCCTTAACTTCGTGTGAATGGGGCTGAGCTTGGGCCTGTGTGCAATGGCTGCAGAACAATGGGACACTTCCAATGAATGTGCAGGTGAGCTACAAACCCTGCAAACCCTGCAAATTACCACGTTGCAGAGGAAGATCGGTCCACAGTGGAGCAGACGGATCTGCGTGCCTTCTTCCCCCACAGCCTGTCGAAGGCTGTTTTACTCATTATGGACTGACTTGCTCCCGTGTACCGCTCCATTGACACTGGAATACCATTCAGTTCAACTTTCAACATTATTGGTGGGCATTGCATCATGAACGTGTGTACCCCATACACCTCTGCCTCCTCAGTATGAGTTTTCAATTCCATCTGATCCACTATGGATTGATCTTCCTCTGCAACGTGGTGGTTTGCAGGGTTTGCAGCTCGCCTGCACATTCATTGGAGGTGTCCCATTGTTCTGCAACCATTGCATGCATAGTGCTTAAAGCGGCATTGATGGGGCCGATGATCACCTCCACAGCACCAACGGGGTGTTAACTGCCTCGCATTAACAGATGATGACGGATTCTGGGTCAATTGAGGTCAGGCCACAGCAGCCAGTGTGTACATTCTGCCATGTACATTTCTGCTCAAAACCGACGTTACTTTATGCACAGTACTGGCCAAAACTTCTTTGTTCTGCGAAATCTGCTTGGTGTTGTCGCTGGTGGACATAAATGCTTAGGCTATTGTTATGGCTTTATTCAGATTCGCAGTTTCTACAGTCAACAAGCTTGCGAAAGATTGTCTCATGTCCAATGCCCAGTACAAAAAGTCTCTGAGCATTTGTTCTCGGAATGCCTCAAACTCACAATGTTCTGCAAGATGCCTTAGTTCGGTGAGGTAACTTGCCACTTCCTGGTCCGCCGATCGTTGACACGTGTAGAACCGATATCTCACCATCAAAAGGCTTTCCTTAGGATTTAGGTGCTCCCGGACCAGCGTACACAGTTCTTCATAGGATTTATCTGTTGGTTTAGCCGGGGCCAGGAGATTCTTCATGAGGCCACAGGTAGTGGCCCTACAGACGGTTAGGAGGATCGCCCATCGTTTGGTCGCGTTCTTGTCCCCTTCCAGCTTGTTGGTAAGAAGTATTGGTCGAGTCTCTCCACAAAGTCCTCCCTATCATCCCCCTGCGAGAACTTCTCCAGGATGCCAACTGTTCTTTGCATTTACGCGCGGTTCGTTATCTCGTCACCAATTGTTATGCTCATAATAAATGCTCAGACCGATTACTGTGTGTAATGAGCAAGTGTGACCTTAGCTCCTTTATTGTAGTTCCAGAGTGCAGATATCTCGTGGGTGGCCTACTTATATACTGTACTGCCAAGGGATGCTGGGATCCCTTGGGACTCCAACAGGGCAGGCAGGCCCTCTGGTGGGCAGGTGTGAAGCAGGTTACAATGTTAAAAGGGGTTAAATACATAACAACAATGCTCCTGTGAAGCACTCGGGGAGTTTTACTGTGTTAAAGGTGCTGTATAAAAGTTGCTGTTGTTGTTTGTTCTGAGTTAGCTGTTCCAACTGAGGTCGGGATATGACTCACAGCTCAGACTGTGCGGCATCTAGTGATGCAATGTTGTATCGTGGGTTCAAGCCCCACTCCAGGGACCTGAGTGCAAAATAAAGACATACACTACTGTGCAGTCCTGAGGGAGTGCTGCACTGTCAGAAGGGCAGTACTGAGGGAGTGCTGCATTGTCAGAGAGGCAGTACTGAGGGAGAGCTGCACCGTCCGAGGGGCAGTCCTGAGGGAGTGCTGCACTGTCGGAAGAGCAGTACTGAGGAAGTGCTGCACGTTCGGAGGGGCAGTACTGAGGGGTTGCCTGTAGGTGGTTCTCTCAGCCGTACCAAAAACGCACCTCCTTCTCCAAGTTCTGGACGATAGGGATTATATGGACAGATGAGACTCAGACACACGTTTTTCGGGTTCAACCGTATTGTGTTTAATAAGATTAACAACACCACTCATAAACAGTGCAAAACAGTACATCCCTGGCTTGTCCAATAAGCCCTGCCGTGCTAAGTTACCACGGCTTAACAAAAGGACCCTCCCATGAAATAAACTAACACAGGACCACCTCCCCCAGCACTAAAGCCCTTGGGTTTGGTTGGGACTTACAATCACCCCCTCACACAGCTAAGTGGACTTGTGGATGTGTAGGCGCAGGCAATATGCTCACCCGGATTGCCCGTTGTCTTGCTTGCAGCTTCTTCCTGAACGTCTCACTCCTGGGATTTTTCCTGGGCTTTTCTGGAGCTTTTACCGGAGCTTTTACCGGAGCTTTTTCCTGGGCTTTTTCCTGAGCTTCTTCCACCTGAGCTGGAGTTTGTTGCAAAGTGGCTCCTTATATCCCAAAAACCCATCAATTTTCCTCCCGCCAATACTGACCGATGAATTGACTCCAGTGATCTGTCTGGACCCCTCCTCCTCCCCCTCTCCCCGTGGCCTGGAGTGGTTCGTAGCCTTTGAAATCTTTGTGAAAAATGATGTTTTATTTTCCCGCTCCCAGGCCTTGCATCTGGAGAGACAATGGGTGCTGATTACTGGATGTCTGTCGTTTCCTGAGTTGATGGCCCCCATTAGCAGGTAATGGGTTTCGATCACAAACCGATCTTGCTTAACCGGCTTATCTCCTGGAAGACAATGGGCCGGCCATTTCCTGCCTTGCACCAGTTTGGGTTGGGACTGAGTCGTGACTGTGCTTTAATAATGCGAAGGCACAGTGTCTCTGAGTTACCTCTCGGGGTATTGTTCCCAGTAATCACTTTAGATGGTGATGACATCAATAGGCCTGGGTTCCCTGTTACCCAGCCTGTCAGTGTGAAATGTCCGGTTGTATATGAATGCAGCTTAGTGCCACCCCACAAGCTCGCCAACAGTACAGTTCTTTCTTGGGGATTTGGATTTATGGAATTAAAATATTGTTGATAGAAATGGCCAGAAAGCTGGTTCTACAATCCCCCTGATGATATTTTGTCACCAAAACCAGAAATATCTCGAATTGCGTCGTCTTCTGCTGCGGGAGGTGCATTGTGGGTCCATAACTGATCAATTACACCCGGGCTCCCGTTTCTTCTGATTTCCTGATTAAGACAAACAGATACAGCACCACCGTTCTCTGAGCGCTTTTTCCCTCCACAGGTCGGGCTTTCGTTATTTACATATATATACAGTTCGTTCTGCATTATCGAGTGCCCCCAGTTAAAATCTCTCCTGTTGGGGCCTCTTGCGGCTCGCGGCCGGTGAGTCAGGAGGCATCCACGGTGCCCTAGGCCGTGGTATCCGACTGTTTCTCCTTACTACCCCGCCATCTGGGTCATCATCATCGTCCTACACCATGGGAGGAAGACCCGCGTCCACCAGGCTCATTATCGTGCCCTGGTTTCTCTTTGCCTTTATCTTCCCCCCCTCGGGGTTAAACAACTTGCACTGGTTGATATGGCAGCATTTTGTATGTTTCGGGAGTCTGACTGCATATACCATGGGGCTGGCCTTATCTACGATGTTATAAGGCCCCATGTACAGTGGCTCGAATGCCCCCACTCGGGCACAGTTCCTGAACATTACCTGGTCTCCCACCTTCCACTCGTGGCTTCTCCGGGGCTCAAGTAGCAACCGATGTTTCCCGGTGCTGGTTCCCCAGGTTACTGGCTGCCTGCCAGTGAATCTGTTTTAAAACATCAAACAGATTCTGGACCAACCTGTCCCGGTTTACCTCGCGGTCATGAGCTCATGTGCTGCAAGGTGTTAAATTTCCACTCTCCTCTGATTCATAGACCTCGGGAATTACAGGAAGGACTCCACGTAATGCAAAGTTTAGGCTGAAACCCAACTGTTATTTTGTTACACAAAAAACAACGAAACATTACAGAACAAGACTTCTTAGAGATTGACCGAAGACATACAATCGCCCATCCAGCCAGTTGCTACTGTTGTCCATTGTCGGCTCGTGGAGCGAGGGAAGGTGTTGTGGCCCTGCTCCTGCTTCGTGGCTGTAGTTCATTGACCTGCTGGTCTGAGATGTTTCTTCGACCTGTTCTTCCTCTCTCTGAACCTTTGTTCTCAGCTCTTACAGATATATCCATTCGATTATACACATCTCCTGCTGGGTTGCCTTTCAGTTAATGCAGCTGGATGAGTCTCGATGGCTGTGGTGATGGGTCTGGATCTGTTCGGACGGCCACAATTCACACATGGAATCGACGGGGCAAAAGATAACTCCTTATCTTTTGTGCCCCGTTATCCAAGAATGCATGCCTTGTGGGATTCTTTGTTGTCCTGAGTTTTCGCAGACTTGGAGTCTCCAGAGGAAACTGGTTTTCCCCTCCGGCCAATGAATTCATGGGCTCCTCTGCTTGATTGTATCAAACCCTTTGTCTCGACATTAATCGGGTCTCACTCCTGACCCCAGAAATCACATTAATCAGTGATCAGTCATCACCTGCCCCAGGCTGGTGCTCTTTCTCCTTCCCTACAGTCCCAAAGGTTTTCTTTTAAGCCATTTTAGTCCATGGCCTCTTGCTGTGCCTCGATCATGAAACATATAACCCTTACACTTCCCCCTTTAATATCTCTTGTTATAAACTCAGAGACATTACTACAGGTGGCTTCTTCTTCTTTCCATTGAGCTCTTTTGGGTGTATTGCAGTCTTCAGTCAAATCTCCATTTACATACTTTTTACAACAAAACAATGTTTGGCCTTAATCCATCTGACTTCAGTTTATACTTTTACAAACACTTTCGCCTTGGTTGATTTTAGTAACCCTTCAAGATTCCCTTCCCTCATCTTTTGCTTTAATTAACAGGACAAGACGAATAGATACAACACTATTATCAACTGTACAATTACTAACAAGTGTGATACGATTCGAACCCAGGAGGGGATCTCAATATTGAGTCCCACATCCCACTGTGGAGGGGCAATCATTTCCTCAATTTCCTCCCTTACTTTTTCGTTCTTTTGGTGTGACATGTAATAATGTTTGTGGGACAACTCGATGTTCTTTAACAGTTCAGTCAAATGTTCGAGGAACAGTGGGATATAGTATCCAACACGCGATATGTATCCCTGGAGGTTCGTAACGTATCATTGACTGTAATATGGATATGTTTGTGGTCTGAGATAGGAATTATCCTTTCTTGTGCTAACTGTGCCTCTACCTGGGGTTTGAAACAAAAGGAAGAATCTGTCAGCATTTTAGGGAGAGGTTTTAATCTGCTTGCGATCAGTTCGGTCACATTTACTGCCTTTGGTCAAGGTCAAACAGGAATCAAAACCCTGCGTCCAATTCATTCCTGACCGAAATCCTGCCATTGTCATTTAAAAACAATCCCCACACCTCCCCTGCACTTGTGGCTAGATCCAACCACACAGACATAAATCCCTTGTTCCTCCTTCCACCACTTTTCCCAACATAATTTCACCCCTTCTCTTGTTCCTGTGCTCCGCCTGTTTGAGTTTTTACCCAGTTTCTCCCATTCTGTGGATGCATTAACTTTTCCCCTGCCTGTTTTCTATAACCACCACCACCCTCCCATGGGGGCAATCCCTTTACATTCCAGACAAACTCGTCTCCCCTCTCTCACCCGTACATTCCTGGCCGTGATGTTTACCCTGGGGCAGGACACTGACACCTCCCCAAGTTTACCCTCGGTTTGTCTGGAGTACTTGGTCAAATTTGACCCTAACCACCCTGGCCAGCTCTCAGTGTGAGCATAGGTGTTTGTGCCCTTGTTGCTCCGTATGGCTCCCCCTTGAGTTACAGTGGGGCCGGTTCCTCCCATACACCCGTGTGTAAGGAATGTCTCGGTGTCTCCCCGATCTCCCAATCCTTTAATAATAATGGCCATCCACAGGCCTATCCACAACGTCCACCTCCTCTCGTACCCTTGGCTCGATTCGCTCCTATAAAGACAAAAATGAAAGAAATACCTTTGCTCTGTGGGGCCTCCCCCTCACAGGTCCTCCTTCAGTTATTCACAAATGTACATAACTTCTTTTTACAATCACTGCTTCCCTCTCCTTTTATCCCGATGCTTGGGCTTACAGAGGCTCGGGGGTGGAGATGGGATGAGGTGTCCAGGGCACCCTAGGTCACAGTACCTGACCACTCCACCTTACTGCTCCGTCCCTTACTTCTCCATCCTCATCATCCCACAGTATTGGTGGGAGGCTTACACTGATCAAACTCATTATTATTACTGGGGCCTTGGCCCGCTTTTTACTTTTCTCTCCGGGGTTGTACAGCTTACACTGGTTTATATGGAACCATTTTATATGTTTTGGCAGCTGGATCACGTACACCATAGGGCTTGCCTTGTCTACAATGCTATATGGTCCTTTGTACAATGGTTCAAATGCCGCTATTCTGGCATAATTCCTGACCATTACCTGATCCCCTGCCCTCCATTCCTGTGTAACCCAGAGTTCCAGCAGCAGTTTATTTCTGCTGGTGCTGCCTGCCCATATTGTTAGCTGCTTCCCAATGCAGCCCCTTCAGAGTACCATACAGATCTGTGACAAACCTGTCCCGTGTGATCTCTTTAACCTGCGTTTCAGTCAGGACTGGTGCTAGGATATAGGTCGGGGTCATCATTAGTCTCCCTGTCATCATCGCATGTGGGGAGTGTCCCATACTCTTAGAGAGACTGGCTCAGTGGCTCATCAGTATTCGGGGTAGGGTCTCACCCCATTTCTTCGGGGTATCTCCTATTTCCTTCCTAAGCCTCTCTTTTAAGGTTCGGTTTGTCCTCTACTGGACCTGACGATTGGGGGTTATACGCCACATGAAATTTCCCCTGTATCCCTAACAGCTTTAGGGTGGCCTGCATTACTGCTCCAGTGAAATGACTCCCTTGATCTGATTCCACTATCAGGGGCAGTCCCCATTGAGAAAATACTTCTCGCACCAGAATCTTTGCTGTGACTATCACGGTGGCCGCCCAACATGGAAAAGCTTCAACCCATTTTGTAAAGAGATGTATTAACACCAAGCAATATTTATTGCCTCTGCCTGAGGTGGGCAGTGGCCCAATGGAATCTATCTGTATAGACTGCCATGGCCCCTCTACCCTCCTCGTGTATCCCAACAGAGCCTTCCTCGGTGGGGGTGTGGATTGTTTGTGGCACATACCAGACAATTCTGGCAATAATCCCTGACATCACTTCTAAGCCCGGGCCACCATCCCACGGCTTCTACTTTATTCCACATTGTTTCTGGCCCTGGATGTCCAGCTCCTGGACCCACATGCACCAGCTGCAAGAATTCTTCCTTGCACTGCCCTGGCACGATCCAACTATCTCCCTTGAACAACATTCCTTGCTTTACTGCTATGTCTGCAGCTCCCAAAGGTCCCACTGCAGACTTCCCGTCTATTTTGTCCCTAATCGCTGCTCTAAGGTCAGCATCCCGTAGCTGAGCCTGTTTTAAATCAGGCGGCAATGGGACTTCTTTGGGCCTCTCTCTGCCTGTTACAGCCGTGATCTGTCCACAGTGACATGGGTCCCAAGGTGTCCCTTCTCCTGCCCCTGTTTTAGCCAGTGTGTCTGCTTTCTCATTCCCTTCCCACTTGGGCTCTGTCTTAGAGTGTGCTTTGACCTTTTGGATGTAGTCACCCTTCTGGTCCGTACCCTTGACGTGCAAAATTACTTTTAACAATGGAACCATCACCAACCATTTTCCATCTGAGGACTTAAACCCTCGCCTCGCCAATATGGCTAAATACTCTGTACAGGAATTAGAAATGAACATGGAGTCTGAACATATCGTGTAGGGAGTTGGGAATTCGTTCGGGTGTGTGACTACATACGCTACTGCTGCTAGCTCGGTCTGCTGCGTACTTAAAGTGTTGGGGATTTTATGGCTTTCTCCATCACTGCCTCTGGATCGTAAATCCCACAGCCTGTCTTTCTCTCTCTGTTTATTACTGAACTGGACCCATCTACATAGACGTCCCTGCCTGTCAGGTGTTCTCCTGCTCAGAATCCCACATCTACATCCCACACTCCTTCCACTGAACACACATGAGCTGTCCCCGGATAAACCAGGCTCGGGGCGAGCTTTGGTTCTCCTGACCTCTCGACCTTCAGGTCGAACTGAGTAAGTAACAATGTCCAGCGGGCAATCCTGTTACTGCTCACTGTCCCATCTTTCATTCTACCATCCAGTAACACTTGTGTCGTGGTGTGACAGGTACTGTAGCTAACCCTGTGAGCGATCGAAAATGCTTCACTGCCCAAAATGTTGCTAACAGATGTCGTTCGCAATTCGAAAAGCTCTTTTCTATTTCGGTGAGAACTCGGGAGGCGTAGGCCACTGGTCTCAGCTTGCCGTGTCGCTCCTGGAGTAACACTGCACTCAAACTGTCCCCAGTCATTGCTACCTCCAGACTAAAGTCCTGGTCCCCATTGACTGCTCCCGATGCTGGTGCTGTCTGTAACACCGCTTTTAACCAAATGAAAGTTTCCTGACAAGTCTCACTCCATTCCCACTCTACTCCTTTCCGAAGAAGCCTCAACAAAGGAGCTGCCACGGTTACATATTCCTCTATGAATTCCCTGCAGTAACCCGTTATTCCCAGGAAAGACCTTACTCCAGACACGTCCTTCGGAACAGGTAGTTCCTGGACTGACTTTCTCTTAGCTCTATCTATGGCCCTTTCTCCTGCCCTAATGGTCAAACCTAGAAACTGCACCTCCTCTTTGCCTATTTGAGCTTTCTTGGGACTGACTTAAAAACCTGCTTCTTTCAACAAATGCAGTAACTCACTCAATAATGGCCCGTGGTCCTCCGCACTTTCGGAGAATAACAACAGGTCGTCCACATATTGGACCAACCGATCTGGCTGACTAAAACCGTTTAATGCCTCGGCCATACTCTGGTGGAAGATCGAGGGACTGTTGTGAAACCCTTGTGGAAGACATGTCCACGTATACTGCTGACCTTTAAAGGTAAAGGTAGATTTATACTGGTCCTCCCGTCTCAGGGGAATGGACGAAAACCCGTTTGAAATGTCCAGCACTGTGAAAGTTGTTGTGGCCGCAGGGATACTCCCGATCAAATCCGCTACCACTGCTACCGTGGGCGCACAGGCTGGAATATTTTTATTCAGGATTCGGTCATCTACCGTGGCCCTCCATGAGTTATCGGGCTTCTTTACTGGTCATAGGGGTGAGTTTACATGTGTGGCTATGGTCCTCAACACACCTTGATCCACCAGGGAATTTATAGCAGTTTCCAAATCCCTTTCTGCTTCCCGGGGAAAATTATACTGTTTCTGGGGTCGTGTCATCCAATCCCCATCTATCTTCACCTCTACCCTAGATACTATCCCGCAATCGTGCTTGTGCATTGCAAACACATCCATATTCTCCCGTACATACCTTGATACCGGGCCGGAATGTTATCGACTAATCGTTCTAAATCATAACTCTCTTTCGGCTTCATCGTGCAGGTGCTGCCTTTGTCTGCACTGTCCCTGGGAATCACTGCGATCTCTCCCATCTTATCTGCATCAACTGCCCCCCATAGACAATTGTTTTCCATATCCACTATGGTGTGGTGTGCCAACATGTAGTCGGCCCCGAGAACTCCCGAACCGGGCTGTTCCCACTTCATTAAAATGCCCTCCCATTTCATTATGTTCGGTCCTAACTCTACGGTTCAGGGTTTCCACACTGCCCCAGCCTGCTCATTACCCGTCAAACCCACCAGTGTAAATGGTACTCCGCTCAACCACGGGGAAGTGGTCGGATTCGGTGAGTGGACAACCGTGCTAGAGGCTCCTGTATCTACTAGATCCCTTCTCCTAACTGTTTCCACCTTCACATCCACACATGGGCTGCCCCACCCATCATATATGAGCAGACACAGGTATTCTGGCTGGGCACACCGTCACAGTGGGGGTGCCGACACATTGGGTCCCTTTTCTCCCACTGCTGCGTCCAGCTTTCCTCCACCCGTGCCCATAACCTGCTGTAATGCGGCCACTAAAACCTGCACTGGGTCGTCGGCTACCTTCTTCTGGCCTTTTCCTGCCTCAGCACCTCGTACCCTGGCTTCCCTCCTTTAGAGAGCCTACAATCCTTGCTCCAGTGTCCCAACTTCCCACAGTTAAAACACTCGCCTTTAGATCGACCCGCATTACCTCCCTCTTGTCTCCATTCTTTCTATGGCCTAACCTCTCCTTTTACTTCGTGTACCTTCCCGTTTAGTTTCTCCTCCTCCCCTTGCCTGGACTTAAAGCTAGAGTTAATCTTCTCAGCACCCCTGCCTCTGTATTCTGGAGATGGTCTGGGTCAAACCATGCTTCAACCTTTGCTCTGAGCCGTGGCAAACTGTTACCATTACGGTTCTCAGCCAATGGTCCCTGGGTTCCCCTATTAAATCTGCCCGTACCAGATTTCCTCCAGCAGCCCTTAAATAAATCACCCACAGTCTGTCTGCAAACGTATCGGGCGATTCGTTTACTTGCTGCCTAGTCTGTTCTACCTGCCAGAACGGACTACCCTGACTGTACCCGAGCACTGCCATCATTTGCTCCTTTAAGCCCTGTGGGGTTCCTGCACCTAACTTGGTGGCTGTCGACAAGCTCTGATAAATCTTCCCCTCCAGCGAGAGCAGTGTTAGCTTCACTTTCTCCTCCTCGCTGCAGTTATTGATACCCCCTATCTGCTCTATATTAGTAAAATGAACAGAGGCATCCCCTCCTTGCTTTAACTGTACTACACCCATCAGCATCTGCTGCAGCTGAAGCGGTGTGTATGGGATCACTAGTCGCTCTATAATGGTGCCGGACCACCATTTGGTGGGGGTGGGCCGAATTTCTGCTGTCTCAAAGGACACATCGGTTTCAGGGGTCCCGGTGCCTCGGGAGCCGGCTGATGCTCGCGATACTCGGGCCCATCATCTGACTCTTTCCCCTCTGGATCCCAATCTTCCTCACCTGTTCCGGGTGCCCTGAGACAAACCATCCCTTTGGTCCCGTCTAACTCTGCCGTTAATTGGTGGATCTTTTCCTGACAAGGTCCGTGATCTGCTCTCGCGTAACCCTGTTTCTGGGCTACGTGATAGGCTATCGACTCTCCTGACCTGGTCCTCTGCCTCTTGGCTCTTTCTAAATGCCTTTCACTTTGTTCAATATGGGTCTGCTGCTGCTTTTTGCACTCGGTCACCTGGCATTGTAAATACTCAAGGTGATTCCGTGCCGTTTCTTCCTTCCGACCCTGGTCCTGCCTTTCCTTCTCCAAACTGCCTACCTCGCCCTTTAACCCTTTATTCTCCTTCTCCAGCTTTCCGACCCTTTCTCTTAACAGTTGTGTCTGCTTCTGCAGGTATATGAGCCAAACCTCCTTCTTTTTTGACCCTTTGTGGTTACTACTGACTGTCCACTCTGCTGTTTGTTCCTGCGGATCCCCAGAGTGCAGCATTTCCCGTGCCCATAGCCCTGAAATGTTCAATTTGTTGCCTATATATCCAGCTACCTTAGCCTCCATGGACTTCCTACGATGGCTGTTAGCTGCGGGCTCTACCACGTTTTGCTGCGGTGAGCCCATTTCCAGTGCCTCTGGCTGAGAAATTCTCTCTGACTACCTTGGTGTCCCCTGAGACCACCTCGCAGTGATCTGCGGTTCCTGTTACTCTGGCTTCTCTCTGTGGCTACCCTAGTCGACCCGAGACTACTCCGGCCTGTCAGAGACTTTCTCTCCTGGTCCCCTAGTCACCCTTGAGATCACCTTTGGCCTCCCTGAGACGACCCCGTGACAATATTGGCTTTTCTCTGTGACTACCCCAGTCAACCGAGATTACTCCAGACTATCCGAGACTGTTTCTCCCTCAGGCTGCCCTGGCCGCCCGTGAGATTATCCCTGGCCTCCCTGACACCCCTGCGCAGACTATCTGCGATTACTTCTCCCGGTTGCTGCCCTAGTCAGCCGGAGCTCTTCGGCTACTCCTGGTCCCCCTTGAGATTACCTTGGTCTCCCTGAGACCCCTTCGCAGACTACCTGCGGCTTTCTCGGTGGCTACACTCGTCAACCCAGGATTACTCCAGCCTACCCAAGACTGTTCCTTCCTCTGCTGGCTGCCCTAGCTGCCCTTGAGAGTACAATGGTCTCCCTCAGACCACTGAGCAACTACCTGAGACTTCTTTTCTCAGTGGCTACCCTAATCGACGGAGAAGACTCAAGCCTATCAGACCCTGTTACTCTCCTGGTCGCCCTAGCCGCCCTGGAGAAGATCCTTTTCGACCACCTTAGCTGACCTTAGACATAACCAAGCCTCCCTCGGGGTTTTTGCTCTGGTATGTGTCCCTGATACTATTCCCAAAGCCGAGGTCCTGCCGCGGTCACCAATTTCTGTAGGTAGTTTGTTTTTCACTCTACTCTGATTCTTCGACCTGGGAACTTGTAGTGGGAAAGGACAACATGTGACACAATATTTAGGCTTCACCCAGTGTCAGTTTTATTATGCACAAAAACCGTCGAAAACTACAGGACTAGACTTCTGAGAGAAATCGACTGAAATCATACAATTGCCCTTCCTGGCTGTAGCTATTGTAGGTCCGTGGTCATTGGTTCTGTGACCGGTTGGTACTTCTTCTGGCCGTTCTCTGCAGTGCTGTTACTTCTGTGTACGTTCCGTACAACATGTTCCTCCGTCCATTCGTCTGTTCGTGCTTTCGACCTGTGTCCATCTGTACATGTGTCCTTCTACTTCTCCTGTGTGCTTCTTCTTCCGTCTGTTCCTGTCCTTCTTCCATCTCCTGCTGAGCTGCTTCTAGCTCACATATTTATATCCAGGTTATGACTGATCTCCCGCCACTGCGGTTTCTGATAAAGTGTTTGCATCAATACATTGTTTTGTGGTCCCCTTGGTTGATTGATTACAATAATGAACTCGTCTGTTTCCCATTTGCACACTGAGTCTGCAAGGCTCAAGTTGATTTCTCATCTTAACACCTCATCCTAAAAAATGTGCAACTGTTGTGGTTCCTTTGTTGTCAGGTCCTTTTACAGACCTGGGGCTAGAACCTCCTCTTTTATTGCCTGTTTAATGCCCACTTAACACCCATTTTACCACTGAAATGACATATAACGCCCAGATATCACCCATTTTGGCACAAAATGGAAACTGACGGGCTTTTTTAGGAGACTTGTCGCCGAGCATTACTTTCCCAATGGGCTTAACGCAGAGAATAAATATTATCGCCCACCTACTTTTTTGGGGCGGAATCAGCAGAATGGGCAAATTCAACGCCCATATTATCACCCAGCGTTACTTTCCTCATGGAATTAATGCCGAGATTCAAAACCGCCGACTATTTTTTGTCATGAACAGCATATTTACCCAAAGTAACGGCCATGGAGATCACCCACCGTCAATTTCACCACCTCGTACACATATCGCCCACAATATCGCTCGCTCAAAAAACCACCCACAAAAAGTGGAACTAACCAGAACGAATCACAGCGTTATGGATGGCATGATGTAGATCACATGTCACGTCCTTTCACCTCGGCGGAGTTCGGATGTACTCTGCAGGTCGTTGGAGTTGATGTGAACATCTCTGAAAACATCTTGACCACACTGTGACCAATTGGAATTGAAGAGGTGTGCTCGTCGGGACATTCTTTGCTTGTGTGCAATCGGTGACAGACACAGAGCTACTGCAATGGGGCCTGTCCTTTCTCACCCTCTCTTGGTGACCAAATATATGCAGCAGACTCAACATCGCTGAAGGAACGCGACATTGCATTATGTGCCCAATGTACAAAATAACAGTCAGATGAGGAGGACCAGTCATTACACCCTCTGCAAGTACAAGGAGAAGCATTCTTACCTCGACTTGCCCGACACCACCTGCCTTCGGAGACTGCGCTTCCACAAAGAGGTTATCACTGAGGTATGCCAGCTGATAAGGGCAGACCTACAGCCTGGCAGCACCATCAGAACTGCACTGTCCGTTGAGGTCGAAGTCACCACGCCACTATCGTTCTATGCCTCGGTTTCTTTTCAGGCCACAGCTGGTGACATTTGCAGACTTTCTCAGCATGCCACACATTGCTGCATTAGACAGGTCACTGAAGCCCTGTACGCACGCAGGAGGGACTTGATCAGCTTCCCTATGACCAGGGAGGCACAGAGTGAGAGGGTTCGAGGTTTCTCCAGAATTGCAAACTTCCCCAAGATGCAGGGAGCAATAGACTGTACGCACATCGCGATGTGGGCACCTTTTCAGGATGCCGCAAGGGATTCCACTCCCTGAATGTCCAGCTGGTTGTCGACCACCAGCAAATTATACTGGCAGTGAATGCTCAATTTCCGGGCAGCATCCATGCTGCACACATCCTGCGTGAGAGCATTGTATCTGACTTGTTTAACATTGAGCCACAAGGTCAATGCTGGAAACTTGGGGCCAAAGGATATGGCCTTGCCACCTGGCTGATGACCTCCTGCGTGACACCCACACTGAGGCCGAGAGGTGATACAACGAGAGCCACAGAGCAACTCGCAATATTGTGGAGAAAACCATTGGAGTGCTGAAGCAGCGCTTTCGATGCCTGGACCACTCAGGTGGTGAGCTCCAATACTACCCTGAGCAGGTAGCTCAATTCGTGGTGATGTGCTCCATGCTACACAACTTGGCTATCAGGAGGGGACAAGAATTGCCTGATGAGCCTGACAGTCCATCTCACCAGAGAGAGGAAGAGGAGGATGAGGAGGCGGACGCCGACATCGGATCAGACAATCAGGCTGACGCTGAAGCCATGCCCCCGCCCTTCTGTAGATCGCATGAAAGGTCCCATGGTGGCATGATAGCTGCAAGCGCCTTACGCCAGGAGCTCATCAATGATCGCTTTGCCTAAAAGAACGTTGGTGTTATTTCCACAGCTGACACACTGCTGGGTGTGCAGGTCATAAATTAATCGTGGGCATTACCTTGGTGACCGTTAAAGTTTACTTTGATTATATCCTTTGATGTTAACAAATCACCAGCGTGTTACGGTACAGCTATCTGAGCCAATGTGCTGCAAGGTTTTGTTCAATAAAAAACATTTAAACCAAACATTAGTCTGAAATCATCAGTATTTCTGTACAAACCAACCCTTCCCCCCACCCACCCCGCTTCTCCTCCCCAACTCTACCCCTTCCCCTTCCCCTTCTGACTCCAAGCCGCCTGACCGCGGAGGTTCTCAGGCGATGCTTCATTGGGAGGTGGGTGGTGATGGACAAAGCACTGCTTGGACGGATATGGGAGAAGATGGTCCCAAGGTGGGAACGTGCTTCGAGCCAGAAGCGAGATGTTGCTCCTGGCTCTCATGTGTGGTTGGCAATGGGGTTGCGTCACCTTGGGGTGTAGTGCGGCGCTCCGGGATCACTGGGAGCCCTCTGCCACCAGTGTTCCTGGCTACCAGCTCCAGGGCCTCCTCCATCCCTTACATTTTATATGTTATTTGTGGGACAAAAACTCGATGCCAACTATGTTCTTGGTGCTTAGTGCGCTTTTTGCTGCTGGTGAATCTCCCTCGTGACTCCCACAACAGCCAAACAAACGCAAACCACAGACACACACGCTTTCAGTGCGTCTGAGCTCCCTCTCTCTCTGTCTCCTCTTCTGCGTATGTCATGGTTACCCTTGACCTCCAGAATCGAGGGAATGGACCATTGCCATGCTGTTGCTAAGGACGACCGCACTTTACAACAGAAGGTCAGAAAAATTTAACGCTGCCGCCCATTTGAACTCGTTCGCGATAACGGCCATTTTCAAAGATGTAAACTAAGTGTTTTGAGAATGGGCGAGAAGCCGGCGATCTGAAAATCCTTTTTTACCACCCACGCCGGAAATCACGCCCATTTTTGGGCGCTAAGCTCAAAAGTGGAGGTTCTAGCCCTTGGTGTCTCCAGTGAGCTTGTGTTCCCCACCCTGGTCAATCAAGTTCAGGGCCTCACGTAACAACTCCATTGTTGTTATGCATGGAGTCAGTTTTGGTCCCTGACCACAGAATGTCATTAATTGTCCAGCTTCATTCCAAAAGCTGGTATTAAGCAATTTTTAGTTCATGGTCTCCTTCTGTGCTTTTCTGAAGATTGGTAACCTTACACACAACACCTCACCTCTCCCACCCCCAAAACCGCCCCTCACCCAACCCCAACACCGCCCCCAACTCCCACCCCCAACACAACTCCTCTCCATCCCCCAACACCGCCCCTTTCCCACCTCCAACACCCACCTTAAACTGACACACACAGCAGGCAGGACTTATATGGGCACATGACCCCCCGCGGGACACATCACCACTGAGGGGTCATGTCCCCTGGCCTCAGAATGGAAACCATGGCAACACAGAAGCCACAGGGGTGGACCAATCACAGCAAAGTGCTGCAGACTGTGCATTTGTGCCTGAGAGAGCAACGAGGAGAGAGCTTCAATCTATTTAACCCTTCGATCCCTGGCTGCCATCTGAAAACTAAGCCCGAGTTGGCAGTGGTGGTGACTACATTATTCCCACTGTTATTCTGCCCCCTGCTCATTCATCTCAACCCCTGTGTTAATGTTTCTCTGCTCAATGGTACTGCTCCCCACGGCAAATCCAACCAGAGAGATTTCTCAGCTGGGTATGAAACATGGAGAAGCAGAGATGGGCATGGACTGTGTGGGGGCACTAAAGGACCCACTGGCTCCGACCAATAATAAAACAGTCAGTAAGGACACGGGGAAAAGTGGGGGATGGGATCAGATGATGGACCTGGGCAAGTCCGACAAGGAGGCTGTCCTGCCGGCCAGATCAATGGTGAAATATGCTGGCCTCATTACCGTCCAGACTGTCAGCCAATCACCGTGGCTTCCTCCTTCGGAGAGTTGTTCAAATCTCCACAGGTTTCACAGCTGCAGCTCACAGACACGCTGGTGAGCAGATTGTTGGGGTGTTTGCTCTACACTTGTCCAGTTGCTGTGTGTCACGGGCCTGGGCAACTTTACAATTGGAGCCCATTACTGCTCTCATAAAGTGACGGGCACATTGATTAGTCTGAGCTTTCGACCACACATCCGCAGCATAACTAAGACCATCTATTTCCATCTCCGTAACATCGCCCGTCACCACCCCTGCCTCAGCTCATCCGCTGCTGAAACCCTCATCCATGCCTTTGTTACCTCTAGACTCGACTATTCCAACGCTCTCCTGGCTGGTCTCCCAGATTCTACTCTACGTAAACTAGCGGTGATCCAAAACTCTGCTGCCCGTGTCCTAACTTGCACCAAGTCCCGCTCACCCATCACCCCTGTGCTCACTGACCTACATTGGCTCCTGGTTAAGTAATGCCTCGATTTCAAATTTCACATCCTTATTTTTGAATCGCTCCATGACCTCGCCCCTCCCTATCTCTCTAATCTCCTCCAGCCCCACAACCCCCTCGCGATGTCTGAGCTCCTCTAATTGTGCCCCCCTGATTATAATCGCTCAACCATTGGTGGCCATGCCTTCTTTTGCCTGGGTCCCAAGCTCTGGAACTCCCTCCCTAAAGCTCTGCGCCTCTCTACCTCTCTTTCCTCCTTCAAGATGCTCCTTAAACTCTATCTCCCTGCGCTAATTTCTACTTGTGCGGCTCAGTTTCAAATTTATATCGCATAATACTCCTGTGAAGCACCATGGGATGTTTCACTACGTTAAAGGCGCTATATAAATACAAGTTGTTATTGGGAAAAACAGAACCACAACTGTTTGTAGACAAAACCCACGCAAGGATCCAACCGCTCTGCGATGCCGTGTGATAAAGTGTGGGCTGAAGCGTTCAGTGTGCTGGGGAACTTGGCCATGGGGGGAATCGGAGGGTCCAGGTGTTGCTGCACCTGGATGGAAACAGTGAGCAGGTCACCAGGTCCTGTTGTTCAACACTGCGCTCGGTATTCCCACGTATTGGATCTGCCGAGGCTTCCTCAGTAACTGGGAATGATCCAGGGGAACCCAACAGGGTCTACATGGACTTCCTCAGTAACTGAGAATGATCCAGGGGAACCCAACAGGGACTACATGGACTTCCTCAGTAACTGGGAATGATCCAGGGGAACCCCACAGGGACTACATGGACTGCCTCAGTAACTGAGAATGATCCAGGGGAACCCAACAGGAACATACCATTATTGTCCCCGAGGGGGGCAAGAGGAGAGGGAAAGGTGAGGAACATACCACTATTTTCCCCGGGGGGGAGAGGAGAAGGAGAGGTGAGGAACATACAATTGTTTTCATCGTGGGGGGAGAAGAGGTGAGTACAGACCATTATTTTCCCTGGGGGAGGGAGCAAATGGGGAGAGGTGAGGAACATACCATTATTGTCCCCGGGGGAGGGGGCGGGGGGGCGAGAGGAGAGGGAGAGATGCGGAACATACCATTATTGTCCACAGGGGTGGGGGTGGTGAAGAGGAGACGGAGACTTGAGGAACATACAATTATTGACCCGGGGAGACGAAGAGAGAGAGCGGTGAGGATCATACCATTATTGTCCCTGGGGTGGGGGAGAGGGAGAGGTGCGGAACATACCATTATTTTCCCAGGGAGGGAGGGGGTAGAGGAGAGGCAGAGGTGAGAAACATACCATTATTGTCTCCGGGGGGGCGAAGAAGGAGAGCGGGTTGACTTATGAGGAATGGTTGAGTAGGTTGGGCCACCACTCATTGGAATTCAGAAGAAAGAGAGGTGATCTTATCAAAACATATCAGATTATGAGGGGGCTTGACAAGGTGGATGCAGAGAGGATGTTTCCACTGATGGGGGAGACTAGAACTAGAGGGCATAATCTGAGAATAGGAGGCCGCCCATTTAAAACTGAGATGAGGAGGAATATCTTCTCTCAGAGGCTGGTGGATCGGTGGAATTCGCTGCCTCAGAGAGCTGTGGAAGCTGGGACATTAAATACATTTTAGACAGAAATAGAGTTTCTTAAATGATAACGGGTTATGGGGAATGAGCAGGGAAGTGGACCTGAGTCCATGATCGGATCAGCCATGATCGTATTAAATGGCGGAGCAGGCTCGAGGGGCGGTGTGGCCTACTCCTGCTCCTATTTCTTCAGTTCTTATGAGAGGTGAGGAACATACCATTATTGTCCCCGGGAGGGGGTGGGAGAGGAGAGGGAGAGATGAGGAACATACCATTATTGTCCCCGGGAGGGGGTGGGAGAGGAGAGGGAGAGATGAGGAACATCCCATTATTGTCCCCGGAGGGACAGGAGAGGGAGAGGTGTGGAGCATACCATTATTGTCCCAGGGTGGGGGGAGGGAGGGAGAGAGAGAGAAAGAGAGAGGGAGGGGAGCGTTGAAGAACATACGTTATTGTCCTGGGGGGCGGGGGGGTGAGTGGAGAGGTGAAGAATTGTAGCTCCAGCTTTCTGGCCATTTCTATCAACAATATTTTAAATCCTTAAATCCAAATCCCCAAGAAAGAACTGTACTGTTTGGCGAGCTTGTGGGGGTGGCATTGAAGTGCATTCATTTACAACCGGACATTTCACACTGACAGGCTGGGTGGCAGGGAACCCAGGCCCATTGATGTCATCACCATCTAAAGTGATTCCTGGGAACAATATCCCGAGAGGTAACTCAGAGACACTGTGCCTTCGCATTATTAAAGCACAGTCACCACTCAGTCCCAACCCAAACTGGTGCCGGACAGGAAATGGCCAGCCCATTGTCTTCCAGAAGATAAGCCGGTTAAGCAAGATCGGTTTGTGATCGAAACCCATTACCTGCTAATGGGGGCCATCAACTCAGGAAACGACAGACATCCAGTAATCAGTACCCATTGTCTCTCCAGACGCAAGGCCTGGGAGCGGGAAAACACAACACAATTTTTCACAAAGATTTCAAAGGCTATGAGCCGCTCCAGGACACGGGGAGGTGGGGGGTCCAAACAGATCACCGGAGTCAATCCATCGGTCAGTATTGGCGGGAGGAAAGGTGATGGGTTTTGGGGATATAAGGAGCTGCTTTCCAAAAAGCTCCAGCTCAGGAGGAAGAATGCTACGGAAAAAGCTCAGGAAAAAGCCCAGGAAAAAGCTCAGAAAAAACCCAGGAGTGAGACGTTCAGGAAGAAACTGCAAGCAAGACAACGGGCAATCAGGGTGAGCATATTAGCTGTGTGAGGGGGTGATTGTAAGTCCCAACCAAACCCAAGGGGTTTAGTGCTGGGGGGGTCCTGTGTTAGTTTATATCACGGGAGGGTTCTTTTATTAAGCCGTGGTAACTTTTATGTTTTGCACTGTTTATGAGTGGTGTTGTTAATCTTATTGAACATAATACAGTTGAGCCTGAAAAAAATGTGTCCGAGTCTGATCTATCCATATAATCCCTATCGTCCAGAACTTGTAGTAGGAGGTGCATTTACGTTACGCCGGAAAAAAACACCTACAGGCACCCCCTCAGTACTGCCTCTTCGATAGTGCGGCACTCCCTCAGTACTGCCAATCTGACAGTGCGGCACTCCCTCAGTACTGTCACTCTGACAGTGTGGCACTCCCTCAGTACTGCCCCACCAACATTGCGGCACTCCCTCAGTACTGACGCTCCGACAGTGCGGCACTCCCTCAGTACTGCCCCACCAACATTGCGGCACTCCCTCAGTACTGACGTTCCAACAGTGCGGCACTCCCTCAGTACTGCCTTTCTGACAGTGCGGCACTCCCTCAGTACTGCCCCCCTGACAGTGCAGCACTCCCTCAGTACTGCCCCTCTGACAGTGCAGCAATCCCTCAGGACTGCACAGCAGTGTATGTCTTTATTTTACACTCAGGTCCCTGGAGTGGGGCTTGAACCCACGATACAACATTGCATCACTGGATGCTGCACAGTCCGGGCTGTGAGTCATATCCCGACCTCAGTTGAAACAGCTAACTCAGAACAAACAACAACAGCCACTTTTATACAGCACCTTTAACACAGTAAAACTCACCAAGTGCTTCACAGGAGCGTTATAGAATAAAGATTGACAGCGAGCCACGTAAGGAGACATTGAAAATTGCAGCTCAGTCAAATTGTGAGGGAAATTGTCAGTGCTGTCTTCATACCAAAAGGGGACGATGTTGCTTCTGAAAAGACCAGATTTTTTGACAATTTCTGTGAAACTCAATTGATTGGTTTGTAAAACCCGTTTGTACCAAACCTCCAGTCAGGTTTGCAGAATCATTTCCAGTTCCCCACGTGTCATTTGATGGTGGATCTCAGCATGTATCTCCTCGTCCGCTCGTGAGGCGGTGTCTCAGACCGATTGGTGGGTCAGCAGCCACTCCGCACTGCATCGAGCATCGGCAGGCCATTCCACTGTGGAAGACCTCACCGCGGAGCTCTGTACACAGGGTATAACCACACAGAGACGCTCTGCCGCCAGGTACAGCAGCAACAACCTGCATTGCTATAGCAACTGGAACATTAGAACAACATCCCAAGGCAGCTGACAGAGGCGTAATCTGGTCAAAGTGGTGCTGAGCCAAAGGGGGAGGGGCTGGGAGGGTGATCAAAACGCTCAGTCGCAGATTGGGTTTGAAGGGAGGTCTTAAAAGAGGAGAGAGGTGGAGTGGCAGAGTGGTTTAGGGAGCAGAGAGTTAGGGCCCAGGCAGCTGAAGGCACGGCCCCCAATGGAGGGGGAAGGGAAGGGGGGGATGGATAAGAAGCCTGAGCCAGATACAGCGGCCCCTGAATACAACAACAACTTGTATTTATATAGCGCATGTTGTGACAATGACAGACAGCGAGAATATAACCCTGATAATGTAACACAGTATTTGCAGCACTTGACACTGTGGGGAAAGCTTGTAATTTTAAATCCATGAGCTGTACATAAGCGAGAGCAGGACCTGTTTGTGACTGGTGCGGAGATCACCACTTACAGAAGGTAGTTACTGCAGGGAATTCAGGGCCACAGTGACCTCCTGGACTAGTTTCCATCGCCTGGGGAGCGGGGGATGGTCGGAGAGGAGTTTCCCAGATTTATTTCCCCCAATGGGTTTTTTCCCTGGTTTTTTGCCTCTCCCAGGAGATCAGGTAGTTTTGGGTGGGGTGGAGAGTCTATACTGTGATACACAAGGTATCACAATTGTGTGGGACGGGCTGGATTGACCACAGGGTCTTTACCTGTCCGTCACTGTCCGCGGGTTTGGGTTTCAAAGACGTAGAGCTGAATTGGAAAGAAGGACTTGCATTTATAGAGCGCCTTTCACTACCTCAGGACATCCCAAAGAGCTTTACAGCCAATGAAGTACTTTTGAAGTGTAGTCGCTGAGGTAATGGAGGAGACACGACAGACAGTGTGTGCACAGCAAGCTCCCACAAGTTACTTTGGGCCCAAATTATAACTTTTCCATGCCGAATTCCCGCCCCGGAAGCAAAATTGGGGTCACAGCCCCTGACAGGAAGTGGAGTGCAATGTGGTGTACAGCATTTCCCCTGGGGGCGGGCTCGGGGGCCAGTGTCAGGCTGCACCATCGCGGCACTGACCCCGTCACATCGGCATAGAAAGGCCTGACCGGTTAGTTTTCCAAAACAAATGTCGGGGCGCAGAGGCGCGCACTGCCTGTAACTTTCACCCCGTGAGTGAAATGCGGCCCGGTTCGTGACCCGCAGGCCTGGTGCGGACACGGCTCACGGGGCACTCTTCGTTTCGCGTCTCTGCTAAATCGCACGGGTAGCTCCCCCCCGCAACCGCCACTCCATACCCTCGGGGAAAACACTGTCACACCCCATAAGCGCCCTCCGGAGGCACTAATGGCAGGCACATAGCGGGTGAATTTCATCCCCAGTCTGTTTTTGTTATGTTGATTGAGGGATAAATATTGACCAGGACACTGGGGAGAACTCCCCTGCTCTTCTTCAAAACATTGGCATGGGATCGTTAACGCCAACCTGAGAGAGCAGATGGGGCCTTGGTTTAACCTCTCGCCTGAAAGACGGCACCTCCGACAGTGCATCACTACCTCAGTTCTGCATTGGGACTGTCAGTGTGGATTTCTGAGAGTCTCTGGAGTGGACCATCTCTCCAGCCACGCATTCATCTGTTCTATCCTCCTATTCTGGAGTGGACCTTCGGACTCAGAGGTGAGTGTGCTGCCCATTGAGCCACAGCTGACTGAGCTGGAAACTTAAGGCTCATTAATGGCCCATCGATGGTGTTCGCCCTCAGTGGGGTGAACAAATCCAGAAATTATGGCCAGAATGATGTAGGCTAGGCCATTATTTGCTTTTTTTTAGTTTTAAATTTATTTCTGCTAAGTTATTTCTCAGTCTATTAAATAGATGCATGGCAGGGCAGTTCTGTCCCGTGGAGAGCACATCCTGTGCCATGTGGGAAGTCCTGGACACTTCTCGTGGCCTGGACGACCACATGTGCAGGAAGTGTCACCAGCTACAGCAACTCGAGCTCCGCGTTTCGGAGATTGAGCGGCGGCTGGAGTCACTGCGGTGCATCCGCGAGGCTGAGAACTTCGTGGATAGCACGTTTCTAGAGGTGGCCACCACTCAGCTTAAGAGTGTGCAGGCATGAGAGGGAATGGGTGACCACCAGACAGAAGAGGAGGTCCAGGCAGGTAGTGCAGGAGTCCCCTGAGTCCATCTCGCTCTCCAACCAGTATTCTGTTCTGAGTACTGATGGGGGCGATGGTTCCTCCAGGAAATGCAGCCAGAGCCAAGTCCACGGCATCACGGGTGGCTCAGCTGCACAGCGGGGAGGAAGAAGAGCGGAAGAGCAATAGTGGTAAGGGGAACAGACAGGCATTTCTGCGGCCGCAGGCGTGACTCCAGGATGGTATGTTGCCTGCCTGGTGCCAGGGTCCAGAATTTCACTGAGTGGCTGCAGTACGTTCTGACGGGGGAGGGTGAACAGCCAGAGATTGTGGTCCATATCGATACCAATGACATAGGTAGAAAGAAGTATGTGGTCCTACAGGCAGAGTTTAGAGAGCTCGATTAAAAAGCAACACAGCAATGGTAGTAATCTCCGGATTACTCCTGGTGCCACGAGCTAGTGAGTACAGAAATAGGAGGATAGAGCAGATGAATGCGTGGCTGGAGAGATGGTGCAGGATGGAGGGCTTTAGTTTTCTGAGGCATTGGGACCATTTCTCGGGGAGGTGGGACCTGTCCAAGTCAGACGGGTTACACGTCAACAGAGCCGTGACCAATATCCTCGTGGGGGGGGTTTGCTAGTGCTGTTGGGGAGGGTTTAAACTAGCTTGGCAGGGGGATGGGAACCGGAGAATAGATTCAGTGGGGAGAGAAGCAAATCTGGAATTGGAAAGCAGAAAAGTAGTAAGTAAATTTGGAAGACAGAGGAAACAAAGCCCAGAAAATAGACAGCAAAGATGGTTGGCAGTGCTCAATGGTATATACTTCAATGCAAGGAGTATAGGGAATATTGCAGATGAGCTGAGAGCACAGATAGACAATTGAGAGAACGATATTGGGATGGAAATTCTGACGTGTCCGGGCCCGTCCGTAGTTTCTACGGACCCGGGAAGGCATCGGAAAAGCCGGTTTTCAGCGTGCAATGCGCATGCACTGAAAACCTGCTTTTCCGATCTGTCAAGCTGGAGCTGGAGAGATCGTAGCCAGATCATGAGCGAGGACATTTGTATGGGCAAGATGGGACTATTTATCCATATCTTGCCCAGCAAATGTCCTCAAAAATCATAGCCTACTTTTACAGGCGTAAGTGCTTTAAAACATACAGAAACAATTGTAAAATAAAATTATAGACATGTAGTTTATTGTTCATAAACCTCCCCACGACAGTAAGTTTATTACCATAATTAAAAAAACTTTTTTAGCAATCGGGAACATATTTTATTTCTATAAGACATAATAACTTTAATTTCAAATAATTTTAAATATCTGTGGTCTGTTTTTTAGTTTTTATTCTTTTGTGTGTTTGGTTTTGTCCCCATTAATAGCACTGAGAACTGGTAGATACGCGAGTCTCAGTGCTATTAATGGGAACCTGTGAACTACCTACCTGATTGGCTGAGCAGCCACACATGACTGCAT
The DNA here is from genome assembly GCF_044704955.1 of Pristiophorus japonicus. Lineage (NCBI taxonomy): Eukaryota > Metazoa > Chordata > Chondrichthyes > Pristiophoridae > Pristiophorus > Pristiophorus japonicus. The sequence continues at coordinate 144,741,203 of NC_091984.1, forward strand.
CTTCTGCGTGGGAACCCTCTGGACTGGATCGTTCTTAAATGCATTCAGGAGAATTTTATCAGCGAGTATGTAACAAGTCCAACAAGGGAGGGGACGGATCTGGACTTGGTTTTGGGGAATGAAGAGGGGCAGGTGGAAGGGGTATCAGTGGGAGAGCATTTTGGCGCCAGTGATCATAATTCAGTTAGATTTAGTGTAGTTATGGAAAAGGACAAAGATAGACCAGGAATAAAAGTTCTCAATTGGGGAAAAGCCAATTTTGCTGAGCTGAGATGAGATTTGGCCAAAGCGGACTGGAAACAGCTACTTGATGGTAAATCAGTGTCAAATCAGTGTCAGAGCAGTGAGAGGCATTCAAGCAGGAAATCCTGTGGTTTCAGAGTAAGTCTGTTCCCTTAAAGAAAAATGGTGGGACTAAAAATCCTCGGGGCCCTGGATGTCAAGGGAAATACAGTGTAGGATAAAGTAAAAAAGGGAGGCTTATGACAGATACCGAGGGCTCAATACTGCAGGAACTTTAGAGGAGTATAGAAAGTGCAGGGTGCAATTGAAAAGGAAATTAGGAAAGCAAAGAGAGAGCATGAAAACATTTTGGCAAGTAAAATCAAGGAAAACCCAAAGATGTTTTATAAATACATTCAGAGCAGGAGGATAATTAAAGAAAGTGGAGAGCCTATTCGAGACCATAAAGGTAATCTGTGTGTGGAGGCGTAAGACGTGGGTATGTTTCTGAATGAATACTTTCTGTCTGTTCTCACAAAAGAGAGAGGCAATGCAGACATTGCAATCAGGGAGGAGGAGTGTGAAATATTAGATGAAATAAGCATCGTGAGAGAGGAAGTATTAAGGGGCTTAGCAGCTTTGAAAGTGGATAAATCCCCTGGCCCTGATAAAATGTATCCCAAGCTGTTAAGTGAAGCAAAAGAGGAAATAGCACAGGCTCTGACCAACATTATTCAATCCTCTCTGACTACACGTTTGGTGCCAGAGGTCTGGAGGACTGCTAATGTTGTACCTTTGTTTAAAAAGGGAGAAAGGGATAGACCGAGTAATTGCAGGCCAGTCAGCCTAACCTCATGGTGGGAAAGTTATTGGAAAAAATTCTGAGAGACAGGATAAATCTTCATTTAGAAAGACATGGATTAATCCAGGACAGTCAGCATGGATTTGTAAAGGGAAGGTCGTGTCTGACTAACTGAATTGAATTCACAAGGAAGTAATAAGGAGGGTTGATGAGGGCAGTGCGTATGATGTAGTGTAGATAGATTTTTGCAAGACTTTTGGTAAGGTCCTACATGGCAGACTGGTCATGAAAGTGAAACCCCTTGGGATCCAGGGCAAAGTGGCAAGTTGGATCCAAAATTGGCTCAGAGGCAGGAAGCAAAGGGTAATGGTTGGTGATTTAATGACTGGAAGGCTGTTTCCAGTGGGGTTCCGCAGGGCTCAGTACAAGGTCATTGCTTTTTTTGGTATATATCAATGATTTAGACTTGAATGTAGGGGGCATGATAAAGAAGTTTGCAGATGATACTAAAATCGGCCGTGTGGCTGATAATGAAGAAGAAAGCTGCAGACTGCAGGAAGATATCAATGAAATGGTCAGGTGGGCAGAACAGTGGCAAATAGAATTTAATCCAGAGAAGTGTGAGGTAATGCATTTGGGGAGGGCTACCAAGGCAAGGGAATACACATTAAATTGTAGGATACAGAGAAGTGTAGAGGAACAAAGGGACATATCCACAGATACCTGAAGGTAGCAGGTCAGGTAGATGTGAGGTTATCCACTTTGACAGAAAGAATAGAAAAGCAAATTATTTTTTAAATGGAGAATAATTACAAATTGCTGCAGTACAGAGGGATTTTGGGGTCCTTGTGCATGAAACACAAAAATTTAGAATGTAGCAAGTAATCAGGAAAGCAAATGGAATTTTGGCCGTTATTGCAAGGGGGGTGGAGTATAAAAGCAGGGAAGTCCTGCTACAATTGTACAGGGTACTGGTGAGACCTGGAGTACTGTGTGCAGTTTTGTTCTCCAAATTTAAGAAAGCATATCCTTTCATTGAAGGCAGTTCAGAGAAGGCCCACTAGGTTGATTCCGGAGCAGAGGGGGTTGACTTATGAAGACTTGTTGAGTAGGTTGGGCCTATACTCATTGGAGTTCAGAAAAATGAGAGTTGATCTTCTCGAAACATATAATATAATGAGAGGGCTTGACAAGGTGGATGTAGAGAGGATATTTCCACCTCATAGAGGAAACTAAAACTAGAGGGCATAGTTTCAGAATAAGGGGTCGCCTATTTAGAACTGAGATGAGGAGGAATTTCTTCTCTCAGAGGGTTGTAAATCTGTGGAATTCTCATGCCACAGAGAGCTGTGGAGGCTGGGTCATTGAATATATTTAAGACAGAGATAGACAGATTTTTGAACAATTAGTGGATAAAAGGTTCTGGTGAGCAGGCAGGGAAGTGGAGCTGAGTCCACGATCAGATCAGCCAAGATCTCATTGAATGGTGGAGCAGGCTCGAGGGGCCAAATATACTCCTGCTCCTATTTCTTATGTTCTTAATCCGTAATACCCTTACCCAACAGGGTGCTGATGGTGCCGGAGAACCAGCCTGAACCTCAGATCCTGAACTGTCCACTGCAACACTGGACTGAGACACAGAGGGAGCAGAGTGTGTGCAAAGTGGTGACTGGCTGGTCCCCTGGTCCCCGAGACCCCTCCCCGACCCCACAGTCCCAACAGGATCCCCCCCCTCGATACCCAGCACCCAGTCCCCTCCAGAGCCCCTGACCTCCCCGTGACCCCCATGATCCCCCCCACCCCCCGATCACGCTGCTCCCCCCCGTTCCACGCACAGTCAGCCCCCGATAAAGCCCACCCTCCCCCGGCCCGGTCTCCCCTCTCCTGGGTAACAGTCTTGCACACACATACACACACCTACAGACAGTGCTGGGTAACAGTCACACACACACACACACACACCTACAGGCGGTGCTGGGTAAGTCACACTAACACGCAGGGACATGTCCACGGTGATACACTGACTGCTCCTCTCCCTAAGCTGAGGCCTCACTTGGTACAGTTTTGTGCTGCTGCCATGAGCCACACGTTAAGGAGAGAGAATGCAACATTGTGACTGTGGCCTCCTGCCCCCAGATTGCCCCCAGCAGTCAGCACACAGTGCACATTGCGATCCCACCATCGGGGGCAGCCCCAACACCCCCAGTGTGCAGAGTGAGAGCCAACAAGCTCCCCGCTGGAGTGGAACTAAACTACAGAACCAGTGGGAACCTGTTCAACCTGCACAATCTCCAGGCCAGATCCAAGGCCACTCCAACCTCGGTCGTCGAGCTACAGTATGTGGACGACGTCCGCATCTGCGCACATACAGAGGCCGCACTCCAGGACATAGTCGACGTATTTACTGAGGCGTACGAAAGCATGGGCCTTACGCTAAACATCCGTAAGACAAAGGTCCTCCACCAGCCTGCCCTCATCACACAGCACTGCCCCCAGTCATCAAGATCCATGGCGCTACCCTGGACACCGTGGACCACTTCCCTTATCTCGGGAGCCACCAATCAATAAGAGCAGGCATCGACGACGCGATCCAACACCGCCTCCATGCGCCAGTGCAGCCTTCGGTCACCTGAGGAAAAGAGTGTTTGAAGACCAGGCCCTCCAAACTGCCACCAAGCTCATGGTCTACAGGGCTGTAGTAATACCTGCCCTCCAATATGGCTCAGAGACATGGACCATGTACAGCAGACACCTCAAGTTGCTGGACAAATATCACCAATGATGTTTCTGCTAGATCCGACAAATCCCCTGGGAGGACAGGCACACCAACATCAGCGTCCTCAGTCAGGCTAACATCCCCAGCATTGAAGCACTGCCCACACTTGATAGCTCCGCTGGGCAGGCCACGTAGTCCGCATGCTAGACACGAGACTCCCAAAGCAAGTGCTCTACTCGGAGCTTCTTCATGGCAAACGAGCCAAAGGTGGGCAGCGGAAACGCTACAAGGACACCCTCAAAGCCTCCCTGATAAAGTGCAACATCCCCACTGACACCTGGGAGTCCCTGGCCCAAGACCACCCTAAGTGGAGGAAGTGCATCCGACAGGGCGCTGAGCAACTCGAGTCTCGTCGCCAAGAGCATGCAGAAACCAAGCGCAGGCAGCGGAAAGAGCGTGCTGCGAATCTGTCCCCAGCCACCCCTTCCCTCAATGACTGTCTGTCTCACCTGTGACAGAGTCTGTGGTTCTCGTATTGGACTGTTCAGCCACAAAAGAACTCACTTCAGGATGGAAGCAAGTCTTTCTTGATTCCGAGGGACTGCCGATGATATGATGAGACTGGGATGGTTTAATCCCAGCAGCTTTTAGTGTCTCTGCATTTAATCTTGTGCACTCCAGGGGTTCGAGGTCAAATTGATCATTTTAAAATGATTGATAATTGGCTTTGAATCAAATCTCCTGCTGACGTGCCATTGATTGACAGCCCACTCAGCCAATCAGGACAGACACTTACTGAAATGCAGCCAATCCAGCTGAGGGGGAGGTGGGACATTTCCAAAGCACTCGCCAGACACAGACTGAATATTCTTCACGTTTATTGCCTTTTACAGATTCACATTTACAGAAACAAGACTTGAATAAACAGCCCAGCGAGAGCGAGCTGGAGACATTCGCAGGGAGAATGCAGCTTTATTAAAACAGTTGTGGGATTTTCTCCACACTGTGAGAATCCTGTCCCTTTACACGGGGACTAAACCTTGAATTGTAACAGCAGGGTGAGCAGGGAGGGGGTCTGCTTACTGAAGCAGCACTTCGTAGTTTAACATTAGTTTTACTCTGCTGACAGTCTTCAGCATTTTCGAGAGGTTTTACTTGGCAGCACGAGTCAACACTGTCCCATCAAACCCTCCCAGGGCAGGTACAGCACGGGTTAGATACAGAGTAAAGCTCCCTCGACACTGCCCCAATAATGTGCCTTACCCCCTGACCCTCAGATGCTTTCCCGGACCAAGTCCCGAGAAGGAAGAGAGTAGAAATGCAGTGCTGACAATGACCTTTGCCCTCCCGGTTCTATTTAAAGTTGCGTCTCCCCCGCGGACTGTCGCTGACACGCTACGCACATTCTGCTCTCCTGACTCCCTTGCTGAGGGGAGAGGAGAGGCTCTCATGGGTGAGGCTGCAGGAGAAGCTGGCGTTGGACTCCCAGTCGTAGCCAGAGAGGGTCAGCAGGCTGCTGACACTGTAGGTGTTGTCCGAAGCTCGCAGGTAGTCGCTGGTCTGGACCCCGGCCGAAATGGTTGCCCCGCCCTTCTTCCACTCCACCTCCACCGCATCGGGGTAGAAGTGATCGGCGAGGCACACCAGGGTGGCAGTGCCCTTGGTCGTGACCTCCTCCGGGGAGGGGGGCAGCAGGGTCAGCGTGGGTGGTGTCTTCCCTCGGCCTGAAAGGGAGGAGAAGGATGTTTAATAGATGTATATTAGTGTGTGTGTGTGTGTGTGTGTGTCACTGTGGGTGTTTCCGTGTGGGGATAATTCACATCTGATAACGGAGAGCTGGGTTAATGAACTCCTGGCTGGCGATTAACCATTCGAGGCGAGCAACACTAATTCTTAATCTTCTTTGCCTCGCTTGATAAGTTTAATATAAATATAAATGTGTTTGAAGTTAAGGTTTTTTAAAAAAAAATCTTTCATTTATATTATGCCTTTCACAACCACCGGACATCTCAAAGCACTTTTCAGCCAATGAAGTACTTTTGGAGTGTCGTCACTGTTGTAATGTGGGAAACACGGCAGTCAATCTGCGCACAGCAAGCTCCCACAAACAGCGATGTGATAACGACCTGATAATCTGTTCTTTTGTCATGTTGGTTGAGGGATAAATATTGACCAGGGCACCGGGGAGAACTCCCCTGCTCTTCTTCAAAATAGGGGCATTGGATCTTTTACATCTACCTGAGAGGGCAGACGAGGCCTCAATTTAAAATTTCATCTGAGAGACGACACCTCCAACAGTGTTGCACTCCCTCAGCACTGCCCTGCAGTGTCAGCCTAGATTTTTGTGCTCAAGTGCCTGGTGTGGGACTTGAACCCACAACATTCTGAATCAGAGGCGAGAGTGCAACGCATTGAGCCACGGCTGATGCTCAAAATCATACTGGGGTGAGGTCAAGAGTGAGGCTACAATTAGCCTCAGTGTACCAGGGTCAGGCAGGGTCACTGCTCCCAATGATCCCGTGACCTCCTGGAAGGTCAGAGTGCGCGGACAATGGCCGAGGGTCAGGATCAGGGCCCTCCCACTTCAATGAAAGAAAGCCTTGAATTTATATAGCGCCTTTCACAACCTCAGGATGTCCCAAGGTGCTTTACAACCAATTGTACACAGGGAGATTTACGAGGATGTTGCCTGGACTGGAAAATTTTAGCTCTGAAGAAAGATTGGATAGGCTGGGGTTGTTTTCTTTGGAATAGAGGAGTCTGAGGGGAGACCTTATTGAGTTGTATAATATTATGAGGGGCCGAGATAGAGTGGATAGGACGGACATATTTCCTTAAGCAGATTGGCCAACAACCAGGGCATAGATTTTAAAGTAATTGCTAGGAGGTTTAGAGGGGATTTGAGGGGAAATAGCTTCACCCAGAGGGGGTGGGGGTCTGGAAGTCACTGACTGAAAGGGTGGTAGAGGCAGAAACTCACATCACTTTTAAAAATTACTTGGATGTACACTTGAAGTGCTGTAACCGACAGAGCTACGGACCAAGAGCTGAAAAGTATGATTCGGCTGGATAGATCTTTGCCGGCCAGTGAAGACACGATGGGTCGAATGGCCTCCTTTCATGCTGTAAATTTCTCTGATTCTATGAAGCTTCCAGACTGCAATGAGATCATAACCAGATCATCGGCTTTAACTATGTTAGTTGTGGGATAAATATTGGCCAGGACACTGAGAAGAACCCCCATGCCCTTCCAATAATGATTATGAGATCTTTCATGTTCACTTAAGAGTGCAGATGGGACTTCGGTTTAATGTCTCATCTGAAAGACGGCACCTCTGACAGAGGGAGGATATGTTTGAAGGATCATCAAATGAGGCCATATGGTTTAAACTGATGAACAGAAAAGGGACGATCACACTGCTGGGAGTGTACTATCGACCCCTAAACAGTCAGAGGGAGATAGAAGAGAAAATATGTCGGCAAATTGCTGAGAAGTGCAAAAACAATCGGGCAGCAATAGTCAGGGATTTCAACTCCCCTCACATTAACTGGGATGGAATCATGTCAAAGGTATAGAGGGTGCAGAATTCTTCAAATGCATTCAGGAGAACTTTTACAGCCAGTACGTAGCAAGCCCAGCAAGGGAGGCGCGGTTCTGGGCTTAGTTTTTGGGAATGAAGCTGGGCAGGTGGAAGGGAGATCAGTGAGAGAGCATTGTGGTGCTCGTGATCATAATTCAGTTAGATTTAGTGTAGTTATGGAAAAGGACAAAGGTAGAGCAGGAATAAAGGTTCTCAATTGGGGAAAGGCCAATTTTACTAAGCTGAGAGGTGATTTAGCAAAAGTGGGTGGAAACAGCTACTTGAAGGTAAATCAGTGTCAGAGCAGTGGGAGGCATTCAAGAGGGAGATAGTGAGGGTTCAGAGCAAGTATGTTCCCACAAAGGAAATGGGTGGCACTCCCAAATCTAGAGCCCCCTGGATGGCAAAGGGCGTACAGGATAGGTTATGGCAAAAAAGGGAAGCTTATGTCAGATACCCAGAGCTAAATACTGCAGAAAGCCCAGAGAAGTATAGAAAGTGCAGGGGTGAAATTAAAAAGGAAATTCGAAATGCAAAGAGAGGGCATGAAAAAATACTGGCAAGTAAAATCAAGGAATACTCAAAGATGTTTTATAAATACATAAAGAGCAAGAGGATAACTAAAGAAAGAGTTGGGCCTATTGGAGACCAAAAAGGTACCCTGTGTGTGGAGGCGGAAGACGGGGAAATGGTTCTTAATGAATATTTTGCAGCTGTCTTCACAGAAGAGAGGGACGATGCAGACATTGTAATTAAGGAGGACAAGTGTGAAATATTAGATGAGATAAACATAGTGAGAGAAGAAGTATTAAGGAGCTTAGCATCTTTGATTGTAGAAAAATCACCAGGCCCGGATGAAATGTATCCCAGGTTTTTAAGAGAAGCAAGCGGGGATATAGCAGAGGCTCTGACCATCATTTTCCAATCTACTCTGGCGACAGGTGTGGTGCCAGAGGACTGGAGGACTGCTAACGTGTACCTTTGTTTGAAAAGTGAGAAAGGGATAGACCGAGTAATTACAGGCCAGTCAGCCGAACCTTGGTGGAGGGAAAATTATTGGAAACAATAATTGTCATATAGAAAGGGACATATTAATCAAGGACAGTCAGCATGGATTTATTCAGGGAAGGTCGTGCCTGACTAACTTGATTTAATTTATTGCGGAGATAACAAGGAGAGTCGATGAGTTTTGCATCTTTGATGTCGTACACATGGACTTTTGCAAGGTTTTTGGTGAGGTCTCACATGGCAGAAAAGTAAAAAGCCCAGGGATCCAAGGGAAAGTGGCAAGTTGGATCCAAAATTGGCTCAGTGGCAGGAAGCAAAGTGTAATGATCAACGGGTGTTTTTGTGACTGGAAGGCTGTTTCATGTCGGGTTTCAAGCCAGGTTTGCTGATAATACAAAGATGGGAGGAAAAGCAATGTGTGATGAGAATACAAAAAACCTGCAAAAAGACATAGACAGGCAAAGTGAGTGGGCAAAAATTTGGCAGATCGAGTATAATGTTGGAAAGTGTGAGGTTATGCACATTGGCAGAAAAAAATCAAAGAGCAAGTTATTATTCCAATGGAGAAAAATTGCAAAGTGCTGTAGTACAGCGGGACCTGGGGGTACTTGTGCATGAAACACAAAAGGATAGTATGCAGGTACAGCAAGTGATCAGGAAGGCCAATGGAATCTTGGCCATTAATGCAATGGGGATGGAGTATAAAAGCAGGGAAGTCTAGCTACAGTTATACAGGGTATTGGTGAGGCCATAGCTGGAATACTGCGTGCAGTTTTGGCTTCAATATTTAAGAAAGGATAGACTTGCTTTGGAGGCAGTTCAGAGAAGGTTCATTCGGTTGATTCCAGAGATGAGGGGGGGTTTGTCTTTTGAAGAAAAGTTGAGTAGGTTGGGCCTCGACTCATTGGAATTCAGAAGAATGAGAGGTGATCTTATCAAAACATGTAAGATTATGAGGGGCCATGCAAGGTGGATGCAGAGAGGATGTTTCCACTGATAAGGGAGACTAGAACTAGGGGGCTTAATCTTAGAATAAGTGGCCGCCCATTTAAAACTGAGATGAGGAGGAATTTCTTCTCTCAGAATCTTTAATCTCTAAGTATTCTCTAATCTCCAGATTACTCCCGGTGCCACGAGCTGGTGAATACAGAAACAGGAGGATAGAGCAGATGAATGCGTGACGGGAGAGATGGTGCAGGCGGGATGCTTTAGGTTCCTGAGGCATTGGGACCGTTTCTGGGGGAGGTGGGACCTGTACAAGCCGACCGGGTTGCTCCTCAACAGAGCCGGGACCAATAGCCACGAGTGGGGCATTTGCTCGTGCTGTTGGGGAGGGTTTAAACTATCTTGGCAGGGGGATGGGAACTGGAGAATAGATTCAGTAGGGAGGGGAGAAAAGCTGGAATTAGAAATCAAAAATAAGGAAAGTGAGTTTGAAGGAGAGAGGAAACAAGCAGATAAAAAGGGTAAAAAAACAAATTTAAAGGCTCTTTGCCTAAATAACAAAATAGCTGAGTTGATGGCACAAATAGATACAAATGAATATGATCTGATAGCCATTACAGAGACGTGGTTGCAAGGTGACCAGGACTGAGAACTAAATACTCAGGAGTCCTTGACAATCTGCAAAGGACAGACAGAAAGGTAAAGTAGGTGGGGTAGCTCTGTTGACAAAGGATGGAATTACTGCAATAGTGAGAAATTATATTGGCTCAAATGATCAGGATGTTGAAACTGTTTGGGAGGAGATGAGGAATAATAAGAGGAAAAAGTCACTGGTGGGCATAGTCTATAGGTCCCCTAACAGTAGCAACTCTGTTGGTCGGAGTATAAACCAAGAAATAGTGGGGGCTTGTAAAAATGGAACAGCAATAATTATGGGTGATTTTAACCTCCACATTGATTGGATAAATCAAATTGGTCAGGGTAGTCTTGAGGAAGAGTTCATAGAGTACATAAGGGACGGGTTCCTTGAGCAGTCTGTAATGGAACCAACCAGGGGGCAGGCTATCTTAGATCTGGTCCTGTGTAATGAGACAGGATTAATAAACAATCTCCCAGTAAAGGATCCCCTTGGACTGAGTGATGATAACATGATTCAATTTCAAATTCAGATGGAGGGTGAGAAAGATGGATCTCTAACCAGCATACTAAGCTTAAATAAAGGAGACTACAAAGGTATAAGTGCAGAGTTGGCTAAAATGGACTGGGAAAATAGATTAAAGTGTAGGACGGCTGATGAACAGTGGCGTACATATGAAGGAGATATTTCACAACTCTCAAGAAAAATATATTCTAGTGAGGAGGAAAGGGTGCAAAAGAAAAGATAGCCATCCGTGGCTAACGAAAGAAATAAAGAACGGTATCCAATTAAAAACAAGGGCATACAAAGTGGCCAAAACTAGTGGAAGGACAGAAGATTGGGAAGCTTTAAAAGCCAACAAAGAATGACTAAAAAAATGATTAAGAAAGGGAAGATCGACGATGAAAGTAAACGAGCACAAAATATAAAAACAGATAGCAAGAGTTTCTATCGGTATATAAAAAGGAAAAGAGTGGCTAAAGTAAATGATGGTCCCTGAGAGGACAAAACCAGGGAATTAGTGATGAGGAACATGGAGATGGCAGAAACTCTGAACAAAGATTTTGTATCAGTCTTTACGGTAGAGGACACTGAGATGAGGAGGAATTTCTTCTCTCAGAGGGTTGTACATCTGTGGAATTTGCTGCCTCAGAGAGCTGTGGAGGCTGGGTCATTGAATATATTTAAGACAGAGATAGACAGTTTCATAACCAATAAGGGAATAAGGGGTTATGGGGAGCGGGCAGGGAAGTTGACCTGAGTCCATGATCGGATTGGCCATGATCGTATTAAATGGTGGAGCAGGCTCGAGGGGCTGTGTGGCCTACTCCCGCTCCTATTTCGTATGTTCTTAAAGTGAGGAGGAGTGGGACTAATTGGGTAAATCTTTCAAAGAGCCGGCACAGGCACGATGGGCCGAATGGCCTCCTTCTGTGCTGTAAGATTCTAAGCTGTCAGCGCGGTTCACAGTTTTCTCCCGTGTCATTAACAAACGTACAGCTGTGACAACCTCCCTCTTTCACTTCCTCTGTGGGTGAAGTTTCATTCTTCCGATCTGACAATCTCTTCAGTTATTTTTTGCACAGGGGATTTCTGCTGTGGTCTGAGTCTCTAATAATAACTGTCCAATCAGGCAGAATAACAGCAGCTCGGACCGGCTCGGACAGCGGACCCAGGCTCAGTGCTGACCCTGCAACGTCCTCCTCACCAACATCTGGGGACTTGTGCCAAAAGTGGGAGAGCTGCCCCACAGACTAGTCAAGCACCAGTTTGACATAGTCCTACTCACAGAATCATACCTTTCAGCCAATGTCCTACTGCACCCCCACCACTGACCTTCCTGCTCCCGAAATCCGTGAATCCTTAAACAGGAACCCGTTTGAAGAACAGTTTGTATTGAAGTTCTGGGTGTGAAAGAGTCTGTGCTGAGAAAACAATCACTATCACGAGAGAAAAAGTTACTCGGTAAAATAATGGAACTAAAGGTGGACAAGTCCCCTGTACCTCATGGCCTGCATCCTAGGCTCTTAAATGGAGTGCCTGCAGAGATAGTGGATGCATTGGTTGAAATGCATCAGAGGATCTAGTGAGGAGGAGGAACTGAAGGATATCCTTGTTCGGCGGGAAATTGTGTAAGTGAAATTGATGGGATTGAAGGCCGATAAATCCCCAGGGCCTGATAGTCTGCATCCCAGAGTACTTAAGGATGTGGCCCTAGAAATAGCGGATGCATTTGTGATAATTTTCCAACAGTCTACTGACTCTGGATCAGTTCCTTTGGACTGGAGGGTAGCTAATGTAACACCACTTTTTAAAAAGGGAGGGAGAGAGAAAGTGGGTAATTATGGACCGGTTAGCCTGACATCAGTAGTGGGGAAAATGTTGGAATCAATTATTAAGGATGAAATAGCAGCTCAATTGGAAAGCAGTGACAGGATTGGTCCAAGTCAGCATGGATTTATAAAGGGGAAATCATGCTTGACAAATCTTCTGGAATTTTTTGAGGATGTAACTGGGAGAGTAGACAAGGGAGAACCAGTGGATGTGGTGTATTTGGACTTTCAAAAGGCTTTTGACTAGATCCCACACAGGAGATTGGTGTGCAAAACCAAAGCACTTGGTATTGGGGGTAATATACTGACGCGGATAGAGAACTGGTTGGCAGACAGGAAGCAGAGAGTCGGGATAAATTGGACTTTTCAGAATGGCAGGCAGTGACTAGTGGAGTGCCACAGGGCTCAGTGCTGGGACCCCAGCTCTTTACAATATACATCAATGATTTGGATGAAGGAATTGAGTGTAATATTTCCAAGTTTGCAGATGACACTAAACTGGGTGGCAGTGTGAGCTGTGAGAGGGACGCTAGGAGGCTGCAGGGTGAATTGGACAGGTTAGGTGAGTGGGCAAATGCATGGCAGATGCAGTATAATGTGGATAAATGTGAGGTTATCCACTTTGGGGGTAAAAATGCGAAGACAGAATATTATCTGAATGGTGGCAGATTCGGAAAAGGGGAGGTGCAATGAGACCTGGGTGTCATGGTTCATCAGTCATTGAAAGTTGGCATACAGGTACAGCAGGCGGTGAGGAATGTAAATGGTATGTTGGCCTTCATTGCTAGGCGATTGGAGTACAGGAGCAGGGAGGCCTTACTGCAGTTGTACAGGGCCTTAGTGAGGCCTCACCTGGAATATTGTGTTCAGTTTTGGTCTCCTAATCTGAGGAAGGACGTTCTTGCTATTGAGGGAGTGCAGCGAAGGTTCATCAGACTGATTCCCGGGATGGCTGGACTGACATACGAGGAGAGACTGGATCAACTGGGCCTGTATTCACTGGAGTTTAGAAGGATGAGATGGGATCTCATAGAAACATATAAAATTCTGATGAGACTGGACAGATTAGATGTGGGTAGAATGTGCCCGATGTTGGGGAAGTCCAGAACCAGGGGACACAGTCTTAGGATAAGGGGTAGGCCATTTAGGACTGTGATGAGGAGAAACTTCTTCAATCAGAGAGTTGTTAACCTGTGGAATTCCCTGCCGCAGAGATTTGTTGATGCCAGTTCATTAGGTATATTCAAGAGGGAGTTAGATATGGCCCTTACTGCTAAGGGGATCAAGGGATATGGAGAGAAAGCAGGAAAGGGGTACTAAGGGAATGATCAGTCATGATCTTATTGAATGGTGGTGCAGGCTCGAAGGGCCGAATGGCCTACTCCTGCACCTATTTTCTATGTTTCTATGTAAATCTACCAAAGTTCCCTGGATTCTGGAGATGTCCCAGCAGATTGGAAAACCGCAAATATAACGACCCTATTTACAAAAGGAAGGAGACAGAAAACAGTAAACTATAGACCAGTTAGCCTAACATCTGCCGTTGGGAAAATGCTGGTGTCCATTATTAAGAAAGCAGTAATAGGACATTTGGAAAAGCATAATTCAGTCAAGCAGTCAGCATGGACTTATGAAAGGGAAATCATGTTTGACACATTTGCTGGAGTTCTTTGAGGAAGTAATGCGCAGGGTGGATATGGGGGAACAAGTGGATGCGGTGTATTTGTATTTCCAGAAGGGATTCAATAAGGTGCCTCATAAAAGAATACCGCACACGATGAGAGAAAATGGGGTTGGTGCTAATATATTAGCATGGTTCGAGGATTGGCTAACTAACAGAAAACAGAGAGTCAAGATAAATGGGTCATTTTCTGGTCGGCAACCAGTAACTCGTGGGGTTTCACAGGGATCGGTGTTGGGGCCTCACCTATTTACAATCTATATTAATAACTTGGATGAATGGACTGAGTGTAAAAAGTCGAAGAGCAAATTATTATTTAAATGGAGAAAGATTACAAAATGCTGTAGTACAGAGGGACCTGGGGGCCCTTGTGTACGAAACACAAAAAGTTAGTATGCAGATACAGCAAGTAATCAGGAAGCAAATGGAATGTTGGCCTTAATTGCAAGGGGGATGGAATATAAAAGCAGGGAAGTCCTGCTACATCTGTACAGGGTATTGGTGAGACCGAGAGTACTGTGTACAGTTTTGGTCTCCTTATGTAAGGAGGGATATATTTGCACTGGAGGCAGTTCAGAGAAGGTTCACAAGGTTGATTCCTGAGATGAAGGGGCTGACTTATGAAGAAAGGTTGAGCAGGTTAATCAGAACATAAGAAATAGGAACAGGAGTAGGACATACGGCCCCTCCGCCATTCAATAAGGTCATGGCTGATCTGATCATGGACTCAGCTCAACTTCCACGCCTGCTCAACATATTCTTGTAAACTCCAAAGAGTATGAGAGGTGAACTTATTGAAACATATAAGATTCTGTGGGGACTCGACAAGATGGATGCAGTGAGGATATTTCCACTCATAGGGGAACCTAGAACGAGCGGGCAGAGTTTAAGTATAAGGGGTCGGTCATTTGGAACTGAGATGAGGAGGAATTTCTTCTCTCAGAGGGTTGTAAATCTGTGCAATTCTCTGCCCCAGAGAGCTGTGGAGGCTGGGTCATTGAATATATTGAAGGTGGCGGTAGATGGATTTTTGAACGATAAGGCAGTAAAGGGTTCTGGATAGCAGGCAGGGAAGTGGAGCTGAGCCCATTATCAGATCAGCCATGATCTTATTGAATGCGCGGAGCAGGCTCGAGGGGCCAAATGGCCTAGTCCTGCTCCTATTTCTTATGTTCTTATGATTCTTTGGCTGAGAATTTCCCTGGTCTAGCACCAGCCAATAAGAGGGTTTTGTTCAAATAATCGCAGCCGCCTTGCTTGCGGCCCGGGACATGTCATCCACCATTTTGGTAAGGGCCGTACCGCTGTCGTTGGCAGCACTCGCCTCACAATGAGGATTGTCAGATGGTGACACCAATGCCTGGCTCGAGCCATGACTGTTAATTGGGGCTTTTGCGCTCACCATATGGCACTGCCCTAAGCACACACAGAAAAGCAGGCGTGAAGCAGCCCTGCACAGATGCTGTTGGTGCTTCTTAACGGGGCACACATCTTTCAGGTATGTTTGCATTTAAGCTCTGGTCTGTTTTAAACAATATATTTTATGGAAGTAGTAGCTTGGTGCAATAAATGTTAAATATTTTCTCAGTGTGCAGGGAATGCAAGGGGTGCTGCTGGACGTGTTCAAGGCCTTGGGTGGTAAAGGAAGGTCCCTGGAAAGACTGAGAATGCTGGAAATACTCAGCAGGTCAGGCTGCATCCATGGAGAGAGACAGAATTAACGTTTCAGCTCAAGCTGCTGTCTGACCTGCTGAGTATTTCCAGCATTTACTGTCTTTATTTCAGATTTCCAGCTTCTGCTCGCAAAGGGAGGAGGAGGAAGTGGAAGGAAGGAGGCAACCCAGACAGCCACTTTCTGGCCGGGATATCCGGGATCGAATCATCCGCCTGTGGTCCCAGTGACACATCCCCAATCCCTTTTCAACATTAGTCCCATACATTACCGTCCCTCTGTTACTGACCATCACAGCGTCCTCTTGGCCACAGTGCTGAAATAAAATCGTGAATCTTCGGAAATCTCTATTCCAGAGAGCTGTGGAGGCTGGGTCATTGAATATATTTAAGATGGAGATAGACAGATTCTTGAACTACGGGGAGTCACAGGTTGTGGGGAACAGGTGGGGAAGTGGAGTTGAGGCCAAGGTCAGATCAGCCATTACCTTATTGAATGGTGGACCAGCTCGAGAGGCCGTACGGCCCACTCCTGTTCCTTTCCCTTATATTCTTGTGTATGAGTCCTGATTGCTAGAGTTTGTTGGTAGGTGGGTGATGGGGGCGTGGTGCATTGAGCAGCGTGTGAGGCTAGTGGTGCTGTTGGTGGGACACGGACTTTGAAGATGAATTCTTTGACCTTGACCACTCCGTTAGGTCATTGAACATTTGGTGGCACTGCATCCAGGTCCTCAGGTCCTGGTCTCACTGCCTTTGAAACGTTTGTCTGGTGCAGCCTCCTCGCCCCCTTGGATAGAGAACATCTCTACCCCCTCTGCACCTCTCGCTTGGTGGCAACACTGTTTCAGACCCTGATGAGTTCCTGGTAAAAGACATGCAGCCCCGCATGGTGCTCCTGATGCCCCCAGGCTCACAAACAGGAGCTGCGTGTCATAATTGAGGCAGTACTGCTGGCGGAAGAAATATGTCATCAGCGCACACCATCTAGGAAGGGGCTCGACGTACAGGTATCTCTGCAGGATCTGAAGACGGAAAGTCGCATGCTGGGTACTGACGCACACCAACGCCTGACCGCCCTCCCTAAGTAGGAGACTCAGAACCACAGCAGAGACCCAGTGCTTCCTGTTGTCCAGAAGAAGTCCACCAGCTTCTTCTGTATCTTGGCGACAAAAGCAGGGCAGGGCAGGGGGGGGGGGGGGGGGGAAAGTGACCAGCCAGTACCACAGCATAGCGGCCACTAGCTGGTTTATGACTAGCGCTCGACCCCTGTAGGACAGCACTTGGAACAGTCCTGTCCAGCGCCCTCGGCGTGCGGCAACTTTGTCCTCCAGCTCCTGCCAGTTCACCGGCCAGGCTTCCTCATCAGGGCTAAGGTAGACTCCCACATAGAGGAGATGGGTCATGCTCCAGGAAAAAGGCCTGAACTCCTCCGGCAGGGAGTTCATCTGCCAGTGACTGACCAGGAGTCCGGAACATTTCTCCCAATTGATCCTGGCGAAGGATGCGGCCGAGTAAATCTCCTGGCACTCATGCATCCTCAGTAGGTCAATGGAATCCTTGACCATGAGGAGCACATCATCAGTGTAAGCCGAGAGGACAACCTCCATGCCCAGCCCTTACAGAGCCAGTCCCGTCAACCTCTTCCGCAAGAGGCGCAGGAAAGGCTCCACGCAGATGGCATATAACTGGCCATACATTGGGCATCCCTGGCACACCCCTTTCCCAAAGTGAAGGGACGCCGTCAAAGACCCGTTAACCGTAATCAGACAATCCATGGCGGCGTACAAAAGTCAAAATATGGGCGACGAAATGTGTCCCAAACCCGAAAGCATGCAGAGCCTCTCTTGCTACAGGTGTGGTGCCGGAGGACTGGAGGACTGCTAATGTTGTACCTTTGTTTAAAAAGGGAGAAAGGGATAGACCGAGTAATTACAGGCATGTCAGTCTAACCTCAGTGGTGGGTAAATTATTGGAAAAAATCCTGAGGAACAGGATAAATCTTCATTTAACAAGACACGGATTAATCAAGGACAGTCAGCATGGATTTGTTAAGGGAAGATCGTGTCTGAATAAAGTGAATTTTTTGAGGAGGTAACCAGGAGGATTGATGAGGGCAGTGCATATGATGTAGTGTGTATGGATTTTAACAAGGCTTTTGATAAGGTCCCACATGGCAGACTGCTCATGAGAGTAAAAGCCCATGGGTTTCAGGGCAAAGTGGCAAGTTGGATCCAAAATTGGTTCAAAGGCAGGAAGCAAAGGGTAATAGTTAACGGGTGTTTTTGTGACTGGAAGGCTGTTTCCAGTGGTGTTCCGCAGGGCTCAGTACTAGGTCCCTTGCTTTTTGTGGTATATATCAATGACTTGGACTTGAATGTAAGGGGCATGATCAAGAATTTTGCAATTGAAACTAAAATTGGCCGTGTGGTTGATAATGAAGAAGAAAGCTGTAGACTGGAGGAAGATATCAATGAAATGGTCAGGTGGGCAGAACAGTGGCAAATGGAATTCAATCCGGAGTAGTGTGAGGTAATGCATTTGGGGAGGGCTAACAAGGCAAGGGAATACACATTAACTGGTATGACACTGAAAATTGCAGAGAAACAAAGGGACCTTGGAGTACAGGTCCACAGATCCCTGATGGTAGCAGGTCAGGAAGGTAAGATGGTTAAGAAGGCATATGGAATACTTGCCTTTATTAGACGAGGCATGAATACAAGAGCAAGGACATTATGCTTGAACTGTATAAAACACTGGTTAGGCCACAGCAGGAGTACTGCGTGCAGTTCTGGTCACCACATTACATTACAAGAAAGATGTGATTGCACTGGAAAGGGTGCAGAGGATGCAGAGGTTACAGGGCTACGGACAGAGAGCTGGAAAGTGGGATGAGGCTGGATAGCTCTTGGTTTGCCGGTGTAGGCCGAAACGGATTCCCTCCGTGCTGTGAATTTCTATGATTCTATCATGGACAGATGCATCTACAATAGGCAGATTGTTGAGGACGAGGTCAAGTAGGTTTTTCCTCGTGTTGGTTCTCTCCCCACCTGCTCTGGGCCCAGTCTGGCAGATATGTCATAGAATCATAGAATCACAGAGGTTTACAGCACAGAAGGAGGCCATTTCAGACCATCATATCCGCGCCACCCAACAAAGAGCTACCCAGCCTAATCCCACTTTCCAGCTCTGGGTCCATAGCCCTGCAGGTTACGGAACTTCAAGTGCACATCCAAGTACTTTTTAAATGTGGTGAGGGTTTCTGCCTCTACTAATGAAGGACCTAATATTCCAGGTCCTGACCTACATCCTGAAGGGTGGAAGATGCTTGTGCGTGGATTTTTTTTAACATGTGGTGACCGTTGCACACCAGCCTTCACATGGGCTCGACAGAGCTAGGTCTTGGTCCAGTGGCAAGGATTAACCAGGACGACTGGAGACCTGCTCTGCTGTACGGACCGAGTGTGCACACATATCGCAGTGTGGGCTGGCCCGTGCTACCCCTGGGCCCCTGGCCACACCCCCACGACCCTCTGGGTGAAGAAATTTCCCCTCAAGTCCCCTCTAATCACTTTAAATCTATGCCCCCTGATTGTTGAACTGGAGGAGGAAATTCAGAAACTCCAACCCTGAGTTCAAGCACAGACCATTGCTTCCTTGACTATGAATTGAAGCATAATTAAAGTTACATGCTCTGTTGAAGATTTTGTTCATGGGAATAAAACTTATTTTATTGTAGGAGAGAGCAATTTCAGGTAATATTTTTGTGCCTGGCTAACAGAAATAGGTCCATCCTACCAACTCTTTCCAGGCCCCTCATAATTTTATACACCGCAATCAGGTCTCCCCTCAGCCTCCTCTGTCCAAAGAAAACAAACCCAGCCTATCCCATCGTTCCTCATAGTTAAAATTCTCCAGTCCAGGCAACATCCTCATATATCCTCTCTACCCTCGGTTTAACGTCTCGTCCGAAGAAATCGTACTGTTAATGAAACACTGAAGGCAAGAACTTTGAAGTGGTGGGAATACTCAATGTATCAAGACAGGAATATTGTAAACATTGATTGTGACATCATGCACTCACAACCTCCCCATAGTATGCACAATGTGAGCACCAGACCCGAGGACAGAACCCAAGGAGATGTGCCCAGCACCAATCCAGGACAATGATCAATGTAAAGCCAAAGCTGAATGTTATCAGGGCTGCTTTGCCGATGATTGCCCTGTGATCGCGGGCACCAGCAGCACACACACCTCTTGTGGGTACAGTCGTGTTGTGGTTATGTTGCTGCAGAGCACTCCACAGGCCTGCACTAATAATCCCCACAATCTCACCATGGCCCTTTGACTATTTCAATTCAGCTCTTTTTTAAATGCTGGAAATAAAAAGCTGGTCTCAGTAAAAGTGACCACAAAGCTGTCAAATTGTCACAAAAGCCCAATTGGTTCAGTGACATCCTTTAGGGAAGGAAACCTGCCGTTCTTGCCACATAAAAGTTTACTGCCCAAGGTTACTGCTCACGGGGTTGGGGGTAATATATTAGCATGGATAGAGGATTGGCTAACTAACAGCAAACAGAGAGTCGGGATAAATGGGTCATTTTCAGGTTGGCAAACTGTAATTAGTGGGGTGCCGCAGGGATCAGTGCTGGGGTCTCAACTATTTACAACCTATATTCATGACTTGAATGAAGGGACCGAGTGTATATGTAACCAAATTTGCTGATGTACAAAGATAGGTGAGAAAGCAAGTTGTGAGGAAGACACAAAGATTCTGCAAATGGATATAGACAGGCTGAGTGAGTGGACAAAGATTTGGCAGATGGAGTATAATGTTGGAAAATGTGAAGTTATCCACTTTGGTAGGAAAAATAAAAATTATTATTTAAATGGGGAGAGATTACAAAATGCTGTGGTACAGTTCATTGATATCTTCCTGCAGTCTACAGCTTTCTTCTTCATTGTCAACCATAGCCGAGTTTAGTATCATCTGCAAACTTAGTATCATCTGTAATCATTCTCCCTACATTCAAGTCTAAATCATTGATATATAGCACAAAAAGCCAGGGACCCAGCACTGATCCCTGCTGAGCCCCACTGGAAACAGCCTGCCAATCACAAAAACACCCATCAACCATTACCCTCTGCTTCCTGCCTCTGAACCAATTTTGGATCCAACTTGTCACTTTGTCCTGGATCCCATGGGCTTTTACTTTTGTGACCAGTCTGCTGTGTGGGACCTTCTCAAAAGCCTTGTTAAAATCCAAATACACTGCATCATATGCACTGCCCTCATCGATCCTCCTGGTTATCTCCTCAAAAAATTCAATCAAGTTATTCAGACACGACCTTCCCTTAACAAATCCATGCTGACTATCCTTGATTAATCCATGTTTTGTTAAATGGAGATTCCTCCTATCCCACCCCCGAGGTTAGGCTGACTGACCTGCAGTGACTCGATCTATCCCTTGCTCCCTTTTTAAACAAAGGTACCACGTTTGCAGTCCTCCAGTCCTCCGGTACCTGGGATTGCAATGTCAGCATCGCCCCTCTCGGCCAGCTCGGTCAGTAGTGGTGCTACCGAGAAACTCTTGGTGATGGACAGTGAAGTCCCCCACCCAGAGTACATTCTGTGCCCTTGCTACTCTGCGTGCTTCTTCCAAGTGGTGTTCAACATGGAGGAGTATTAATTCATCAGCTGAGGGAGGGCGGGAGGTGGTCATCAACAGGAGGTTTCATTGCCCGTGTTTGACCTGATGCCATGAGACTTCATGGGGTACGGAGTCAATGTTGAGGACTCCCAGGGCCACTCCCTCCCGACTGTATACCACTGAGCTGCCACCTCGGGTGATGGAGGAGTCTGGGACATTGGCTGAAAGGTCTGATTCTGTGAGTAGGACTATGTCAGGCTGGTACTTGACTAGTCTGTGGGGCAGCTCTCCCACTTTTGACACAAGTCCCCAGATGTTGGTGAGGAGGACGTTGCAAGGTCAGCACTGAGCCTGGGTCCGCTGTCCTAGCCGGTCCGAGCTGCTGTTATTCTGCCTGATTGGATGGTTATTATTAGATGCTCAGACCACAGCAGAAATCCCCCGTGCAAAAAATAACTGAAGAGACTGACAGATCGGAAGAATGAAACTTCACCCACAGAGGAAGTGAAAGAGGGAGGTTGTCACAGCTGTACGTTTGTTAATGACACGGGAGAAAACTGTGAACCGCGCTCACAGCCTAGAATCTTACAGCACAGAAGGAGGCCATTCGGCCCATCGTGCCTGTGCCTGCTCTTTGAAAGAATTACCCAATTAGTCCCACTCCACCTCACTTTCCCCGTAACCCAGCAAATTATTCCTTTTCAAGTATATATCCAATTCCCTCTTGCAGACCTGGGCCCTCAGCATTAGACTGCCCCTAACCTGGGCACAACATTGGCATCTCATTCATTCACTGGGACAGGAAATGCCTGGTGTGGGAAATGGAGTCCAGGGCTCTGAACATTCCCTCTCCTCTCCTGAGGAAGGCTTCATGCTGGGGTCCAGTTCCATGGGCCCCGACAGCACATTCCGACCTCACCTACTTCCTCATTCCACGTGTGTAAGCCTGGACCCTATCACCAGGATATCTGACTGCAGGAGGCCTCACCACTGTGTCCAGCACTGTCCTCACCCAAAATCCACACACAGTCTGCATTGATCTGGGGCCTTTAACGTGCCAAAGGTCACAAGACACTTCACATCGCTGCTGTAAGAACGTGGGGAGCGGGGGTTCGGGGGGCTTTAGGAAGGGTGATTGAAGGCCTGGGTGAAAGGATGGCGTTAGATGGAGGAGAGAGAGCTGGAGAGGGGGAGGGATTAGAACATAAGAAATAGCAGGAGTAGGCCTACGGCCCCTCGAGCCTGCTCCGCCTTTTAATATGATCATGGCTGATCCGATCATGGACTCAGGTCCACTTCCCTGCTTGCTCTCCATAACTCCTTATTCCCTTATCGGTTAAGAAACTGTCTATTTCTGTCTTAAATTTATTCAATGACCCATCTTCCACAACTCTCTGAGGCAGCGAATTCCACAGATTTACAACCCTGAGAAGAAATTCCTCCACATTTCAGTTTTAAATGGGCGGCCCCTTATTCTAAGATTATGCCTCCTAGTTCTTGTCTCCCCTATCAGTGGAAACAGCCTCTGCATCCATCTTGTCAAGCACCCTCATAATCTTACATGTTTCGATAAGATCACCTTTCATTCTTCTGATTTCCATTCAGTATAGGCCCAACCTACTCAACCTTTCCTCATAAGTCATTGCCCTCATCTACAGAATCAACCTAGTGAACCTTCTCTGAATGCCTCCAAAGCAAGTGTATCCTTTCTTAAATATGGAAACCAAAACTGCACGCAGTATTCCAGCTGTGGCTTCACCAATATAACTCTAGCAAGCACTTCCTTGCATTTATACTCTATCCCCTTTGCAATAAAGGCCAAGATTGCATTGGCCTTCCTGATCACTTGCTGAACCTGCATAATAACCTTTTGTGTTTCATGCACCAGGACCCCCAGTTCCCACTGCACTGAAACACTTTGTTATTTTTCTCCATTTAAATAATAACTTGCTCTTTGATTTTTTTCTGACAAAGTTTATAACCTCACACTTTCCAACATTATATTCTATCTCCCAAATTTTTGCCCATTCACTTAGCCTGTCGATGTCCTTTTGCAGGTTTTTTGTTTCCTCCTCATACCTTGTGTTTACTCCTTTCTTTATATTGTCAGCAAACTTGACGACATTACACTCGGTCCCTTCTTCCAAGTCGTTGATATAGATTGTAAATAATTGGGGTCCCAGCACTGATTCCTGCAGCATCCCACTAGTGACTGATTGCCAACCCGAGAATGAACCATTTATCACGACTCTGTTTTCTGTTAGTTAGCCAATCCTCTATCCATGTTTATATATTACCCCCAACTCCGTGAACTTTTATCCTGTGCCTTTAATGTGGCACCTTATTGAATGCCTTCTGGAAATCCAAATACACCACATCCACTGGTTCCCCTTTATCCACCCTGCTCATTACATCCTCAAAGAATTCCAGCAAATTTGTCAAACATGACTTCCCCTTCATAAATCCATTCTGACTCTGCCTGACTGAATTATGATTTTCCAAATGTCCTGCTACTATTTCTTTAATATTTTCCCAATTGTTCTATAGTTTCCTGTTTTTTGTCTGCATCCTTTTTTTAATATGGGCATTACATTTGCAGTTTTCCAATCTGCTGGGATCTCCCCAGAATCCAGGGAATTTCGGTAAATTACAACCAATGCGTCCACTATCCCTGTCGTTACTTCTCTTAAGACCCGAGAATGCAAGCCATCAGGTCCAGTGGATTTATCCGCCTTTAGTCCCATTATCTTACTGAGAACCACCTCCTTAGTGATTGTGATTGTGTGAAGTTCCTCTCCCACCCCTCCCCATAGACCCCTGACAATGCACTGTTGGGCTATTTTTAGTGTCCTCTACTGTAAAGATTGCTACAAAATATTTGCTCAGTGTTTCTGCCATCTCCATGTTCCCCATGTTCCCCATGACTAATTCCCCGGTCTCGTCCTCTAAGGGACCAACATTTATTTTATCCGCTCTTTTCCTTTTTATATACCTGTAGAAACTCTTGCTATCTGTTTTTATATTTTGTGCTAGTTTACTTTCATCTTCCATTTCTTAATCATTTTTTTAGTCATTCTTTGCTGGATTTTAAAAGCTTCCCAGTCTTCTGTCCTCCTACTAATTTTGGCCACCTTGTATGCCCTTGTTTTTAAATTGGATACCGTCTTTTATTTCTTTAGTTAGCCACGGATGGCTATCTTTTCTTTTACATCCTTTCCTCCTCACTGGAATATATTTTTCTTGAGAGTGATTAAATATCTCCTCAAATGTACGTCACTGTTCATTAACCGTCCTACATTTTAATCTATTTTCCCAGTCCACTTTAACCAACTCTGCCCTCATACTTTTGTAGTCTCCTTTATTTAATCTTAGTATACTAGTTTGAGATTCAACTTTCTCGCCCTCGATCTAAATTTGAAATTCAACCATGATATGGTCACTCATTCCAAGGGGATCGTTTACTGGGAGATTGTTATTAATCCTGTCTCATTGCACAAGACCAGATCTAAGATAGCCTGCCCCCGGTTAGTTTCTTTACATACTGTACAAGGAACCCGTCCCTTATGCACTCTATCAACTCTTCTTCAAGGCTACCCTGACCAATTTGATTTGTCCAATCAATGTGTAGGTTAAAATCACCCACTACAATCATACCATGAGAACTTCCAGCGCGAGCTGCTCCAAGTGAGCGATGGCTTCGAGGTGGGTGATTGGGTGATGTCATCAGGACCCAGGTCGGCATTTGGAGCGTGGGCAGGAACATCGGCGGACCCAGGTAAAGCAGAGGAGTGGGAAGGTCGCGGGGAGGAGTGGTGAGTGATCGAGGTGGAGGAGCGATGAGGGATTGTGGCTGAGATTCGGTTGGTGATCGTGGCGGAAGTCCGGCAAATGTTTGGTGCGGAGCTACGGCGGGAGATCGTGGTGGAGGTCAGGCGACTGTTTAGTTGCAGAGGTGCGGTGAGAGATCGTGGCGGAGGTGTGGCGAATGTTGGTGGCGGAGGAGCGGTGAGGGATCGTGGTGGAGGTGCGGCAAATGAGGGTTCGGGGCCCAAAAGAGCCGAGGGCCCAGGGGCAGCACGGGCCAGCCCACACTGCGATATGTAAGCGCACTGGGTCCGTGCAGAGCAGGCCTCCAGTCATCCGGGTTAATCTTTGCCACTGGATAAAGGCCTAGCTCTGTCAAGCCCGTGTGGTGGCTGATGTGCAACGGTCACACATGTTAAAAAAAATCCACGCACAGGCATCTTCCAGCCCCTCAATTGGAGTTCAGGATCATCGGGTCCTTCATTGAAACATCTGTGAACTCATTTGGAAGCAAGTCATCCTCGTTCGAGGGACCGCCAATGATGATGATGAGTAGGTCAGTGAGGTCAGGGGCAGTAGGTCAGTGACGTGAGAGGTAGTAGGTCAGTGAGGTCAGGGGTAGTAGGTCAGTGAGGTCAGGGTTCATATTGGAGTGAGGCAGGGTACGGACACTGCATTTTGGAAAGTTGGGGTTTATGGAGAGCGGATGAAGGAAGCCAGGAGGGGACAACGAAATAATTGAGTTTAGAGATGAGACTGCACACAGGGAGGTTAAAGTAATAGTGACCTCAGTCTTTATCAAGACACTCCAGAGTGAGGAACAGGCCTTAGGGGCTGGCTTATATACAGTGCTCCCAAGGGATGCTGAGATCCCTTGGGACTTCAGGGGATGTGCTCCCTGGTGGCAGAACATGGGAGTGCATGCTTTACAGATAGCCAAGCAGAGCCAAGCAGAGCCATGGGTTTCTTCCATCAAGGGGCTGATGTAGGGCGGAGATGGGCAACATTGGAGATGGAAATAAGAGGATGTGGCGTTCGAAGCTCAGTCTTTGGAGAACCAATAGGAAGGAGCCATGTTTCCTGGTCTCTAGTGGAGGAGCGGCACCCTTCAGTGAGAAAACCAAGGCCTGTCTGAGGGCAGGTATTGTGACGGTCAGAGGTCCATTTTGTGGAAGGAGGAAAGGTCAGAGAGACCACAGACATTGTGCTCACCATGGACTCCGCCGCTGAGTGGGGTCAGCGGCCGGAAGGAGGCCCAAGCGTCGCCGGGGGCGAGGGAGGCACGAGTGTCACCCGGGGGGGGGGGCGGGGGGAGGGATGGAGGCCCGAGCATCGCCGGGAGGTGAGGGAGGGAGGGAGGGAGGGAGGCCCGTACTTTAGGATGAGGAGTGAAGGTTGGGCCCAAACCTGTGGATGGGGCGGGTCGGAGGCTCACAGTCGTTGAGTTCGCCGGGATAGGTTGGAGCAGCTGAGTCGGCCAATGGGGAGTGAGCAGCGAGGGTCCAGCTGGAGGGACATGGCAGCAGGCAGGTCGACCTGGAAGGTAGGCCGAGGATGGGCGATGGGTAGTGGGACCTTGCGTACGGGATTTTAGGGATTTAGGGGTAGGTAAAATACTTACACCGCAGTCAATCCACCTACGGCCCAAGCACCCAAGGCCCCACCCCACTGCTGGCCAAGAACGAGGAGACACCCATCAAGGACACTGAGGCAGTCAGAACCTGCTGGAAGGAACACTTTGAAGATCTCCTTAATCGAGAATCTGCCTTAGATCTGAGTTTCCTCGACTCCATCCCGCAGCATGCTACCCATCACCTTCTCAGTAAAACCCCAGCCCTGCACGAGGTTGAAAAGGCCATCCATCGGCTGAAGAACAACAAGGCATCGGGGACGGATGGAATCCCCGATGAGGCATTAATGTATGGCAGAGCATCACTATTGACATGAATGCATGACCTCATCTCTCTCATCTGGAGGGAGGAGAGCATGCCGGGAGATCGCAGAGATGCAGTAATCGTGATCCATCTTTAAAAAAGGGGACAAGTTCGACTGCGGCAACAGTAGAGGAATCTCCCTGTTATCAGCCACTGGGAAAGTCATCGCTAGAATCCTCCTCAACAGTCTTCTCCCTGTGGCTGAGGAGCTCCTGCCGGAGTCACAATGCGGATTCCGTCCACTACGGGGTACAACGGACATGATATTTACGGCGCGACAACTGCAAGAGAAAAGCAGCGAACAGCACCAACCCTTGTCCATGGCCGCCTTTGACCTTACAATGGCCTTTGACACTGTTAACCGCGAGGGTCTGTGGACCGTCCTCCTCCATTTCGGCTGCCCCCAAAAGTTTGTCCCCATTCTCAGCCTGCACCACGACGACATGCAAGCCATGGTCCTAACCAATGGATCCATCATAGACGCAATCCACATTCGGACCGGAGTCAAGCAGGGCTGCATCAACGCACAAACCCTATTCTCGATCTTCCTGACGACAATGCTCCACCTCACACTATTGGAGAACCAATAGGAAGGAGCCATGTTTCCTGGTCCCTATTGGAGGACCAATAGGAAAGAGCCTTGTTTCTTGGTCCCTATTTGGGGATCAACAGGAAGGAGCCATGTTTCCTGGTTCCTATTGGGGGACCAATAGGAAGGTATCATGTTTCACGCGACCTATTCGAGGACCAATAGGAAGGAGCCATGTTTCCTGGGCCCTATTCGAGGACCAATAGGAAGGAACCATGGTTCCTGGTCCCTATTGGGGGACCAATAGGAACGATCGATGTTTCCTGGTCCCTATTGGGGGATCAAAAGGAAGGAGCCATGTTTCCTGGCCCCGATTGGAGGACCTATAGGAAGGGGCTATGTTTTGTGTGCCCTATTGGAGAACCAGTGGGATGTGGAGTGTGCATCCTTCCTGTTGTAAATGTTGGATCGTTGGCACCTGATCCCAGCAAAAACCCCTGACCTGGAGCGGGGCCATGGAAGGGGAAAGGATTCGTAGGTGTTCTGAGCGGACAGGATGGGGCAGTGGGTCAGACCCTGTCCTGTCGCTCCAGCTCACACTGATGGGGTGAGGATCTCCTCCGTCTGATGGGCCTTCATGAAATCAGCTTTCTGTCCAAACTGGTCCCCACTGAGAAAAGGCCCTTAATTGGGCAATAAACAGCTAGTGTACTGAGAGAGGCCAAGGGATGGCCACTGTGGGGAATGGGGCCTTACTCCAGGAGAATGCATGTTCCGGGGTCAAGTGTCAGCATCCATTGGTGGGGCAGGGCACAGGGAGGTTTACTCTGCATTTCAGTGTGCTGCACCGGGGAGTCTGTGGGGAAGGGAGAGTGACACAGAGAGTGAAACGGGGAGAGAGAGGCTATGAATCAGAGACAGAGAGGTGTCGAGGAAAGCTGTGAGACATAGGGCAATGAAGGCTGAAACAGAGAGAGAGAGAGAGGGTGGGAGAGGGAGTGGAACTGGGAAGGAGATGGAGGGAGAGAAGAAGAGGAAGTGAAATGTGCTGACGTGGCTTTCTCTGTGTGAAGACATTTACATACTGAGTGATGGGCAGTGAGACTCTCACAGGCTGCAGGTTTATAAAGCAGAGCCCAGTGAAGGGCAGTTTATCAGTAAGCAGGCACAGGGACAGGAGCAGACACCATGATTTCACCCATCCAGCTGATCTGGCCTCTGGCATTCTGCATCGCAGGTACCAATCTCTCTCCTTCCACGTTTAATATCTCCCTGCTGTCGATTTCTGTCCAACTCGACTGACCAGTGATTGAAGGGCAAATGCTGACACTAGAGGAGAGCTCAGTGTCTCGAGCAATCTCTCATTTTACAGCGTCTTTCTGTGACAGTGCTTACTTCACTTTCTTTCCCCATTTCCCCCTCAGGTATCAGTGGGGACATCATCATGACCCAGTCACCCCCGGTGCTGTCAGTGAGTGAGGGACAGACTGCAACCATCACCTGTACCGCCAGTGCATCCGTTAGCAGCAATTATGTTGCTTGGTACCAGCAGAAAGCCGGGCAGAAACCCACTCTGCTGATCTATGCAGCAACAACTCGTTTCACTGGAACCTCCGATCGCTTCACCGGCAGTTACCAGTCCAACACGTACACCCTGAGCATCAGCAAAGTGCAGAGCGAGGATGTCGCAGACTATTACTGTCAGCAACATAGCAGCTCCCCTCTACACTGTGATACACAGCCGTACAAAAACCTCAATATACACAGCCCCACCTCCTGTACTGACTCACCCCACAGTTATATATAATATATAATAATGGACACAAAGCCCCACCTCCTGTACGGTTTTACACATGACTGACACACAGCTCGATGGGAGTGACAGCAGGAATATTCAGCTGGAAGCTGCAGTGAATTGGGAAAGGATGGAGTGGGTCAGAGAGGATTTGGGGCTGTGTCTTCATCACTGAGAATCTCACAGCTCTACTCTGTACATTCAGACAGCACGGAGACACTGGGTGTTCCCTGTGTCCTCAATACAAATAATCTCACAAACCCCCCCACTATTGAGAGGGCCACAACTTATAAAACCCAAAGCATAAACATGAAAGGATAGTGAACAAGTGAAATGGTCGTGCTCTTTCCCTGCCCACCCCACACTCCAGGCCCTGCGGTGCCCACCCGTCGCAGAAGGCCTCAGGCCTACCTGGGCTCCGTCCCCAGGTCCACCCGGGTGTGGACAAAGCCCCCGAAGGGAGACAGGCAGGCAGTGCGACCACCCCATGGGCCCCGTCCAACTGCGACCTGTGGATGGTCACCTCCGACCTGCCCACTCCACCCGCAGCGGGTGACTAGGCCCAGGAGCAGGCCCACGGGGAGGCCCTCCGACCTGCCTACTCCCCCGGCACTGGGTGGCCAGGCCCAGGAGCAGGCCCACGGGGAGGCCCTCCGACCTGCCCACTCCCCCCGCACCGGGTGACCAGGCCCAGGAGCGTGGGACTGAAGTGGAGCCAGAAATCGAGGAGCAGCCCCTTCAAATAGTGGAAGAGGGGCTGCATCCTCTCACACTCCACGTACACACGGGTCACGGACTGAGGAAACAGGTTTCTAAAGCCCCTAAAACTCGTTATTTTATAATGATCCGCGAGGAAGGCCTGTGTCAGCAACACAAACATCTCACTTGCAGACGGAGCCCGTTGTTCAAGGGGCACAAAGAGATGAGCCCTGTGTGACGGGGACTTTCATTCTCCAGCAATTCCGTGGCCCCAGGGTTACCGTCTGATGGGGCGGGAAGGGCAGCTGGGAGATTTGTCCCAAACACGTTGGATCTCCAAC
This sequence comes from Pristiophorus japonicus, assembly GCF_044704955.1. Classification (NCBI taxonomy): domain Eukaryota; kingdom Metazoa; phylum Chordata; class Chondrichthyes; family Pristiophoridae; genus Pristiophorus; species Pristiophorus japonicus. The sequence goes on from NC_091984.1 coordinate 144,771,549, forward strand.
TCTCCCGGGCACTGCCACAGACAGCTCGGACACAGAGAGAGGGAGGGAGGGAGGGAGAGTGTAAGTGAAGGAGTGAGAGAAAGAGAGTGAGAGGGAGGGAAAGAGAGACTGAGGGAGAGAGAGAGATCGAGGGAATAAGTGAGAGAGGGAGTGAATGAGGGGAAGATGCAGAGAGAGAGTGAAGGAGAAAGGGTGAGAGAGAGAGAGAGAGAAAAAATGAAGGAGAGTGAGAGAGAAACCGAGAGAGCAACAGATAGAGTGAGACACTGAGAAAGAGACAGAGGGAGACCCCCACACACACACACAGACTGAGTGAGCCAGGGACGGAGGATATTGTACAGCCGCTGCACTGGAAGCTGTCACTGTGGCTCACGTTCGGTAAAGGAACCAAGCTCAGACTGAGTAAGTAAACCCCAATGCTCCGTTATTAACACTTTAAATACTGAATCTTTCTAAGACACAAATGCTGAATATGCGAAGGTGTTAGTTTACATATGATTACATTTGATCCTTCCATCTTTCCTCATCTAAATCTATCAGCATAACCCTCTATTCCCTTCTCCCTCATATCCCTGTCTAGCCTCCCCTTAAATATATCGATACTATTCACTTCAATCACTCCCTGTGGTAGCCAGTTCCACATTCTCACCACTCGCTGGGTAAAGAATTTTCTCCTGAATTCCCGATTGGATTTCTTGCTGACTATCTTATATTGATGGCCTCTAGTTCTGCTCTTCCCCACAAGTGGAAACACTCTCTCTGTATCCACTCTATCAAAACCTTTCCTAATGTTAAAGACCTCCATCAGGTCACCCCTCAGCCTCAAGAGAAAAGAGCCCCAGCCTGTTCATCCTTTCCTGATATGTACACCCTCGCATTTCTGGTCCCATCCTTGTAAACCTTCTCTGCACCCTCTCCAGTGCCTGTGTATGGGTTATATAATATGGTGGGGAGCTGCGGTGAATGAAAGGGTTAATTGAAGAGTGCTGTGTATGACAGGGAGCCCGGCTGTATTCCTTTACCCACACTCCCCATTCACCCAGAAAAGTATAAGTAACGAACTGTTACCCACCGTGTGGAGGAGATCTGGACGTTGGCACACTGCGGTCCCATCCCTGCACCATCCCCGGAAATCGCTCCCGAGCCTCCTGCCTGTCTCAGTGTGACAGACACCATGTGTGAGACACGGTCAGAGTGTGGGTGTGAGTGAGTGAGCTCGCTGGGGGCAGTCTGTGCTCCTGTCACAGTCTCTGATATAACTGAGCTCAGCCTCAGCACACTGACACTCCCGAGGTCCCGCCTCCCCCAGCTCCAACTCTGATCTGTCCAGCCCCCGCTCACCTCCTGTCCAACTTCTGATCACAAACAGGGGCAGCAGGCCTCGCAATCCGGCGGCTGCAGTGCTCCAGGGTTGTGGGGAGACTCTCAGTTGCTGTTTCTGTGGCTCGAGTTCAGGCCGATATTTATCCCGCAACCTACATCGCTTAAACGTAAAAACATGGAAAATAGGAGCAGTAGTAGGCCATTCGGCCCTTCGAGTCTGCACCGACATTCAATATGATCATGTCTGATCCCCTGTCTCAACACCATATTCCCGCTTTTTCCCTTTGCCCCTTGATGCCTTTTGTAAGCCAAGGGGTAAGCCATTTAGGACCGAGATGAGGAGAAACTTCTTCACCCAGAGAGTGGTGAACCTGTGGAATTCTCTACCACAGAAAGTTGTTGAGGCCAATTCACTAAATATATTCAAAAAGGAGTTAGATGAAGTCCTTACTACTAGGGGGATCAAGGGGTATGGCAAGAAAGCAGGAATGGGGTACTGAAGTTGCATGTTCAGCCATGAACTCATTGAATGGTGGTGCAGGCTAGAAGGGCCGAATTGCCTACTCCTGCACCTATTTTCTATGTTTCTAGAAATCCATCTATCTGCCTCTTAAATATATTCAGTGATTTGGCCTCCACAGCCTTCTGTGGTGGAGAATTCCACAGGTTCTCCACCCTCTGAGTGAAAACATTTCTCCTCATCTCGGTCCTAAATTTCCTACCTCGTATCCTGAGATTGTGACCACTTATTCTAAACTTCCCAGCCCGGGAAAGCATCCTCCCCAGATCCAGTCTATCCAACCCAGTCAGAATTTTATACGTTTCAATGAGATCCCCTCATTCTTCTAAACTCTAGTGACTGCAGGCCCAGTCGACCCAATCTCTTTTTATACGACAGTCCTGCCATCCCAGGAATCAGTCTGGTGAACCTTCGCTGCACTCCCTCTATGGCAAGGATATCCTTTCTTAGGTAAGGAGACCAAAGCTGCACATAATACTCCAGGTGCGGTCTCACCAAGGCCCTGTAGTCAGACCTCGTTGCTCAAATCCTCTTGCAATGAAGGCCAACGTACCATTTGCTTTCCTAACTGCTTGCTGCACCTGTATGTTTGCTTTCACTGACTGGTGTACAAGGACACCCAGGTCCCTCTGTACATCGACACTTCACAAACCATCACCATTTAAATAATACTTTGTCCTTATGTTTTTCCTACCAAAGTGAGTAACTTCACATTTATCCACAATATGTTACATCTGTCATGTGTTTGCTCACTCACTCAACCTATCTAAGTTTCATTGCATCCTCCTCACAACTCATAATCCCATCTAATTTTGTGCTGTCAGCAAACTTGGAAATATTACATTTGGTTCCCTCATTCAAATCATTTATTTATACATTGTGAATATCTGGGGCCCAAGCACTGATCCCTGTGGTACCCCACTCGTCACTGCCCGCCACCCTGAAACACACCCATTTATTCCGACTGTTTCCTCTCAGTTAACCAATTTTCAATCCATGCCAATACATTACCCACAATCCTATGTGCTTTAATTTTGCACACTAACCTCTTTTGTGGGATTTTTATCGAAAGCCTTCTGAAAATCCAAATACACTACACCCACTGGTTCTCCATTATCTATTCTATCAGTTAGATCCTCAAAAAACTCCAGTAGGTTACTTTCATAAATCCACGTGACTGTCTTTAACCCCGTTGATGTTATCTAAGTGCGCCGTTATCACATCCTTTATAATAGACTCCAGTATTTTCCCTATTAATGACCGGTCTGTAGTTCCCCGTTCTCTCTCCCTCCTTTTTTAAATAGTGGGGTTACATTTGCCACCCTCCAATCTGCAGGAACTGTTCCATAATCTATAGAATTTTGGAAAATGACAACCAATGGATCTACTATTTCCATGGCTACCTCTTTTAATACTCTGGGATGCAGATCATCAGACCCTGGGGATTTATCGGCCTTCAGGCCCATTAGTTTCTCCAGCACTATTTTCTTACTAATAATCATTTCCTTTAATTCCTCTTGTTCACTAGATCCATGTTTCCCGAGCATTTCTGGGAAGTTATTTGTATCCTCTTCCGTGAAGAGATCATTTACCTCAGTGCTGTGTGTGGGAGCTTGCTGTGCACATATTGGTTCCCGTGTTGGCCACATTACAACAGTGACGACACTTCAAAATGTACTTCATTGGCTGTGAAGCACTTTGGGACATCCTGAGGTGTGAAAGGTGCAATATAAATGCAGGTCTTTCTTTAATTTCTCTTTTCTTTTTATTAACTGGGACTTGCACAATTTCCCTCTGATTAAACCTGGACCCAGCAGAAAATCCCCAGATCACGGACTAACGTTCCATAAGAACATGGGAATTAGGAGCAGGAGGAGGCCATTTGGCCTCTCGAGCCTGCTCCACCATTCAATGAGATCATGGCTGATCTTCTACCTCAACTCCACTTTCCTGCACTGTCCCCATATCCATCGATCCCTTAATATCCAAAAATCTATCGATCTCCGGAATATACTCAAGGACTGAGCCTCCACAGCCCTCTGGGGTAGAGAATTCCAGAGATTCACCACCCTCTGAGTGAAGAGGTTTCTCCTCATCTCAGTCCTAAATGGCCGACCCCTTATTCTGAGACTGTGACCCCTGGTTCTAGACTTCCCAGCCAGAGGAAACATCCTCCCTGCATCTACACTGTCAAGCCCTGTCAAAATATTGTATGTTTCAATGAGATCCCCTCTCATTCTTCTAAACACTAGAGAATATCGGCCTAGTCTATTCAATCTCTCCATAGGACAATCCCCCCATCCCAGTTGTCCGTCTGATGTGTCTGTGTGTTTGTCACACATGACGGAGCAGACAGCAGGAGTTCCACCAGCAACACAGGACGTTACCTCAGTGCCCGGCCCACTTTCCCCATCCACTTACCATATTCTTACAGGTAAACGGGCTCAGCACCTGCCCTCGGCCGGTGAAATGTCTCCCCTCTACACCACAGGCTGCCCGTCATCTGCTCCCCCCATCTCACTCCTGAAGGCACTTCCTCTGGCTGGGGCTCAGCTCCTCTCCCCAAGTGGGCTCACTGTCCCAGTGTGAGCCCAGAGACTGAGCTCCCCAAGTGGGCTCACTGTCCCAGTGTGAGCCCAGAGACTGAGCTCCCCAAGTGGCCTCATTGTCCCAGTGTGAGTCCAGAGAGTGAGCGTGTCAGGCTAATCGACCGTGAGGTGTCAGCCGTGGCTCAGTCGCTAGCATGCTCGGCTCTGAGAAAAGGAAGATTTGCATTTATATAGCGCCTTTCACGGCCACCAGACATCCCAAAGTGCTTTACAGCCAATGAAGTACTTTTTGAAGTGTACTCACTGTTGTAATGTGGGAAACTCAGCAGCCAATTTGTGCACAGCAAGCTCCCACAAACAGCAATGTGCTGATAACCAAATAACCTGTTTTGTTATGTTGATTGTTGGATAAATATTGGCCAGGACACCGGAGTTTGATTTGAACCCACAATCTCTGACTCAGAAGCGAGGGTGGTTCCAACTGAGCCACTGGCTGACACCATTCGGCCCATCATGTCCGTGCCGGCTGACAAAGATCTATCCAGCCTCATCCCACTTTCCAGCTCTGGGTCCGTAGCTCTGTAGGTTACGGCACTTCAAGTGCACATCCAAGTACTTCTTAAATGTAGTGAGGGTTTCTGCCCCTACCACCCTTTCAGGTAGTGAGTTCCAGACCCCCACCACCCTCTGGGTGAAAAGGATTCTCCTCAACTACCCTCTAATCCTTCTATCAATTACTTTAAATCTGTGACACCTGGTTAGTGACCCTACTGCTGAGGAAAATAGGTCTCGGCCGCATCCTCCGCCAGGATCAACTGAGAAATGTTCCGCACTCCTGGTGGGTCAGTGGCAGGTGGACTCCCTGCCGGAGGAGCTCAGGCCTTTTGCCTAGAGCATGACCCATCTCCTCTATCTGGGAGTCTACCTTAGCACTGCCGAGGAAGCCTGGCCGGCGAACTGCCAGGAGCTGGAGGCCAAAGTCGCCGCTCACCGAGGGCGCTGGACAGGACTGCTCTGAGTGCTGTCCGACAGGGGTCCAGTGCTAGTCATAAACCAGCTGGTGGCCTCTATGCTGTGGTACCGGCTGGTCACTTTGACCCCTCCCCCTGCGTTTGTCGCCAAGATACAGAAGAAGCTGGTGGACTTCTTCTGGAACAACAGGAAACATTGGGTCTTTGCTGCGGTTTTAAGTCTCCCGCTCAGGGAGGGCGGTCAGGCGTTGGCATGCATCAGTACCCAGCATGCGACTTTCCGTCTTCAGACCCTACAGAGATACCTGTACGTCGAGCCCCCTCCTACGTGCATTGGGGACGTATTTCTTCCGCCAGCAGTACTGCCTCAATTATGACACGCAGCTCCTGTTTGTGAGCCTGGGGGGCATCAGGACCCCCATACGGGGGCTTCCTGTCTTTTACCAGGAATTCATCAGAGTCTGGAACAGTGTCGCCACCAATCGCAGGTCTCCCCCGTCTGGAGTGGCAGCTGTCCTGCAGGAGCCGCTGCTCAGGAATCTGTACCTCCATGACCGCGGTTTTAGGTGACAGGCAGACGAGAGTGCTGTGGCTGGCGAGGTGACCAGGGTCAGGGATCTGCTCGATGACGGAGGAGCGGGCTGGATGGTGCCAGACAAGGTAGCATGTTGCCTAAACTGGGCCGACGTCCAGCACGCGGCCAATGCCATCGAGTCGCTAAAAACAGCACTGGTCCCTGACTCCGTTAGGTGTGCCGAGGAGGCTCAAGCACGTGGGCCGATCCCCTCCGAAATGACGCCCGTCCAGACAGAATTCCTCATCGCACCAAGCCCCGAAACCTCCTTTGGGAGCCGGCGCCTCCCAACTTGAGCCTCCTCGGGGAAATCCCCTCCGTGCATTTCAGTTCTGCGCTGAGGGGTTTCCTGTACGGGCTGCTCCTGCACACTATCCACCTTTCCACCCTCGTCTGCCGTCCAGACATGCCATGGCATACCATCTTGTCGTCCGGAGGAGGCGGGTGTCCCCAGTGGATTGCACTCTTCACGCGAGTCCTCCCTCTATTTATTGGGGACTTGGCCTGGAGGGTGTTGCACGGAGCAGTCCCGTGCAATAAGTTTTTAAGTCGGTTCACGGGCTCCCAGGCCGCCTGCAATTTCTGCTGTCTGGAAGAGTCCGTGTTCCTTGTTTTTATGGAGTGTGTGAGGTTGCAGTCCCTCTTCTGTTATTTGAAGGGGCTGCTCCTCAAATTCTGGTTGCACTTCAGTCCCATACTCCTGATCTTTGGGCACACTGTGCGGAGAGGAGCGGGCAGATCAGAAGGCCTCCCCGTAGGACTGCTCCTGGGCATGGCCAAGGGGGCCATCAGCCGGTCCAGGCAGCGGGCGGTCGAAGGGGTCGTTCATCCTGACTGCCTGCCTCTCTTCCGCGGTTACATCCGAGCCAGGGTGTCCCTGGAGCTGGAGCACGCGGTGTCCACCGGTACGCTCGCGGCCTTCCGCGAGAGGTGGGCGCCGGAGGGACTGAAGTGCATCATCACCACCGGCAACCAAATTTTAATTTAATCATTTAAGTTTAAAGTTTAATTTGTTTAATTTGCCAGTTTTAGTGCCCCCCCTTTTTCGCCCAGGGGACACTTGTATAATTTGTGTGTTGGTGCCCTCAAAAAAAAACGGGCACTGGAAAAATGTATCTTGGTGTATGACCCTCCCCCCGCCCCCCTTCAGGGGGCATTTGTTTAAAGTGCACAAATAAAATAGTTGTGGGAAATAGATCCTTCCTACCCACTCTATCTCAGCCCCTCATAATTTTATACACCTCAATTAAATCTCCCCTCAGCCTCCTCTGCTCCAAAGAAAATAACCCAGCCTATCCAATCTTTCATCTTAACTAAAATGTTCCAGTCCTGGTAACATCCTTGTAAATCTCCTTTGTACTCTAGCTGTGGCCGAACTAGTATTTTAAACAGTTATAGCATAACCTTTCTGTGCTTACATTCACTGCCACGACTAATAAAGGCAAGTATCCCATATGCCTACTTAGCCACCTTATCTACCTGGCCTGCTATCTTCAGGGATCTGTGGACCTGCACTCCAAGGTCCTCTACACTTCTCAGGGTGCTACCATTTAATGTGTCTTCCCTTGCCTTGTTAGCCTTCCTCAAATGCATTACCTCACAGTTCTCTGGATTGAAATCCATTTGCCACTGTTCTGCCCACCTGACCAGTCCATTGATACCTTCCTGCAACAACAGCTCTCTTCCTCACTATCATCTGCAAACTTCTGAATCATGTTCCCGATATTGAAGTCTAAATCATTGATGCATATTACAAAGAGCAAGGGACTTAGTACTGAGCCCTGTGGAACCCTATTCGAAACATCCTTCCAGTCACAAAAACACCCGTTGACCATTACCCTTGGCTTCCTGCCACTGAACCAATTTTGGATCCAACTTGCTACTTTCCCTTGGATCCCATGGGCTTTTACTTTTCTGCCACGTGAGACTTTGCCAAATGCCTTGCAAAAATCCATGTAGACTACATCAAAGGTGCAACACTCATCGACCCTCCTTGTTATCTCCGCAAAAAATTCACTCAAGTTAGTCAGGCACGACCTTCCCTTAACAATTCCATGCTGACTATCCTTGATTAATCTGTCCCTCAGAATTGTTTCCAATAATTTTCCCACCACCGAGGTTAGGCTGACTGGCCTGTAATTACTCGGTCTATCCCTTTCTCACTTTTTAAACAAAGGTACACGTTAGCAGTCCTCCAGTCCTCCGACACCACACCTGGAGCCAGAGAGGATTGGAAAATGATGGTCAGAGCCTCTGCTATTTCCTCCCTTGCTTCTCTTAACAACCTGGGATACATTTGATCTGGGCCTGGTGATTTATCCACTTTCAAAGCTGCTAAGCCCCTCAATACTTCCTCTCTCACTATGTTTATCTCATCTCATATTTCACACTTCTCCTCCTTAATTACAATGTCTGCATCGTCCCTCTCTTCTGTGAAGACAGGTGCAAATTATTCACAAAGAACCATACCCACGTTTCCGTCTCCACACAGGTTATCTTTTTGGTCTCCAATAGGCCCCACTCTTACCTTGCTCTTTATGTATTTATAAAACATCTTTGGGTTTTCCTTGATATTACTTGCTCTTTATGTATTTATAAAACATCTTTGGGTTTTCCTTGATATTACTTGCCAATATGTTTTCATGCCCTCTCTTTGCATTCCTAATTTCCTTTTTAATTTCACCCCTGCACTTTCTATACTTTTCTGGGCTTTCTGCAGTATTTAGCTCTGGGTATCTGACATCAGCTTCCCTTTTTTGCCTTATCCTACCCTGTATGACCTGTGCCATCCAGGGGGCTCTAGATTTGGGAGTGCCACCCTTTTCCTTTGTGGGAACATACTTGCTCTGAACCCTCACTATCTCCCCGTTGAATACCTCCCACTGCTCTGACACTGATTTACCTTCAAGTAGCTGTTTCCAGCCCACTTTTGCTAAATCACCTCTCAGCTTAGTAAAATGGGCCTTTCCCCAATTGAGAACCTTTATTCCTGCTCCATCTTTGTCCTTTTCCATAACTACACTAAATCTAACTGAATTATAATCACTGGCACCAAAATGCTCTCCCACTGATACCCCTTCCACCTGCCCAGCTTCATTCCCTAAAACTAAGCCCAGAAACGTCCCCTCCCTTGTTGGGCTTGCTACGTACTGGCTATAAAAGTTCTCCTGAATGCATTTTAAGAATTCTGCGACCTCTATACCTTTGACACTGATTCCATCCCAGTTAATGTGAGGGGAGTTGAAATCCCCGACTATTGCTGCCCGATTGTTTTTGACATTCTCAGCAATTTGCCGACATATTTTCTTTTCTATCTCCCTCTGACTGTTTAGGGGTCGATAGTACACTCCCAGCAGTGTGATCGCCCCTTTTATGTTCATCAGTTTAACCCATATGGACTCATTTGATGATCCTTCGAACATATCATCCCTCTGTCAGAGGTGCTGTCTTTCAGATAAGACGTTAAACTGAAGTCCCGTCTGCCCTCTCAGGTGGACATGAAAGATCCCATAATCACTACTGGAAGTGCAAGGGGGTTCTTCCCAGTGTCCTGGCCAATATTTATCCCACAACCAACATAGTTAAAACTGATGATCTGGTCATGATCTCATTGCAGTCTGGGAGCTTCATAGAATCAGAGAAATTTACAGCATGAAAGGAGGCCATTTGGCCCATCGTGTCCGCGCCGGCCGACAAAGATCTATCCAGCCTAATCCCACTTTCCAGCTCATGGTCCGTAGTCCTGTGGGTTACGGCACTTCAAGTGTACATCCAAGTATTTCTTAAATGTGGTGAGGATTTCTGCCTCTACCATCCTTTCAGGCAGTGAGTTCCAGACCCCCACCACCCTCTGGGTGATGACATTTCCCCTCAAATCCCCAGTAAATCTCCTACCAATCACTTAAAATCTATGCCCTGGTTATTGATCCCGATTCTAAGGGAAATATGTCCGTCCTATCCATGCTATCTAGGGCCCTCATAATTTTATAAACCTCAATAAGGTCTCCCCTCAGCCTCCTCTGTTCCAAAGAAAACAACCCCAGCCTATCCAATCTTTCCTCATAGCTAAAATTTTGCAGTCCAGGCAACATCCTCGTAAACCTTCCTGTGTGCAATTGGTTGGAAAGCAACTTCGGAAGTCCTGAGGTTGTGAAAGGCGCTATATAAATTCAAGGCTTTCTTTCATTGAAGTGGGTGGGCCCTGATCCTGACCCTCAGCCATTGTCCGCACACTCTGACTCCCAGGAGGTCACGGGATCATTGGGAGCAGTGACCCTGCCTGACCCCGGTACACTGAGGCTAATTGTAGCCTCACCATTGACCTCACCCCGGTGCTGGGCAGCAAGCTTTTAAATGCAATCTAGAAGCTTCTGCACCGACACCCAACATGAAGCCTTGCTGAAGTGTGTTTATACAAGTGTGTCGCAATGTTCCCGGATAAAGTTCTCCCGATCTGTGTGTGATCTGAGCTTTCTCACTGCTGAGCCTGTTTCCCCTGTATCCACCCATCTACAGTTCGAGCTTCCTGCCAGTGAACAGTGTCTTAATGGGACACTCAGTCTTTACCGACTCTTACTGTTAACCATTTCAGTGCTGAGTGTGTGCCAACCCTGCACTGTAGATGTTTATACAACGGTCCAATATGATTTTGCGTATCAGCTGTGGCTCAATGCGTTGCACTCTTGCCTCGGAGTCAGACGGTTGTGGGTTCAAGTCCCACTCTACGGACTTGAGCACAAAAATCTAGGCTGACACTCCAGTGCAGTGCTGAGGGAGCGCCGCACTGTCGGAGAGGCCGTCTTTCGGATGAGACGTTAAACCGAGGCCCCGTCTGCCCTCTCAGGTGGATGTTAAAGATCCCATGCCACTATTTTGAAGAAGAGCAGGGGAGTTCTCCCCGGTGTCCTGGTCAATATTTATCCCTCAACCAACATGACAAAAGAACAGATTATCAGGTCGTCATCACATCGCTGTTTGTGGGAGCTTGCTGTGCACAATTTTGCTGCCGTGTTTCCCACATTGCCACAGTGACTACACTCCAAAAGTACTTCATTGGCTGTAAAACGCTTTGAGATGTCCGGTGGTTGTGAAAGATGTAATATAAATGCAAGATTTTCTTTTTTTTTAATCACCTTAACATCAAACGCATTTATATTTAGATTAAACTGATCAAGCGAGGCAAAGAAGATGAAGAATTAATGTTGCTCGCCTCTAATGGTTAATCACCAGCCAGGAGTTCATTAACCCAGCTCTCTGTTATCAGATGTGAATTATCCCCACAGTGACACACACACACACACACTAATTTTCACCTATTAAAAACCCTTCTCCTCCCTTTCAGGCCGAGGGAAGACACCACCCACACTGACCCTGCTGCCTCCCTCCCCGGAGGAGCTCACGACCAAGGGCACTGCCACCTTGGTGTGCCTCGCTGATCACTTCTACCCCGATGCGGTGGAGGTGGAGTGGAAGAAGGACGGGGCGAGCATTTCGGCCGGGGTCCAGACCAGCGACTACCTGCGAGCTTCGGACAACACCTACAGTGTCAGCAGCCTGCTGACCCTCTCTGGCTCCGACTGGGAGTCCAACGCCAGCTTCTCCTGCAGCCTCACCCACGAGAGCCTCTCCTCTCCCCTCAGCAAGGGGGTCAGGAGAGCAGAATGTGCGTAGTGTGTCAGGGACAGACCGCGGGGGAGACGCAACTTTAAATAGAACAGGGGGTGAGCCGGGAGGGCAAAGGTCATTGTCAGCACTGCATTTCTACTCTCTTCCTTCTCGGGACTGGGTCAGGGAAAGCATCTGAGGGTCAGGGGGCAAGGCAAGTTATTGGGGCAGTGTCGAGGGAGCTTTACTCTGTATCTAACCCGTCCTGTCCCTGCCCTGAGAGTGTTTGATTGGACAGTGTTGAGGGAGCTTTACTATGTATCTAACCCATGTTGTACCTGCCCTGCGAGGGTTTGATGGAACAGTGTTGACTCGTGCTGCCAAGTAAAATCTCTCGAAGATGCTGAAGACTGTCAGCAGAGTAAAACTAATGTTAAACTGCAAAGTGCCGCTTCAGTAAGCAGACCCCCTCCCTGCTCACTCTGCTGTTACAATTCAAGGTTTAGTCCCCGTTTAAAGGGACAGGATTCTCACGGTGTGGAGAAAATCCCCACAACTGTTTTAATAAAGCTGCATTCTCCCTGTGAATGTCTCTAGCTCGCTCTCGCTGGGCTGTTTATTCAAGTTTTGTTTCTCTAAATGTGAATCTGTAAAAGACAATAAACGTGAAGAATATTCTGTCTGTATCTGGCGAGTGCTTTGGAAATGTCCCACCTCCCCCTCAGCTGGATTGGCTGCATTTCAGTAAGTGTCTGTTCTGATTGGCTGGGTGGGCTGTCAATCAATGGCACGTCAGCAGGAGATTTGTTTCAAAGCCAATTATCAACCATTTTAAAATGATCAATTTTACCTCGAACCCCTGGAGTGCACAAGATTAAACACAGAGACACTAAAAGCTGCTGGGATTAAACCCTCCCAGTCTGAGCATTGGCTCTCACTCTGCACACTGGGGGTGTTGGGGCAGCCCCCGATGGTGGGATCGCACTGTGCACTCTGTGCTGACATCTGGGGGCAGGAGGCCACAGTCACAACGTTGCATTCTCTCTCCTTAACGTGTGGCTCGTGGCAGCAGCACAAAACTGTACCGAGTGAGGCCTCAGCTTAGGGAGAGGAGCAGTCAGTGTATCACCGTGTGCATGTCCCTGAGTGTTAGTGTGGCTTACCCAGCACCGCCTGTAGGTGTGTGTGTATGTGTGATTGTTACCCAGCACCGCCTGTCGGTGTGTGTGTGTGTTACCCAGCACCCTCTGTAGGTGTGTGTGTGTGTGTGAGTGTTACCCAGCACCCTCTGTAGGTGTATGTGTGTGTGTGAGTGTTACCCAGCACTGTTATGTCGGCCTGAGGAGTGCTCCGCAGTGATGCTCCAGCTCCAGGGGGTGTCGGAAGTCTTTAGGGGACTGTGGGGGAGGAGGGGAGTGGAGGGGTGACCAGGGCGATGATCAGGGGCTGACCTTGTGTGGAACGGTGGGGACCAGGGCGATCAAGGGGGGGGGTGTTCTCAGGGAATCTCACCAATATCCTGTAAAGATGTAGCAGGACTTCTCTGCTTTTATACTCCATCCCCCTGACAATAAAGGGCAACATTCCATTGGCTTTCCTGATCACTTGCTGTACCTGCATACTAACTTTTTGTGTTCCATGCACCAGGAACCCCAGGTCCCTCTGTAGTGCAGCAGTTTGTAAGTTTTCTCCTTTTAAAAAATAAATTGCTTTCCTATTTCTGCCAAATGGATAACCTCACATTTTCCCACATTATACTCCATCTGCCAACGTTTTGCCCACTCACTGAGCCTGTCTATATCCCTTTGCAGATTTTTAGTGTCCTCCTCACAATGTGCTTTCCCAGCCACCATCATAGGCAGTCCCTCGGAATCGGGGAAGACTTGCTTCCAATCTTAGAATGAGTCGTTAGGTGACTGAACAGTCCAATACGAGAACCACAGTCCCTGCCACAGGTGGGACAGACAGTCACTGAGGGTAAGGGAGGGTGGGACAGGTTTGCTGCACGTTCCTTCCGCTGCCTGCACTTGATTTCTGCATGCACCACGGCGATGAGATGCGAAGTGCTCAGCGCCATCCCAGATACACTTCCTCCACTTCGGGAAGTCTTTGGCCAGGCACTCCCAGGTGTCAGTGGGGATTTTGTATTTCATCAGGGAGGCTTTGAGGGTGTCCTTGTAACGTTCCTCTGCCCACCTTTGGCTAGTTTGCCGTGAAAGAGTTCCGAGTAGAGCGAGTATTCAAAAAGGAGTTAGATGTAGTCCTTACTACTAGGGGGATCAAGGGGTATGGCGAGAAAGCAGGAATGGGGCACTGAAGTTGCATGTTCAGCCATGAACTCATTGAATGGTGGTGCAGGCTTGAAGGGCCGAATGGCCTACTCCTGCACCTAGTTTCTATGTTTCTATGTTTGGGTGTCTTGTATCTGGCATGTGGACAATGTGGCCTGCCCATGGAGCTGATCAAGTGTGGTCATGCTTCAATGCTGGGGATGTTGACCTGGTCGAGGACACTAATGTTGGTGCCTCTGTCCTCCCAGCAAATTTTGCTACTTTACACTCAGTCCCTTCGTCATTAATAGAGATTGGAAATAATTGAGGCCCCAGCACTGATCCCTGTGGCACCTCACTAGTTACTGTTTGCCAAAGGGAAAATGACCCATTTATCCTGACTCTGTGTTTTCTGTGAGTGAGCCAATCTTCTATCCATGCTAATATATTACCCCCAACCCCGTGAACTTTTATCTTGTGCCTTTTATGTGGCACCTTATCGAATGCCTTCTGGAAATCCAAATACACCACATCCACTGGTTCCCCTTTATCCACCCTGTTCTTTAAATCCTCAAAGAATTCCAGCAAATTTGTCAAACATGATTTCCCTTTCATAAAACCATGCTGACTCTGCTTGATTGAACTATGCTTTTCCAAATGTCCTGCTACTGCTTCCTTAATAATGGACTCCAGCATTTTCCCAACGACAGATGTTAGGCTAACTGGTCTATAGTTTCCTGCTTTCTGTCTGCCTCCTTTTTTAAATAGGGACGTTACATTTGCTGTGCTTTGCAGAGGGTGTTAAAAGGAGCGACGACATCCAGAATACCAGATTTTGCTTCAATTCAACAACAACTTGTATTTATATAGCGCCTTTAACGTAGTGAAACGTCCCAAGGCACTTCCCAGGAGTATTATGAGATACAAAATTTGACACCGAGTCACATAAGAAGAAATTAGTGTCGGTGACCAAAAAGGTATGTTTTAAGGAGCGTCTTGAAGGAGGAAACAGAGGCAAAGAGGCGGCGAGGTTTAGGGAGAGAGTTCCAGAGCTTGGGGTCTGGGCAACAGAAGGCACGGCCACCAATGGTTGAGCGATTATAATCAGGGATGCTCAGGAGGGCAGAATTGGAGGAGCACAGACATCTCGGGGGCTTGTGGGGCTGGAGGAGATTACAGAGATAGGGAGGGGCGAGGTCATGGAGGGATTTGAAAACATTGATGAGAATTTTAAAAATCGAGGCATTGCTTAACCGGAAGCTGATGACGGCCTCTACCCTCCCCTTTCCCCCGTCCCCCCGAGCTGCTCCCAAGCCTCGCTCTCTCCCCTCCCTCACTCCTGCCCTCCTCACACCCCATCCCTCCTTCTCCCTCCCCCCAATCCCAACCCTCCCATCCATCACCCTGCACTCCCTCCCCACCTCCGTGCCCCCCTACCTCACATGCCTCTCCTCCCCCCCCCCCATCCCCTCTGTCCCTCCCAAACTGGAGTAGCCCATTCGACCCCTCGAGCCTGCTCCACCATTCAATGAGATCATGGCTGATCATCTATTACAACTTCATTTTCCTGCACTGTCCCCATATCCCTCGATTCCCTGAATATCCAAAAATCTATCGATCTCCGTCTTAAATATACTCAACGACTGAGCCTCCACAGCCCTCTGGGGTAAAGAATTCCAACGATTCACTGCCCTCTGAGTGAAGAACTTTCACCTCATCTCAGTCCTAAATGGCCGACCCCTTATTCTGAGACTGTGACCCCTGGTTCTAGACTCCCCAGCCAGAGGAAACATCCTCCCTGCATCTATCCTGTCAAGCCCCGTCAGAATCTTGTACGTTTCAATGAGATCCCCTCTCATTCTTCGAAACACTAGAGAGTATGGGTCTCGTCTACACAGTCTCTCAATAGGACAATGCCCCATCCCAGATGTCCGTCTGATGTGTCAGCGTGTTTGTCACACGTGACGGAGCAGACAGCAGGAGTTCCACCAGCAACACAGGACGTTACCTCAGTGCCCGGCCCACTTTCCCCATCCACTTACCACATTCTTACAGGTAAACGGGCTCAGCACCTGCCCTCAGCCGGTGAAATGTCTCCCCTCTACACCACAGGCTGCTCGTCATCTGTTCCCCATCTCACTCCTGAAAGAACTAACTCTGGCTGGGGCATAGCTCCCCTCCCCAAGTGGGCTCACTGTCCCAGTGTGAGCCCAGAGACTGAGCTCCCCAAGTGGGCTCACTGTCCCAGTGTGAGCCCAGAGACTGAGCGTGTCAGGCTAATCGACCGTGAGGTGTCAGCTGTGGCTCAGTCACTAGCACGCTCGGCTCTGAGAAAAGGAAGAAAGACTTGCATTTATATAGCGCCTTTCACAACCGCCAGACATCCCAAAATGCTTTACAGCCAATGAAGTAATTTTTGAAGTGTACTCACTGTCGTAATGTCGGATATGCAGGAGCCAATTTGTGCACAGCAAGCTCCCACAAACTGCAATGTGATGATGACCAAATAACCTGTTTTTGTTATGTTGATTGAAGCATAAATATTGGCCAGGACACCGCAGTGGGTTTTGAACCCTCAAATTCTGACTCAGAGACTAGGGTGCTACCAACTGAGCCACTGGCTGACTCCATTTGGCCCATCTTGTCCGCGCTGGCCGACAAAGGGCTATCCAGCCTAATCCCACTTTCCAGTTCTGGGTCCGTAGCCCTGTAGGTTACGGCACTTCAAGTGCATATCCAAGTACTTCTTAAATGTGGAGATTGTTTCTGCCTCTACCACCCTTTCAGGCAGTGAGTTCCAGACCCCCCACCATCCTCTGGTGAAGGCATTTCATAAGAACATAACAACATAAGAATTAGGAACAGGAGTAAGCCATCTAGCCCCTCGAGCCTGCTCCGCCATTCAACAAGATCATGGCTGATCTGGCCGTGGACTCAGCTCCACTTACCCACCCGCTTCCCAGAACCCTTAATTGCCTTATTGGTTAAAAATCTATCTATCTGTGATTTGAATACATTCAATGAGCTAGCCTCAACTGCTTCCTTGGGCAGAGAATTCCACAGATTCACAACCCTCTGGGAGAAGAAATTCCTTCTCAACTTGGTTTTAAATTGGCTCCCCCATATTTTGAGGCTGTGCCCCCTAGTTCTCGTCTCCCCGACCAGTGGAAACAACCTCTCTGCCTCTATCTTGTCTATCCCTTTCATTATTTTAAATGTTTCTACAATATCACCCCTCATCCTTCTGAACTCCAACGAGTAAAGACCCAGTCTACTCAATCTATCATCATAAGGTAACCCCCTCATCTCTGGAATCAGCCTCGTGAATCGTCTCTGTACCCCCTCCAAAGCTAGTATATCCTTCCTTAAGTAAGGTGACCAAAACTGCACACAGTATTCCAGGTGCGGCCTCACCAATACCCTGTACATTTGCAGCAGGACCTCCCTGCTTTTGTACTCCATCCCTCTCGCAATGAAGGCGAACATTCCATTCGCCTTCCTGATTACCTGCTGCACCTGCAAACTAACTTTTTGGGATTCATGTACAAGGACCCTCAGGTCCCTCTGCACCACAGCATGTTGTAATTTCTCCACATTCAAATAATATTTCCTTTTACTGTTTTTTTTTCCAAGGTGGATATCCTCATATTTTCCGACATTGTATTCCATCTGCCAAACCTTAGCCCATTCGCTTAATCTATCTAAATCTCTTTGCAGCCTCTCTGTGTCCTCTGCACAACCCGCTTTCCCACTAATCTTTTTTGTCATCTGCAAATTTTGTTACGTTACACTCTGTCCCCTCTTCCAGGTCATCTATGTATATTGTAAACAGTTGTGGTCCCAGCACCGATCCCTGTGGCACACCACTAACCACTGATTCCATCCCGAAAAGGAACCATTTATCCCGAATCTCTGCTTTCTGTTAGCCAGCCAATTCTCTATCCATGCTAATACATTTCCTCTGACCCCGCGTACCTTTATCTTCTGCAGTAACCTTTCGTGTGGCACCTTATTGAATGCCTTTTGGAAATCTAAATACACCACATCCATCGGTACACCTCTATCCACCATGCTCGTTATATCCTCAAAGAATTCCAGTAAATTAGTTAAACATGATTTCCCCTTCATGAATCCATGCTGCGTCTGCTTGATTGCACTATTCCTATCTAGATGACCCGCTATTTCTTCCTTAATGATAGCTTCAAGCATTTTCCCACTACAGATGTTAAACTAACCGGTCTATAGTTACCTGCCTTTTGTCTGCCTCCTTTTTAAAACAGAGGCGTTACATTAGCTGCTTTCCAATCCGCTGGTACCTCCCCAGAGTCCAGAGAATTTTGGTAGATTATAACGAATGCATCTGCTATAACTTCCGCCATCTCTTTTAATACCCTGGGATGCATTTCATCAGGACCAGGGGACTTGTCTACCTTGAGTCCCATTAGCCTGTCCAGCACTACCCACCGAGTGATAGTGATTGTCTCAAGGTCCTCCGTTCCCACATTCACGTGACCAGCAATTTTTGGCATGGTTTTTGTGTCTTCCACTATGAAGACCGAAGCAAAATAATTGTTTAAGGTCTCAGCCATTTCCACATTTCCCATTATTAAATCCCCCTTCTCATCTTCTAAGGGACCAACATTTACTTTAGTCACTCTTTTCCGTTTTATATATCTGTAAAAGCTTTTACTATCTGTTTTTATGTTTTGAGCAAGTTTACTTTCGTAATCTATCTTTCCTTTCTTTATTGCTTTCTTCATCATCTTTGCTGTTGTTTAAAATTTTCCCAATCTTCTAGTTTCCCACTAACCTTGGCAACCTTATACCCATTGGTTTTTAATTTGATACTCTCCTTTATTCCTTGGTTATCCACGGCTGGTTATCCCTTCTCGTCCCGTCCTTCTTTTCACTGGAATATATTTTTGTTGAGCACTATGAAAGAGCTCCTTCAAGTCCTCCACTGTTCCTCAATTGTGCCACCGTTTAGTCTGTGTTTCCAGTCTACTTTAGCCAACTCTGCCCTCATCCCACTGTCGTCCCCTTTGTTGAAGCATAGTATGCTCGTTTGAGACACTACTTCCTCACCCTCAATCTGTATTACAAACTCAACCATACTGTGATCACTCATTCCGAGAGGATCTTTTACTTGGAGATCGTTTATTATTCCTATCTCATTACACAGGACCAGATCTAAGATAGCTTGCTCCCTGCTCCCTTCCCCTCACATACCCTCGAAACTTCCTACCAATTACTTTAAATCTATGCCCCCTGGTTGTTGACCCCTCTGCTAAGGGAAATAGATCCATCCTTTCCACTCTATCTTAGCCTATCATAATTTTATACACCTCAGTAAGGTCTCCCCTCAGCCTCCTCTGTTCCACGGAAAACACCCCCAGCCTATCCAATCTTTCCTCATGGCTAAAATTTTCCAGTCCAGGCAACATCCTCGTAAATCCTTTGTGCAATTGGTTGTAAAGCACCTTGGGACGCCCTGAGGTTGTGAAAGGCGCCATATAAATTCAAGGCTTTCTTTCATTGAAGTGGGAGGGCCCTGATCCTGACTCTCACCCATTGTCCGCGCACTCTGACTCCCAGGAGGTCACGGGATCATTGGGAGCAGTGACCCTGCCTGACCCCGGTACTTTGAGGCTAATTGTCGCCTCACCCTTGACCTCACCCCGGTGCTGGGCAGCAAGCTTTTAAATACAATCTAGAAGCTTCTACACCGTCACCCAACATGAAGCCTTGCTGAAGTGTGTTTATACAAGTGTGTCGCAATGTTCCCGGATAAAGTTCTCCGAATCTGTGTGTGATCTGAGCTTTCTCACTGCTGAGCCTGTTTCCCCTGTATCCACCCATCTACAGTTCGAGCTTCCTGCCAGTGAACAACGTCTTAACGGGACACTCAGTCTTTACCGACTCTTACTGTTAACCATTTCAGTGCTGAGTGTGTGCCAACCCTGCACTGCAGATGTTTATACAACAATCCAAGATGATTTTGAGTATCAGCCGTGGCTCAGTGCATTGCACTCTCGCCTCTGAGTCAAAAGGTTTGTGGGTTCAAGTCCCACTCCAGGGACTTGAGCACAAAAATCTAGGCTGACACTCCAGTGCAGTGCTGAGGGAGAGCTGCACTGTTGGAGGTGCCGTCTTTCGGATGAGATGTTAAACCGAGGCCCTGTCTGTACTCTCAGGTGGATGTAAAAGATCCCAGGACACTATTTTGAAAAAGAGCAGGGGAGTTCCCCCCAGTGTCCTGGTCAATATTTATCTGTTAAGCAACATGACAGAAGGACACATTATCACCACCCTCTGAGTGAAGACGTTTATCCTCATCTCAGTTCTAAATGGCTGACCCCTTATTCGGAGACTGTGACCCCTGGTTCTAGACTCCCCAGCCAGAGGAAACATCCTGCCTGCATCGACCCTGTCAAGCCCTGTCAGAATTGTATATGTTTCAATGGGATCCCTTCTCATTCTTCTAAACTCTCGAGAGTATAGGCCTTGGAACTTGCGGAACCAAGGCGGGTAGATGGAGTTCTGATACAGATGAGCAATGATCTGATTGAATGGGGGAACAGGCTCGAGGGGCTGAATGGCCTCCTTCTGTTCATTGTGTCCAGCAGCAGCTGTATACCTCTCCGCAACCTCATCTTAACTTTTATCAGTCGCATCAGAGCCTTGATTCCCTCACCATGGGGCTGGTGTTTCCAGATCAATGTCCAGCCATGAGTCAGACTCAGTGAGCGCTGTCAGAGGATGGAAAGGCTGCTCTAACTGCATTGATTAATCACTCTATCTGAATGAAGATTTAACCTGTCTCTCAGGAGTTTTTTCCAATAATTTTCCCACCACTGAGGTTAGGCTGACTGGTGTGTAATTACTCGGTCTATCCCTTTCTCCCTTTTTAAACAAAGATACAATGTTAGCAGTCCTCCAGTCCTCCTGCACCACACCTGTAGCCAGAGAGGATTGGAAAATTATGGTTAGAGCCTCTGCTATTTCCTCTTTTGATTCTCTTAATAGCCTGCGATACATTTCATCCGGGCCAGGGGATTTATCCACTCTCAAAGCTGCTAAGCTCCTTAATACTTCCTCTCTCACTATGTTTATTTCATCTCACATTTCCCACTCCTCCTCCCTGATTGCAATGTCTACATCGCTTCTCTCTTTTTGAAAACAGACGCAAAATGTTCATTAAGAACCAGACCCACGTTTTACGCCTCCACACACAGATTACCTTTATGGTCTCTAATAGGCCCTACTCTTTCTTTAATTATCCTCCTGCTCTTAATGTATTTATAAAACATCTTTGGGTTTTCCTTGATTTTACTTGCCAAAATGTTTTCCTGCTCTCTCTTTGCTTTCCTAATTTCCTTTTTAATTGCACCCCTGCACTTTCTATACCCCTCTAAAGTTCCTGCAGTATTGAGCCCTCGGTATCTGTCATAAGCCTCCCTTTTTTAATTTATCCTACACTGTATTTCCCTTGACATCCAGAGGCCTCGAGATTTGTTAGTCCCACCCTTTTTCTTTAAGGGAACAGACTTACTCTGAAACCACAGGATTTCCTCCTTGAATGCCTCCCACTGCTCTGACACTGATTTACCTTCAAGTAGCCGTTACCAGTCCACTTTGGCCAAATCTCATCTCAGCTCAGCAAAATTGGCTTTTCCCCAACTGAGAACTTTTATTCCTGGTCTATCTTTGTCCTTTTCCATAACTACCCTAAATCTAACTGAATTATGATCACTGGCACCAAAATGCTCTCCCACTGATACCCATTCCACCTGCCCCTCTTCATCCTCCAAAACCAAGTCCAGAACCGTCCCCTCCCTTGTTGGGCTTGTTACAAACTGGCTAAAAAAGTTCTCCTGAATGCATTTTAGGAATTCCGCACCCTGTATACCTTTCACACTAATTTTATCCCAGTTAATATTAGGGTAGTTGAAATCCCCTGCTATAACTGCCCTATAGTTTTTGCACTTGTCAGAAATGGGCCCACGTATTTGATCTTCTCTCTCCCTCTGACTGTTTGGGGGTCTATAGTACACTCCCAGCAGTGTGATTACCCCTTTTTCGTTCTTCAATTTGACCTATATGGCCTCATTTGATGATCCTTCCGACATATCATCCCTCCTCACAGCTGTAATTGTTTCTTTCAATTGTTTCAGAACAGCGACCCCCTCCTTTTTTATCCCCCTCTCTATCCCGTCTGAAATCCTGTAACCAGGAATGTTGAGCTGCCATACCTGCCCTTCTTTCAGCCATGTCTCAGTAATAGCTATAATATCGTACTCCCGAGTGTCTATCTGTGCTCTCAGCTCATCTGCCTTATTCCCGAGACTCCATGCATTGAAGTATGTACCATTTAGCACTGCCAAACTGCCTTGTTGTCTATTTTCCAAGCTTTGTTTCCTCTGTCTTCCAAAATCACTTTCTATTTTTCTGCTTTCCAATTCCAGCTTTGCTTCTCTTCCCACTGAATCCATTCTCAGGATCCCATCCCCTGGCAAGCAAGTTTAAACCCTCCCCAAAGGCAATAGCAAATCCCCCCACAACGATATTCGTCCCGGCTCTGTTGAGGTGCAACCCATCCGGCTTGTACAGGTCCCACCTGCCCCAGAAATGGTCCCAATGCCTCAGGAAACTAAAGCCCTCTCTCCTGCAACATCTCTCTAGCCATGTAGTCATCTGCTCTACCCTCCTATTTCTGTAGTCACTATTGTGAGCTCAAAATAAAGTGTGACGTTAGTCTTTTTTGCAGGTCTCCAGAGTGCCCCCGCATCCTGTGAAGCCTCCTTAAATACCTGTACTCCCAAGGGATTATGGGATTCCTTGGGACTCCAGGGGATGAGCCCTTTGGTGGCTGTCCATAGTAAATACAAGTCCACATATATAACAACTAGCACGTGGCACTGGCAGTAATACGGAGATTACTACCTTTTGATGTCTTGCTTTTTTATCTCTCTCCTTGGTCCCTACTCTCCCCCTGTAGGATCTCATCCCTCTTTCTACCTGTGTCATTGGTACAGATATGGACCACAACCTCTGGCTGTTCACCCTCCCCCCTCAGAATGTACTGCAGCCACTCAGTGACATCCTTGACCCTGGCACCAGGCAGGCAACATACCATCCTGGAGTCACGTCTGCGGCCGCAGAAATACCTGTCTGTTCCCCTAACTATCGAATCCCCTACCACTATTGCTCTTCCACTCTTCTTCCTCCCCCCTGTGCAGCTGAACCACCCATGGTGCCGTGGACTTGGCTCTGGCTGCACTTCCTAGAGGAACCATCGCCCCCACCAGTACTCAGAACACAATACTGGTTGGAGAGCGAGATGGACTCAGGGGACTCCTGCACTACTTGCCTGGACCTCCTCTTCTGTCTGGTGGTCACCCATTCCCTCTCTGCCTGCACACTCTTAAGCTGCGGGGTGACCACCTCTAGAAACGTGCTATCCACGAATTTCTCAGCCTCGCGGATGCACCGCAGTGACTCCAGCCGCCGCTCAATCTCCGAAACGCGGAGCTCGAGTTGCTGTAGCTGGTGACACTTCCTGCACATGTGGTCGTCCAGGCCACGAGAAGCATCCAGGACTTCCCACATGGCACAGGATGTGCTCTCCACGGGACAGAACTGCCCTGCCATGTCTCTATTTAATAGACTGAGAATTGACTGAGCAGAAATAAACTTAAAACTATAAAAAAAAACAAATAATAGCCTGGCCTACATCAGTTAGGCCATAATTTGTGGATTCTTTCACCCCACTGAGGGCGAACACCATCGATGGGCCATTAATGGTCTTAAATTTTCAACTCAGTCAGCTGCGGCTCAATGGGCAGCACACTTGTCTCTGAGTCCAAAAGTTGTCGGTTCAAGTCCCACTCCAGAGACTAAGCTCAGAAATCTAGACTGACAGTCCCAGTGCAGTACTGAGGTAGTGACACACTGTTGGAGGAGCCGTCTTTCAGGTGAGAGATTAAACCGAGGCCTCGCCTGCCCTCTAAGGTGGGTGTTAACGATCCCATGCCACGATTTGAAGAAGAGCAGGGGAGTTCTCCCCGGTGTCCTGGTCAATATTTATCCCTCAATCAACATCACAAAATCAGACTGGGGATGAAATTGCCCTGCTGTGCACCTACCATTAGTGCCTCCAGGGGCCGCGAAGGGAATGTGACAGTGTTTTCCCCGGGGAGGTGGGGGTGGCTACCAGCTCCCGCGAGATTATGCGGGATTTAGCAGAGACACGCAACGGAGAGCGTCTCGTGAGCCGTGTCCGCGCCAGTCCTGAGGGTCACGAACCGGTCCGCACTTCGCTGGCGAGGTGAAGCTTACTGCGATGTGCGCGTCGCCATTTGTTTTTGCCGAATTACCGGTCGGGCCTTTCTGTGCCAATGTGGTGGGGTTGGTGCTGCGATGGTGCAGCCCAACACTCGCCCCTCCGAGCCCACCCCCAGGGAAAGTGCAGTGCACCACATTGCGCTCCACTTCCTGACAGGGGCCGTGACCCCAATTTCGCTTCAGGGGCGGGACTTCGGCGTGGGAAAAGTTACTGCACCATCCGGGGCAATACGCAATTTGGGTCCATTATCTGGTCATAGTCACATGTGGGAGCTTGCTATGCACAAACTGTCTGTCGTGTCTCCTCCATTACCGCAGTGACTACACTTCAAAAATACTTAATTGGTTGTAAAGCACTTTGGGACATCCTGAGGTGGTGAAAGGCGCTATATAAATGCAAGTCTTTCTTTCCAATTCAGCTCAACATCTTTGAAACCCAAACCCGCGGACAGTGACGGACAGGTAAAGACCCTGTGGTCCATCCAGCCCGTCCCACACAATTGCAATACCTTGTGTATCACAGTATAGACTCTCCACCCCATCCAAAACTACCTGATCTCCTGGGAGAGGCGAAAAACCAGGGAAAAAACCCATTGGGGGAAATAAATCTGGGAAACTCCTCTTCGACCCCCCCCGCTCCCCCCGGGTGATGGAAACTAGTCCAGGAGGTCACTGTGGCCCTGAATTCCCTGCAGTAACTACCTTCTTTAAGTGGTGATCTCCGCACCGGCCACAAACAGGTCCTGCTCTCGCTTATGTGCAGCTCATGGATTCAAATTACAAGCTTTCCCCACAGTGTCAAGTGCTGCAAATACTGTGTTACATTATCAGGGTTATATTCTCACTGTCTGTCATTGTCACAACACTCGCTATATAAATGCAAGTTGTTGTTGTGTTTAGGGGCTGCTGTATCTGGCTTAGGCTTCTTATCCATCCCCCCTTCCCTTCCCCCTTCATTGGGGGCCGTGCCTTCAGCTGCCTGGGCCCTAACTCCCTGCTCCCTAAACCTCTCTGCCACTCCACCCCTCTCCTCTTTTAAGATCTCCCTTCAAACCCAATCTGTGACTCCCCCTCCCAGCCCCTCCCCCTTTGGCTCAGCACCACTTTGACCAGATTACGCCTCTGTCAGCTGCCTCGGGATGTTGTTCTAATGTTGCAGTTGCTATAGCAATGCAGGTTGTTGCTGCTGTACCTGGTGCAGAGCGTCTCTGTGTGGATATACCCCGTGCACTGAGCTCCGCGGTGAGGCCTCCCACAGTGGAATGACCTGCCGATGCTCGCTGCAGTGCGGAGTGGCTACTGACCCGCCAATCGGTCTGAGACACCACCTCACGAGCGGACGAGGAGATACACGCTGAGATCCATCATCAAATGACACGTGGGGAACTGGAAATGATTCTGAAAACCTGACTGAAGGTTTGGTACAAACGGGTTTTACAAACCAATCAATTGAGTGATACAGAAATTGTCCAAAAATGTGGTCTTTTCAGAACCAACATCGCTTCCTTTTGGTATGAAGACAGCACTGCCAATTTCCCTCACAATTTGACTGAGCTGCAATTTTCAATGTCTCCTTACGTGGCTCGCTGTCAACCTTTATTCTATAACGCTCCTGTGAAGCGCTCGGGGAGTTTTACTGTGTTAAAGGTGCTGTATAAAAGTTGCTGTTGTTGTTTGTTCTGAGTTAGCTGTTCCAACTGAGGTCGGGATGTGACTCACAGCTCAGACTTTGCGGCATCCAGTGATGCAATGTTGTATCGTGGGTTCAAGCCCCACTCCAGGGACCTGAGTGTAAAAGAAAGACATACACTACTGTGCAGTCCTGAGGGAGTGCTGCACTGTCAGAGGGGCAGTACTGAGGGAGTGCTGCACTGTCAGAGGGGCAGTACTGAGGGAGTGCCGCACTGTCAGATGGGCAGTACTGTCGGAGGGGCGGTACTGAGGGAGTGCCGCACTGTCGGAGGGGCGGTACTGAGGGAGTGCCGCACTGTCGGAGGGGCAGTACTGAGGGAGTGCTGCACTGTCGGAGGGGCAGTACTGAGGGAGTGCCGCACTGTCAGAGGGGCAGTACTGTCGGAGGGGCGGTACTGAGGGAGTGCCGCACTGTCGGATGGGTGGTACTGAGGGAGTGCCGCACTGTCGGAGGGTGTGCGTGTGTGCATTGGGAAAGTTCAGTCCTAGTCACGCAGCAATTGTTGGCAATGGTCTCTGATGAAGTCCATGTAGCCTCTGTTGGGTTCCCCTGGATCATTCTCAGTTACTGAGGAAGTCTCGGCAAATCCAATACATGGGAATACCGAGCGCAGTGTTGGCCGACTTGACCTGGTGACCTGCTCACTGTTTCGATCCAGGTGCAGCAACACCTGGAACCTCCGATTCCCCCCTTGGCCAAGTTTCCCAGCACACTGAGCGCTTCAGTCCTCACTTTATCGCACGGCATCGCAGAGCGGTTGAATCCTTGCGTGAGATTTGTCTGCAAACAGTTGGATGGTGTCTGCTCTCAACTGGATTATGTTCTTGCAGAGGCTCGACAGCGCCTCCTTCTGGTTCTCCTTGTTCCCCCACAACAACAACAACAACTTGTATTTATATAGCGCCTTTAATGGAGTGAAACGTCCCAAGGCGCTTCACAGGAGTATTATGGGATACAAATTTGAAACTTAGCCGCATAAGTAGAAATTAGTGCTGGTCAAACAGGTCGGTTTTAAGGGGCGTCTTGAAGGAGGAAAGAGAGGTAAAGAGGCAGAGAGGTTTAGGGAGGGAGTTCCAGAGCTTGGGGCTCAAGCAACAGAAGGCACGGCCACCAATGGTTGAGCGATTATAATCAGGGATGCTCAGGAGGGCAGAATTAGAGGAGCGCAGACATCTTGGTTGGTTGTGGGGCTGGAGGAGATTACAGAGATCGGGAGGGGTGAGGCCATGGAGGGTTTTGAAAATAAGGATGAGAATTTTGAAATCAAAGGCGTTGCTTAACCGGGAGCCAATGTAGGTCAGCGAGCACAGGGGTGATGGGTGAACAGGACTTGGTGCGAGTTAGGACACAGGCAGCTGAGTTTTGGGTCACCTCGAGTTTACGTAGGGTAGAATGTGGGAGACCAGCCAGGATTGCATTGGAATAGTCGAATCTAGAGGTAACAAAGCATGGATGAGGGTTTCAGCAGCGGATGAGCTGAGGCAAGTGCGGGGACACGTGATGTTGTGGAGATGGAAATAGACGGTCTTAGTTATGCTGCGGATGTGTGGTCGAAAGCTCAGACTAATCAACGTGACCGTCACTTTATGAGACCAGTAATGGGCTCCAATTGTAATGTTGCCCAGGCCCGTGACACACAGAAACTGGACAAGTGTAGAGCAAACACCCCAACAATCTGCTCACCAGCGTGTCTGTGAGCTGCAGCTGTGAAACCTGTGGAGATTTGAACAACTCTCCGAAGGAGGAAGCCCCGGTGATTGGCTGACAGTCTGGGGCGGTAAGGATCGGAGCTGCCTGCCCTTCCACAATGCCCGGCAGGCTGAGGCCAGAGTATTTCACCATTGCTCTGACCGGCAGGACAGCCTCCTTGTCGGACTTGCCCAGGTCCATCATCTGGTCCCATCCCCCCCTTTTCACCGTGTCCTTACCTACTGTTTTATTATTGGTCGGAGCCAGTGGGTCCTTTAGTGCCCCCACACAGTCCATGCCCATCTCTGCTTCTCCATGTTTCACACCCAGCTGAGAAATCTCTCTGGTTGGATTTGCCGTGGGGAGCAGTACCATTGAGCAGAGAAACATTAACACAGGGGTTGAGATGAATGAGCAGGGTGCAGAATAACAGCGGGAATAATGTAGTCACTGCCTCTGCCAACTCGGGCTTAGTTTTCAGACGGCGGTCAGGGATTGAAGAGTTAAATAGATTGAAGCTCTCTCCTCGTTGCTCTCTCAGGCACAAATACACAGTCTGTAGCACTTTGCTGTGATTGGTCCACTCCTGCGGTTTCTGTGTTGCCATGGTTTCCATTGTGAGGCCAGGGGACATGTGCCCTCAGTGGTGATGTGTCCCGCGGGGGTCATGTGCCCATATAAGTCCTGCCCGCTGTGTGCATCAGTTTAAGGTGAGTGTTGGGGGTGAAGGGCCAGACCTGAGATACAGGCGAGACGGACAAGGCAACATTCACAATCCTGGGCAGCCATGTTGGATTGAGCAGCTGGTTGTTCCTAATAGACAACCCTCCGCACCACAGACTCTCAAAGTCCTTGTGGCAAAAGGTGTAGAAATAGGAGTGTCCCACAGACATTTCCAACAGCATTGACCCAAATTGTGATTTTCATGTGTCGGGGATTGAAACTGTTTAATGACGTCATGAGGAAGTAGTTGTGACATCAGAGCATTTTGTTGTGACATCAGAGCGGGCCATTGTGACATGTGTTCCAGTCTTCGCCCCTTAAAATGGCCGTTTATTGCCGACCAGCCCAGGTTTCTCCCCCAGATATCCTCCCTGCTTTCCTCCTTTGGCCTCGAGAGAGAAATCTCAGATCACACACAGATCGGGAGAACTTTATCCGGGAACATTGCGGCACTCTTGTATAAACACACTTCAGCAAGGCTTCATGTTGGGTGTCGGTGTAGAAGCTTCTAGATTGCATTTAAAAGCTTGCTGCCCAGCACCGGGGTGAGGTCAAGGGTGAGGCTACAATTAGCCTCAGTGTACCGGGGTCAGGCAGGGTCACTGCTCCCAATGATCCCGTGACCTCCTGGAAGGTCAGAGTGCGTGGACAATGGGCGAGGGTCAGGACCAGGGACCTCTCACTTCAATGAAAGAAAGCCTTAAATTTATATTGCGCCTTTCACCACCTCAGGACGTCCCAAGCTGCTTTACAACCAATTGCACACAGGAAGGTTTACGAGGATGTTGCGAAGACTGGAAAATTTTAGATATGAGGAGAGATTGGATAGGCTGGGTTTGTTTTCTTTGGCACAGAGGAGGCTGAGGGGAGATTTAATTGAGGTGTATAA
This sequence comes from Pristiophorus japonicus, assembly GCF_044704955.1. NCBI lineage: Eukaryota > Metazoa > Chordata > Chondrichthyes > Pristiophoridae > Pristiophorus > Pristiophorus japonicus. Next base: position 144,800,698 of record NC_091984.1, read on the forward strand.
AATTATGAAGGGCCTAGATAGAGTGGATAGGATGGAACTATTTTCCTCAGCAGACTGGTCAACAACCAGGGCATAGATTTAAAGTAGGTGGTGGGAGGTTTAGAGGGGATTTGAGGGGAAATGTCTTCACCCAGAGGGTGGTGGGGGTCTGGAACTCACTGCCTAAAAGGGTGGTAGAGGCAGAAACCCTCACCACTTTTAAAAAGTACTTGGATGTGCACTTGAATTGCCGTAACCCACAGGGTTACGGACCCAAAGCTGGAAAGTGGGATTAGGCTGGATAGTTCTTTGTCGGCTGGCGTGGACAAGATGGGCCGAATGGCCTCCTTTCATGCTGTAAATTTCTCTGATTCAATGAGATCATGACCAGATCATCGGTTTTAACTATGTTAGTTGTGGGATAAATATTGGCCAGGACACTGGGAAGAACCTCCTTGTCCTTCCAATCATGATTATATGAGCTTTCATGCCCACTTGAGTTAGATTTAGCGTAGTTATGTAAAAGGACAAAGATAGAGCAGGAATAAAGGTTCTCAATTGCGGAAAGGTCCATTTTACTAAGCTGAGAGGTGATTTAGCAAAAGTGGGCTGGAAACAGCTGCTTGAAGGTAAATCAGTGTCAGAGCAGTGGGAGGTATTCAAGGGGGAGATAGTGAGGGTTCAGAGCAAGTATGTTCCACAAAGGAAAAGGGTGGCACTCCCAAATCTAGTGCCCCTTGGATGGCAAAGGGCAAACAGGGTAGGATAAGGCAAAAAAGGGAAGCTTATGTCAGATACCCAGAGCTAAATACTGCAGAAAGCCCAGAGGCATATAGAAAGTGCAGGGGTGAAATTAAAAAGGAAACTAGGAATACAAAGAAAGGGCATGAAAAAATATTGGCAAGTAAAATCAAGGAAAACCCAAAGATGCTTTGTAAATACATAAAGAGCAAGAGGATAACTCAGGAAAGAGTTGGGCCGATTAGAGACCAAAAAGGTAACCTGTGTGTGGAGGTGGAAGACGTGGGTATGGTTGTAAGTGAATACTTTGCATCTGTCTTCACAGAAGAGAGGAACAATGCAGACATTGTAATGAAGGAGAAGTATGAAATATTAGATGTGATAAACATAGTGAGAGAGGAAGTATTAAGGGGTTTAGCTTCTTGGAAAGTGGATAAATCCCCAGGCCCAGTTGAAATATATCCCAAGGGAGGAAATAGCGGAGGTTCTGACCATCATTTTCCAATCATCCCTGGCTACAGGTGTAGTGTCGGAGGACTGGAGGACTGCTAACATGGTACCTTTGTTTAAAAAGTGAGAAAGGGATAGCCCAAGTAATTACAGGCCAGTCAGCCTAACCTCGGTGGTGGGAAAATTATTGGAAACAAATCTGAGGGAGAGGATAAATTGTCATATAGAAAGGGACGGATTAATCAAGGACAGTCAGCAAGGATTTGTTAGTGGAAGGTCGCGCCTGACTAACTTGAGTGAATTTTTTGCGGAGATAACAAGGAGGGTCGATGAATGTTGCACCTTTGATGTTGTCTACATGGATTTTTGCAAGGCATTTGGTAAAGTCTCACATGGCAGAAAAGTAAAAAGCCCAGGGATCCAAGGGAAAGTGGCAAGTGGGATCCAAAATTGGCTGAGTGGCAGTCTCTCACTCTGTCTCCATCTCTCACTCTCCCTTCCCCACAGACTCCCAGGTGCAGCACACTGAAATGCAGAGTAAACCTCCCTGTGCCCTGCCCCACCAATTAACCCTTGACCCCAGAGCATGCCTTCTCCTGGAGTAAGGCCCCATTCCCCACAGTGGCCATCCCTTTGCCTCTCTCAGTACACTGGCTGTTTATTGCCCAATTAAGGGTCGTTCTGTGCTGTGGGCCTATTCTCAGTGGGGACCGGTTTGGACAGAAATCTCATTTCATGAAGGCTCAACAGAGGGAGGAGATCCTCACCCCATCAATGTGAGCTGGAGCGACAGGACAGGGTCTGACCCACTGCCCCATCCTGTCTGCTCAGAACATCTTCGAATCCCTTCCCCTCTCCTTCCCCTTCCATGGCCCGGCTCCAGGTCAGGGTGTGCCAATGATCCCAAATTTGCACCAGGAAGGGTCCGCACTCTACGTCTACCATGGACTCCATATCCCACTGGTCCTCCAATCGAGCCCAGGCAACATGGTTCCTTCCTTGGTCCCCCAGTAGGGACCAGGAAACATGGCTCCTTCCTATTGGTCCCACAATAGGGACCAAGAAATATGGATCCTTCCTATTGGTCCCCCAATAGGGACCAGGCAACATTTCTCCTTCCTATTGGACCACACTGACCTACTGCCCCTGACATCCCTGCCCTCTGAGAGTCTGTGCTGAGGGTGAGGTGCCCTGCGGTCAGTTATCCTGTTGGCAAGCATCTTGAGAATGTTGGCACGTTAAAGGCACCAGATCAATGCAGACTGTGTGTGGATTTCGGGTGTGGATAGTGCTGGACACAATGGTGAGGCCTCCTGCAGTCGGATATCCTGCTGAGAGAGTCCAGGCTTACACACGTGGAATGGGGAAGTGGGTGAGGTTGGAACATGCTGTCAGGGCCCATGGAACTGGACCCCAGCATGAAGCCTTCCTCAGGAGAGGAGAGGGAATGTTCAGAGCCCTGGGCTCCATTTTCCACACCAGGCATTTCCTGTCCCAGTGAATGAATGAGATGCCAATTTTGTGCCCAGGTTAGGGGCAGTCTAGTGCTGTGGAAAACTAGATTTAAGTAATGCCCCTCTTTAGAAAAGAAGGCAGTCAAAAAGCAGGAAACTCTAGACCAGTTAGGCTAACATCTGTAGTTGGGAAAATGTTGGAGTCCATTGTTAAAGAAGCAGTGGCAGGAGATTTGGGAAAGCATAATTCAGTCCGGCAGAGTCAGCATGGATTTATGAAGGGGAAGTCATGCTTGACAAATTTGCTGGAATTCTTTGAGGTTGTAAAGAACAGGGTGGATAAAGGGGAACCAGTGGATGTGGTGTATTTGGACTTCCAGAAGGCATTTGAGAAGGTGCCACGTAAAAGATTACTGCGCAAGATAAAAGTTCATGGGGTTGGGGGTAATATATTAGCATGGTTAGAGGATTGGCTAACTAACAGAAAACAGAGAGTCGGGATAAATGGTTCATTCTCAGGTTGGCAATCAGGAACTAGTGGGGTGCCATAGGGATCAGTGCTGGGACGTCAATATTTACAATCTATATTAACGACTTGGATGAAGGGACTGAGTGTAATGTTGCCAAATTTGCTGATGATACAAAGATGGGAGGAAAAGCAATGTGTGAGGAGCACACACAAAATCTGCAAAAAGACATAGACAAGCTAAGTGAGTGGGCAAACATTTGGTAGGTGGTGTATAATGTTGGAAAGTGTGAGGTTATGCCCTTTGCCACAAATAATCGTCGAGCAAGTTATTATTTAAATGGAAACAAATTACCAAGTGCTTCAGTACAGCAGGACCTGGGGGTCCTGGTGCATGAAACACAACAGGATAGTATGCAGGTATAGCAATTGATCAGGAAGACAAATGGAATCTTGGCCTTTATTGCAAAGGGGATGGAGTACAAAAGCAGGGAAGTCTTGATACAATTATACAGGGTATTGGTGAGGCCACACCTGGAAAATTGCATGCAGTTTTGCTTTCCATATTTACGAAAGGCTAAACTTTCAAGCAGTTCAGAGAAGGTTCATAGAAACATACAAACAAAGAAAATAGGTGTTGGAGTAGGCCATTCGGCCCTTCGAGCCTGCACCACCATTCAATATGATCATGGCTGATCATGTAACTTCAGTACCCCAATCCTGCTTTCTCTCTATACCCCTTGATCCCTTTAGCTATAAGGGCCATATCTAACTCCCTTTTGAATATATCTAACAAAGTGGCCTCAACAACTTTCTGTGGCAGAAAATTCCACATGCTCACAACTCTCTGACTGAAGAAGTTTCTCCTCATCTCAGTTCTAAATGGCTTACCCCTTATCCTCAGACTGTGATCCTTGGTTCTGGACTTCCCCAACATCGCAAACATTCTTCCTGCATCTAATCTGTCCAATCCCGTCTGAATTTTATATGTTTCTATGAGATCCTCTCTCATTCTTCTAAATTCCATTGAATATAAGCCTGAATCATTGGTGTATATTACAAAGAACAAGGGACTTAGTACTGAGCCCTGTGGCACCCCACTCGAAACAGCCTTCCAGTCACAAAAACACCTATTGACCATTACCCTTTGCTTCCTGCCACTGAGCCAATTTTGGATCCAACTTGCCACTTTCCCTTGGATCCCATGGGCTTTTACCTTCGTGACCAGTCTGCAATGTGGCACCTTATCAAAAGTCTTGGTAAAATCCATATACACTACATCAAATGCACTGCCCTCATCGACCCTCCTTATTACTTCTTCGGTGAATTCAATTAAGTTCGTCGTCCAGGTTTTGTTGCATGTGGGCATGTGCCAGTTCATTGGATATATTCAAGAGGGAGTTAGATATGGCCCTTACGGCTAAGAGGATCAAGGGATATGGAGAGAAAGCAGGAAAGGGGTACTGAGGGAATGATCAGCCATGAACTTATTGAATGGTGGTGCAGGCTTGAAGGGCCAAATGGCCAACTCCTGCACCTATTTTCTATGTTTCTATGCTTCATTATCTGAGGAATATTAATTAAGGAAAGCCAACATAGATTTGTTGAAGGTAAATTGTGTTTAGCCAATTTGATTGAGTTTTTTGATGAGGTAACAGAGAGGGTTGATGAGGATAATGTGGTTGACGTATTCCAAAAGACATTTGATAAATTGCCACATAATAGGCTTGCCAGCAAATTTGGAGCCCATGGAATGGGGAATGGTAGCATAGTGGTAATGCTACTAAACTCGTAATCCAGAGACCTGAACCAATGATCCACAGACATGAGTTCAAATCCCATCACAACAGCTGGAAAATTTAGATTTAGTTAATTAAATAAATCTGGAATAAAAAAGCGAGTGTTAGTAATGGTGACCATAGAAACATAGAAAATAGGTGCAGGAGTCGGCCATTCGGCCCTTCGAGCCTGCACCGCAATTCAATAAGATCATGGCTGATCATTCCTTCAGTACCCCTTTCCTGCTTTCTCTCCATACCCCTTGATCCCTTAACCGTAAGGGCCATATCTAACTCCCTCTTGAATATATCCAGTGAACTGACATCAACAACTCTCTGCGGCAGGAAATTCCACAGGTTAACAACTCTCTGAGTGAAGATGTTTCTCGTCATCTCAGTCCTAAATGGCCGACCCCTTATCCTAAGACTATGTCCCCTGGTTTTGGACTTCCCCAACATCGGGAACATTCTTCCCACATCTATCCTGTCCAGTCCCGTCAGAATCTTATATGTTTCTATGAGATCCTCTCTCATCCTTCTAAACTCCAGTGAATAAAGGCCCGGTTGAGCCAGTCTCTCCTCATATGAGAGCCCAGCCATCCCTGGCATCAGTCTGGTGAACCTTTGCTGCACTCACTCAATAGCAAGAACGTCCTTCTTCAGACTAGATGACCAAAAATTAACTCAAGATTTGATAGAGAATTCAAACTGGCTGCATTCAGACAGGCTGTGAAAATTCACAGACACCAAGTCAGAGCTGCTATGTGAGTGGGAGCATGTTGCATTAAGTCATCAATCAACTTGACATTTTAGGATTTTGGGTGGCGAGCCAATTAAAAGGTTAAAAGACTATAAATTAAGCCAATAAGGTCAAAGAAGGCGAGTTCTTTTCTATAACTTGATCCAGGTATAAGTACAGCCATTTTGACTATGTGATATCAGAAGGACAAAGACCTGGCTTAAAGCCAAGAGCTTCTTACTGCTGCCAAAAATAAAGTGACATTAAAGCTACAATCGGAGTTCGTATTTCATTGGAAATTAAGAGATCTAACAATTTTGGCGTCACGAACACGATCGCTGAGGGAAGAAACTGAATTTTGGACATCGGACCTACATACTGAGGTAAGGACTCCTCTATAAAAGTCCTCGGTCAAAAGTCTAAATTCGCCTCTCCTTCTTCGTGATTCCAAAAGCCTCCGGTTTGCGAACCCTCCAGTTGGTAGTCGGTTCGAGGTCCCATAGATGTCTAAACTTCGGCGGTGTGTTAGTTAATTAATCACCGACCTATTGATCGGCTAGAAAGCCTACGACTCGAGACTCCAGTAAAAAAATCAGTATTATGGCAGCAGGAGATAAGAGCAAAGAATTGCCTACAACTGTTAAAGGTGGGCAAGCGCCACTTGAGATTTCGCTAGATGAAATTCTCGAACAGTTGAAAGAATACATAGAGCAACAATTCAATTTAACTAAAACCTATATTAAGATCGAACAAAAGTACGGAACCTCCAAAGGACAATGGTCCTTGGACGAGATTAAAAAGGTCTGGGGAAAAACGATCCGTGTGAAAAATAAAGAGCGAACTAGATGGTCCCTAGCCATTATGGGAACGATCCGAAACTGGAATGAAATTATAACGCGTTCCCAACCTGATCGAGAACTGACCAGTACAAAGGATCAATTGCAAGCTGTTTGTGCACAGCTGCGACAGAAAAAGCTTGAACTTGAAAAGCTGGAAGCGGAAGTTAAAGATCTTAAAGGTGAAATTACAGAATGGAAAAAATCATTCGGTCAAGAGACAGTAATAGGAAAAGGAAAATGTATCGGTCAATTCCCAGGGTACCCATGTTTGGATAAATTAAAAGCGCAAACCTGAAGACACGACCGAGGAATAGATACGAATTCTGAATCCTCCGACGATACAGTGTCGGAGGATGAAGAATTAGGGGTGCGCTTTGCCCCATTTAAAAAAAGACCAGTTGTAGTCAAATCAGAAGAGACTGCGGATGAGGGCGGAACCAAAAAAACAAGGAAAAGGGTGTACGAAAAATACTTGGTTCATGATACGGCAGACCCAGAGAAAATTGATAAATGGTCCAAGGAATTGACCAATCCAAAGAAAGGGGGAGTGAAAACGTGGGACCAATTGGACCGCTTAAGAAATATATATCAACTTCATCCCTGGGACGGAGTGCAAATTTTGACCATAATGGTGCCAAAAACACAGGGAAGAAAATTGCACGACAAGATAGAAGAAGCTTTGGGGCAGGATGAGCAAGAATTAGACTCAGGGTGGGAGGCGATTAAACACTGGCTGCAAGCCTTCAGTCCAGCTAAGACAGACTGGGGAAAATTGCAGCCTGCCAACAGAAAGGAACAGAGGAGGTCCTGGAGTATGACGAACGGTTTAGATGCACGTGGCTGGAACATTCAGGTATGAATAATACGGATGAGGAAATGGATGAACAAGTGTTTGGACCCCTGAAAGCAGCTTTCGTGGCAGGTCAAAAGCCAGAACTGTCCAAAATGCTTAAGGTAGTGTTACCGGACTGGGAAGGTAGAGGAACTACCTTTGCAGCATTGGTGGATCGATGTAACCAATTAGATCGGGATATGGGAGCTAAAGTCCGAGCTGTACAGGCTATGGGATGGAAATCCCAGGATTCCGATAAACAGTCAATTGGAAAATTACCCGGAAAATGTCATTATTGTGGGAAAGAAGGTCACTGGGCCAAGACGTGCAGGGCAAAACAGAAAGGTCGTGGCTGGGGAAGAGGACGCAGCCAGGGATACATTCAGCCAACAAACCAGGCTTGTCACAAGCTAACGACCTCATAGAAGCGTTTAAGCAACTGACAATACAACAACAGAAGGAGTTACTTGGGATAGCAAAAAACAATTAGAGCCCACCCTGGCCCCTCTCCTCGCACTAATACAACAGAGGGGAGATGGGCTATATATAACTGTGAGGGTGGGCGATAAGGATGTGGACTGTCTTTTAGACACAGGGGCGGAATTAACATGCTTACCCCTACAATATGGAGACTTTTTGCCGTTGGATGGTAGGGCACGTACAGCCTATGGAGTTGGAGGCCATAAAATGGAAATTAAAAGGACAACACTGGTACTTATAGGGCTGGGTCCACATGAACTAACCACGCTGGTCTGGATAGGCCCAGTAGATCAACCCCTTTTGGGAATGGACATTCAAATCCAAATAGTTTCATCGTTGCATTTTGAGGATGGTCGGGTGACATGGTCAATTAGAACTTTGAAGAAAGAAAAATTGAAGGAACACCCAATATGGGCTAAAGATAAGAACGATCGTGGCCTACTCCAGATGGAGCCTGCGTCATTTACCGGGAGCAAGCCTCCATGCACTAAACAGTATCCCATCAGTCCAACTGCCATCGCGGGAATCTTACCGGTTATTCAGCAATTGGAGAAACAAGGGGTGCTTATTAAAATGCATAGCTCCTCCAATAGCCCCGTGTGGCCGATACAGAAATCTAATGAGACATGGCGTTTGACTGTCGATTATAGGAAAACTAACCAGTGTATTGATCAAAAAGCTCCTTTGGTTGCAGATCCCTCCACCATTTTTAATGCCCTCAAACCGGAACATTAATATTTCTCGGTTATAGATATGGCCAACGGATTTTGGTCGGTGCCTCTGGCACCGGAGGTTCGAAAGTGGTTTGCTTTCACGGTCCAAGGACAACAGTATACTTGGACCCAGTTACCGCAGAGTTTCCACAACAGCCCTACGGTATTCCACATGGCTTTACAAAGCCATTTGCGAGAATTACCTCCCCTGTCATCCACAGTCATCCAATATGTAGACGATATCCTGCTAGCTTCAAACACGGAAGACCAGCATGAACAAGATTTACGAGCTTTGCTAGACCACCTTTGGCTGAAAGGACATAAAGCCAGCATCGACAAAGCACAAATATCCCAAGAAGAGGTTGTATACCTGGGACAAAAGATTTCACAAGGAAAGAGAGAACTTAACCGGGATAGAACTGCAGCCAATCGGGCTGCTAAAAAACCCACCACTATTCAGCAACGAAGGTCTTTTTTGGGATTGTGTAACTTTAACAGAAATTGGAATGACTCCTTCACACAGCTTGTTCAGCCACTGAATGATATTTTAAGGAGGAAACGTGCCTCTAAAGAAGCCATCACCGTCACTAAGGAACAGCAAGAGGCCTTCCTGAGTTTGAAAAAGGCTTTGTATTCGGCACCGGCTCTAGGAATCCCCGACAGTGGTAAGCCATTTGTCTGTTTGTCCATCACAAAGAAGGATATATGACAGCGAAACTGACACAAGCACATGGGGATCGGCAAAGACCTATTGGCTATTATTCGGCAAAACTGTACTGCATCTACCATGCATTTGCCCACTCACCTAACCTGTCCAAGTCACCCTGCTGCCTCTTAGAGTCCTCCTCACAGCTCACAATGCCACCCAGTTTAGTGTCATCCGCAAACTTGGACATATTACACCCAATTCCTTCATCTAAATCATTAATGTACATTGTAAAGAGCTGGGGTCCCAGCACTGAGCCCTGCGGCACTCCACTAGTCACTGCCTGCCATTCTGAAAAGGACCCGTTTATCCCGACTCTCTGCTTTCTGTCTGCCAACCAGTTCCCTATCCACATCAGTAGATTACCCCCAATACCGTGTGCTTTGATTTTGCACACCAATCTCTTGTGCGGGACCTTGTCAAAAGACTTTTGAAAGTCCAAATACACCACATCCACTGGTTCTCCCTTCTCCACTCTGCTAGTTACATCCTCAAGTGGTTGACATTTAACTGCCCTGTGAAATGGCCCAGTGAGTCACTGTAAGATGTGTGGATTTACCTCTCACCCATCCAACAGTTTAGAGAGTTCGGACCCATGGAACAGACAGCTTAAGACAAAGGTTTCTGGAATAAGTTCTCTTTACTTAAAATCAACAAGAGGTTACAAGTAAGCCTCTAATAGTACTGTTACACACAGTAATCCCGGATTATAAATAAGCCTCTAATAGTACTGTTACAAACTTTCGCAGCTTTTTTTATACCCCAAAACTGGGCAGTCCCTCAGTGTGTCCGTGTCCCATTCGATGGGAGTAATGGGCAGTCCCTCAGTATGTGCATGTCCCATTCGATGGGAGTAATGGCCGTAGATGTTCTTCTCCTCTCCTGATCAACCAACTAGACAGTTAATCAGTGGGCCTCAAAACTGGAGACTTCATGTGTGCTGATGTTCCTGTTTCTGGGTCTGTTCTCGCAAAGCTCTCACGGTCTGAAGGCCACTATTTCCCTTACCTGTGAAACACAGCTTTCGAAGTAGCTCAACCACAGGACAGATTGCAGCGTTCAGCAGCTTTAATGGACATTTGTGCAGCAGAAAGTCCTGTTGGCCTCGCGAGGCATGCTGGTACATAAAATCTGGTCAAGTTACAGCAAACTTGTACAAAATCTTTCCCCACTCAGTTGTACAAACCACTATTAAAAAAAGGAACTGCGGTTCTTCTCAAGGGCAATTAGGGATGGACAATAAATACTGCCTTACTGGCGACACCCACATCCCAGGAACTAATAAAACAAATTAAAGGGACAGTGGCAGCATGGATACGAAATTGGCTAAGGGACAGGAAACGGAGAGTAGTGGTGAACGGTTGTTTTTCGGACTGGAGGAAGGTATACAGTGGTGTTCCCCAGGGGTCGGTACTGGGACCACTGCTTTTCTTGGTGAATATCAATGATTTGGATGTGAGTACACAGGGCACAATTTTAAAATTTGCAGATGAAACAAAACTTGGAAGTACAGGTTGTACCTTCCTTATCGAGAATTCCCTTATCCGGAATCACTCCTCGACCAGAACCATTTCCGGCCACTCCGACGTGAACAAATTGAAGAAATGAAAGTCCTTCCTCACTGCCGACTCTCACAATCGCTGGCCTGACCCCGTGATCCACCGCCTCTCCTAATGATCTCTCTACCACACTCCCAGCCCCAAGCCAGCCAGCCCCGATAACCCCTTGCTCAGTACCTGTACCATCCAATTTAACATGACCATCCCTCGTCTGGAAAAATCCCTTATCCAGAACAGGCCAGGTCCCGAGGGTTCCGGATAATGGAGGTTTAATCTGTACAGTGATCAATGAGGAGGATGCTGATAGGCTTCAAAACATAGACAGGTTGGTGGAATGGGCGTAGACGTGGCAGATGAAATTTAACGCAAAAAAGTGTAAAGTGATACATTTCAGCAGAAAGAATGATGAGAGGAAATATAAACTAAAGATTACAATCATAAAGGGGGTAGCATGAACATAGAGACCTGGGGGTATATGTGCACAAATCGGTTTAGGTGGCAGGGCAGGTTGACAAAACGATTTCAAGAAAGCATACGGGATCCTGGGCTTCATAAATAGAGGCATAGAGTACAAAAGCGTGGAAATTATGATGAACCTGTATAAAACACTGGTTTGGCCTCAACTGGAGTATTGTGTCCAAGGAGGTGAAAGCCTTGGAGAGGGTGCAGAGGGGATTTACAGGAATGGTTCCAGGGATGAGGGACTTCAGTTACGTGGATAGACTGGAGAAGCTGAAGTTGTTCTCCTTGGAGCAGAGAAGGTTGAGAGGACATTTGCTGGAGGTGTTCAAAATCATGAGGGGTCTGGACAGAGTAGATAGAGAGAAACTGTTCCCATTGGCTGAATGGTCGAGAACCAGAGGACACAGATTTAAGGTTTTTGGCAGAAGAACCAAAGGCGACATGAGGGAAAACTTTTTTACGCAGCGATTTTTACGCAACGTGGTTAGGATCTGGAATGCGCTGCCTGAAAGGGTGGTGGAGACAGACTCAATCGTGGCTTTCAAAAGGGAATTGGATAAGTACCTGAAAGTAAACAATTTGCAGGGCTACGGGGAAGGGGGAGTGGGACTTGCTGAAGTGCTCTTGCAGAGAGCTGGCACATGCTTGATGGGCCGAATGGCCTCCTCCTGTGCTGCAACCATTCTATGATTCAGTGAGATGCGAATGGAACTGAACACTGTGCAGTCATCAGTGAACATCCCCACTTCTGACCTTATGGTGGAGGGAAGGTCATTGGTGAAGCAGCTGAAGATGGTTGGGCCTAGGACACTGCCCTGAGGAACTCCTGCAGCGATGTCCTGGGGCTAAGATGATTGACCTCCAACAACTACCACCATCTTCCTTTGTGCTCGGTATGACTCCAGCCAGCGGAGAGTTTTCCCCCTGATTCTCAATGACTTCAGGTTTAATGGGCCCCTTGATGCCACACTCGGTCAAATGCTGGCTTGATGTCAAGGGCAGTCACTCTCACCTCACCTCTGGAATTCAGCTCTTTTGTCCATGCTTAGACCAATGCTGTAATGAGGTCTGGGGCCAAGTGGTCGTCGCAGAACCCAAACTGAGCATCTGTGAGCAGGTTATTAGTGAGTAAGTGCCGTTTGATAGCACTGTTGATGACAACTTCCTGCACTTTGCTGATGATTGGGAGTAGACTGATGGGGCGGTAATTGGCCGGATTGGATTTGTCCTGCTTTTTGTGGACAGGACATACCTGGGCAGTTTTACACATTGTCGGATAGATGTCAGTGTTGTAGCTGTACTGGAACAGCTTGGCTAGAGGCGCGGATAGTTCTGGAGCACAAGATTTTAGCATGACAGCCAGGATGTTGCCGGGGCCCATAGCCTTTGCTGTATCCAGTGTGCTCAGCCATTTCTTGATATCACGTGGAGTGAATTGAATTGGCTGAAGACTGGCTTCTGAGATGGTAGGAACATCAGGAGGAGGCCAATATGGATCATCCACTCGGCACTTCTGCCTGAATGCTAGGAGAGACATTAAAAAGCAGCACCTCAAAGGTAGTAATCCCCGGATTACTCCCGGAGGCACCTGCTAGTGAGTACTGAAACAGGAGGATAGAGAAGGTGAATGCGTGTCTGGAGAGATGGTGCAGGAGGAAGGGCTTTAGATTCCTGACGCATTGGGACCATTTCTGTTGGACCTGTACAAACTGGACGGGTTGCACCTCAACAGAGCCGGGACCAATATCCTCGCGGGGGGGGATTTGCTCGTGCAGTTGGGGAGGGTTTAAACTAGCTTGGAAGGGGGATGGGAACCGGAGAATAGATTCAGTGGGGAGAGAAGTAAAGCTGAAATTGGGCAGCAGAGAAGTAGAAAGTGTATTTGGAAGACAGAGTAAACAAGGGCTGGAAAATAGACAACAGGCAGTTTGGCAGTGCTAAATGGTATATACTTCAATGCAAGGAGTATAGGGAATAAGGCTGAGATGACCTGAGAGCACAGATAGACACTTGGGAGTACGATATTATAGCTATTACTGAGACATGGCTAAAAGAAGGGCAGGTATGGCAGCTCAACATTCCTGGTTACAGGGTTTTCAGACGGGATAGAGAGGGGAATAAATGGCAGCTCAACATTCCTGGTTGCAGGGTTTTCAGACGGGATAGAGAGGGGGATAAAAAAGGAGGGGGGTCACAGTATTAATTAAAGAAACAATTGCAGCTGTGAGAAGGGATGATATGTTAGAGGGGTCATCAAACGAGGCCATATGGGTTGAATAGAAGAACAAAAAAAGGGGCGATCACACTACTGGGACTGTACTGTAGACCCCCAAACAATCGGAGGGAGATAGAAGAACAAATATTTGGGCAAATTGCTGCGAAGTGCAAAAACTATAGAGCTGTAATAGTGGGGAATTTCAACGACCCGAATATTAACTGGGAAAAAAGTAGTGTGAATGGTGCAGAAATTGCTAAAATGCATTCCGGAGAATTTCTTTAGCCAGTATGTAACAAGTGTACCAGATGGCGGGCGGTCGAGGGGGTCGTTCAGCCCGAATGCCTGCCTCTTTTCTGCGGGTACATTCGAGCCACGGTGTCCCTGGAGATGGAGCACGCGGTGTCCAGCGGTACGCTCGCAGCCTTCCGCGAAACGTGGGCACCGGAGGGACTGGAGTGTGTCATCACCCCCGGCAACCAAGTTTTAATTTGATCCTTTAAATGTCAAAAGTTTAATTTGTTTAATGTGTCGGTTTTAGTGCACCTTTAAGAATGGGGCACTTTATTCATCGTTTCATCAAAATAGTTGTAACAAGTCCAACAAGGGAAGGGGCAGTTCTGGACTTGGTTTTGGGGAGTGAAGAGGGGCAGGTGGAAAGGGTATCAGTGGGAGAGCATTTTGGTGTTAGTGATCATAATTCAGTTAGATTTAGTGAAGTTATGGAAAAGGACAAAGGTGGACCTGGAATAAAAGTTTTCAATTGGGGAAAAGCCAATTTTGCTGAGCTAAGATGGGATTTGGCCAAAGTGGACTGGAAACGGCTACTTGATGGTAAATCAGTGTCAGAGCAGTGGGAGGCGTTCACGGAGGATACCTCTACCACCCTTTCAAGCAGTGAGTTCCAGACCCCCACCATCTTCTGGGTGAAGTAATTTCCCCTCAAATCTCCTCTATACCTCCCCCAAATTACTTTAAATCTATGCCCCCTGGTTTTTGACCCCTCTACCAAGGAAACCAGGTCCGTCCTATCCACTCTATCCAAGCCCCTCATAATTTTATACACCTCAATCAGGTCTCCCCTCAGCCTCCTCTGTACCAAAGAAAACAACCCCAGCCTATCCAATCTTTCCTCATAGTTAAAATTCTCCAGTCCAGGCAACATCCTCGTAAATCTGCTCTGTACCCTCGGTTTAACGTCTCATCCGAAGAAATCGTACTGTTAATTAAACACTGAAGGCAAGAACTTTGAAGTGTTGGGAATACTCAATGTATCAAGACAGGAACATTGTAAACATTGATTGTGACATCATGCACTCACAACCTCCCCATAGTATGCACAATGTGAGCACCAGACCCGAGGACAGAACCCAAGGAGATGTGCCCAGCACCAATCCAGGACAATGATCAATGTAAAGCCAAAGCTGAATGTTATCAGGGCTGCTTTGCCGATGATTGCCCTGTGATCGCGGGCACCAGCAGCACACACACCTCTTGTGGGTACAGTCGTGTTGTGGTTATGTTGCTGCAGAGCACTCCACAGGCCTGCACTAATAATCCCCACAATCTCACCATGGCCCTTTGACTATTTCAATTCAGCTCTTTTTTAAATTCTAGAAACAAAAATCTGGTCTCAGTAAAAGTGACCAGAAAGCTGTCAAATTGTCACAAAAGCCCAATTGGTTCACTGACATCCTTTAGGGAAGGAAACCTGCCGTCCTTGCCACATAAAAGGTTACTGCCCAAGATAAGAGCTCACGGGGTTGGGGGTAATATATTAGCATGGATAGAGGATTGGCGAATGAACAGGAAACAGAGAGTCGGGATAAATGGGTCATTTTCAGGTTGGCAAACTGTAATTAATGGGGTGCCGCAGGGATCAGTGCTGGGGCCTCAACTATTTACAATCTATATAAATGACTTGGATGAAGGGACCGAGTGTAATGTAACCAAATTTGCTGATGTACAAAGATAGGTGGGAAAGCAAGTTGTGAGGAGGACGCAACGATTCTGCAAATGGATATAGACAGGCGAAATAAAAGGGCAAAGATTTGTCAGATGGAGTATAATGTGGGAAAATGTGAGGTTATCCACTTTGGTAGGAAAAACAAAAAAGCAGATTATTATTTAAATGGGGCGAGATTACAAAATGCTGCGATACAGTTCATTGATATCTTCCTGCAGTCTACAGCTTTCTTCTTCATTATCAACCACACAGCCGATTTTAGTATCATCTGCAATCTTCTGAATCATACTCACTACATTGAAGTCTAAATCACTGATATATACCACAAAAAGCAAGGGACCCGGCACTGAGCCCTGCAGAACCCCACTGGAAACAGCCTTCCAATCAACCCATCAACCATTACCCTCTGCTTCCTGCCTCTGAACCAATTTTGGATCCAACTTGTCACTTTGCCCTCGATCCCTGGGCTTTTACTTTCATGACAAGTCTGCCATGTGGGACCTTATCAAAAGCCTTGTTAAAATTCATACACACGATATCTTATGCACTGCCTTCATCGATCCTCCTGGTTACCCCCGCAAAAAATTCAATCAAGTTATTCAGACATGACCTTCCCTTAACAAATCCATGCTGACTGTCCTTGATTAATCCGTGTTTTGTTCAATGAAGATTCCTCCTATCCCGCCCCCGAGGTTAGGCTGACTGACCTTTAGTGACTTGAACTATCCCTTTCTACCTTTTTAAACAAAGGTACCACGTTTGCAGTCCTCCAGTACCTGGGATTGCAATGTCAGCATCGCCCCTCTCGGCCAGCTCGGTCAGTAGTGGTGCTACCGAGACACTCTTGGTGATGGACAGTGAAGTCCCCCACCCAGAGTACATTCTGTGCCCTTGCTACTCTCAGTGCTTCTTCCAAGTGGTGTTCAACATGGAGGAGTATTGATTCATCAGCTGAGGGAGGGCGGGAGGTGGTAATCAGCAGGAGGTTTCATTGCTCGTGTTTGACCTGATGCCATGAGACTTCATGGGGTCCGGAGTCAATGTTGAGGACTCCCAGGGCCACTCCCTCCCGACTGTATACCACTGAGCTGCCACCTCGGGTGATGGAGGAGTCTGGGACATTGGCTGAAAGGTCTGATTCTGTGAGTAGGACTGTGTCAGGCTGGTGCTTGACTAGTCTGTGGGGCAGCTCTCCCACTTTTGACACAAGTCCCCAGATGTTGGTGAGGAGGACGTTGCAAGGTCAGCACTGAGCCTGGGTCCGCTGTCCGAGCCGGTCCGAGCTGCTGTTATTCTGCCTGATTGAACGGTTATTATTAGAGATTCAGACCACAGCAGAAATCCCCCATGCAAAAAATAACTGAAGAGACTGTCAGATCGGAAGAATGAAACTTCACCCACAGAGGAAGTGAAAGAGGGAGGTTGTCACAGCTGTACGTTTGTTAATGGCACGGGAGAAAACTGTGAACCGCGCTCACAGCCTCGAATCTTACAGCACAGAAGGAGGCCATTCGGCCCATCGTGCCTGTGCCGGCTCTTTGAAAGAATTACCCAATTAGTCCCACCCTCCTTCTCTTTCCCCGTAACCCAGCAAATTGTTCCTTTTCAAGTATATATCCAATTCCCTCAGCATTAGACTGCCCCTAACCTGGGCACAACATTGGCATCTCATTCATTCACTGGGACAGGAAATGGCTGTTGTGGAAAATGGAGCCCAGGGCTCTGAACATTCCCCCTCCTCTCCGGAGGAAGGCTTCATGCTGGGGTCCAGTTCCATGGGCCCCGACAGCAAGTTCCGACCTCACCCACTTCCCCATTCCAAGTGTGTAAGCCTGGACCCTCTCAGCACGATATCCGACTGCTGGAGGCCTCACTACTGTGTCCAGTACTGTCCTCACCCGAAACCCACACATTGATCTGGGGCCTTTAACGTGCCAAAGGTCTCAAGACACTTCACATCGCTGCTGTAAAAGCGGGGAGAGTGGGGGTTCAGGGGGCTTTCGGAAGGATGATTGAAGGCCTGGGTGAAAGAATGGTTTTTGATGAAGGAGAGAGAGCTGGAGAGGGGGAGGGATTAGAACATAAGGAATAAGAGCAGGAGTAGGCCATACGGCCCCTCGAGCCTGCTCCGCCATTTAATATGATCATGGCTGATCCAATAATGGACTCAATTCCACTTCCCTGCCCGTTCCCCATTACCCCTTATTCCCTTATCGGTTAAAAAACTGTCTAATTCTGTCTTAAATTTATTCAATGACCCAGCTTCCACAGCTCTCTGAGGCAGCGAATTCCACAAATTTATAACCCTCTGAGAGAAGAAATTCCACCTCATCTCAGTTTTAAATGGGCGGCCCCTTATTCTAAGATTATGCCCTCTCGTTCTAGTCTCCCCTATCATTAAAAACATCCTCTCTGTATCCACCTTGTCAAACCCCCTCATAATCTTATATGTTTTGATAAGATCACCTCTCATTCTTCTAATTTCCAATGAGTAGAGGCCCAACCTACTCAACCTTTCCTCATAAATCAATCCCCTTATCCCTGGAATCGACCTAGTGAACCTTCTCTGAATTGCCTCCAAAGCAAGTATGTCCTTTCTTAAATATGGAAACCAAAACTTTATGCAGTGTTCCAGTTGTGGCCTCACCAATACTCTGTATAACTGTAGCAAACACTTCCCTGCTTTTATACTCCATCCCCTTTGCAATAAAGGCCAAGATTCCATTGGCCTTCCTGATCACTTGCTATACCTGCACACTAACCTTTTGTGTGTCATGTACCAGGACCCCCAGGTCCCACTGTACTGCAACACTTTGTTATTTTTCTCCACATAAATAATAACTTGCTCTTCGATTTTTTTCTGCCAAAGTGTATAACCTCACACTTTCCAACATTATACTCAATCTGCCAAATGTTTGCCCACTCACTTAGCCTGTCTATATCCTTTTGCAGCATTTTTGTTTCCTCCTCATACCTTGTTTTTACTCCTATCTTTGTAGCATCAGCAAACTTGGCTACATTACACTCGGTCCCGTCTTCCAAGTTGTTAATATAGATTGTAAATAATTGGGGTCGCAGCACTGATCCCTGTAGCACCCCACTAGTTACTGATTGCCAACCCAAGAATGAACCATTTATCCCAACTCTGATTTCTGTGAGTTAGCCAATCCTCTATCCAAGCTAATATATTTCCCCCCAACCTCATTAACTTCTATCTTGTGCTTTTTATGTGGCACCTTATCGAGTGCCTTCTGGAAATCCAAATACACCACATCCACTGGTTCCCCTTTATCCACCCTGCTCGTTAAATCCTCAAAGAATTCCAGCAAATTTGTCAAACATGACTTCCCCTTCATAAATCCATTCTGACTCTACCTGACTGAATTATGTTTTTCCAAATGGCCTGCTACTGTTTCTTTAATAATGAACTGCAACATTTTCCCAACCAGAGATATTAGGCTAACTGATCTATAATTTTCTGCTTTTTGTCTGCATCCTTTTTTTAATAGGGCATTACTTTGCAGTTTTACAATCTGCTGGGATCTCCCCAGAATCCAGGGAATTTTAGTAAATTACAATCAATGCATCCACTATCCCTGTCACTACTTCTCTTAAGACCCCAGGATGTAAGCCATCAGGTCCAGTGGATTTATCCGCCTTTAGTCCCATTATCTTACTGAGTACCACCTCCTTCGTGATTGTGATTGTGTGAAGTTCCTCCCCCCCACTATAAACCCCTGACTATGCATTATTGGGATATTTTTAGTGTCTTCTACCGTAAAGACTGCTTCAAAATATTTGTTCAGAGTTTCTGTCATCTCCATGTTCCCCATCACTAATTCTCCGGTCTCGTCCTCGAAGGGACCAACATTGACTTTAGCCACTCTTTTCTTTTAGTGTACCGGTAGAAACTCTTGCTATCTGTTTTTATATTTTGTGCTAGTTTACTTTTCATTTTCCCTTTCTTAATCATTCTTTAGTCATTCTTTGCTGGATTTTAAAAGCTTCCCAATCTTCTGCCCTCCCACATTGTATGCCCTTTTTAAAAAAAAATTGGATACCGTCCTTTATTTCTTTAGTTAGCCATGGATGGCTATCTTTTCTTTTACACCCTTTTCTCCTCACTGGAATATATTTTTCTTGAGAGTTATTAAATATCTCCTTAAATATACGCCACTGTTCATTAACCGTCCTACATTTTAATCTATTTTCCCAGTCCACTTTAGCCAACTCTGCCCTCATACTTTGTAGTCTCCTTTATTCAAGCTTAGTACGCTTTCTCACCCTCCATCTGAATTTGAAATTCAACCATGCTATGATCACTCATTGCAAGGGAATCGTTGACTGGGAGATTGTTTATTAATCCTGTCTCATTACACAGGACCAGATCTAAGATAGCCTGTCCCCTTGTTGGTTCTGTTACATACTACTCAAGGAACCCATCCCTTATGCACTCTATGAACTCTTCTTCAACGCTTCCCTGACCAATTTGATTTATCCCATCAATATGGAGGTTAAAATCACCCATTACAAGTCATACCACGACAACTTCCAGCGCGAGCTGCTCCACGTGAGCAACGGCTTCGAGGTGGGCGATTGGGTGATGTCATCAGAACCCAGGTCGCCATTTGGAGCGTGGGCAGGAGCATCGGCTGGGCCCAGGTAAAGCAGAGAAGCTGGAAGGTCGCGGCGGAGGTGTGGTGAGTGATCGAGGTGGAGGAGCGATGAGGGATCGTGGCTGAGATTCGGTGTGTGATCGTGGCAGAGGTCCGGCAAATGTTTAGTGCGGCGGTGCAGCGGGAGATTGTGGCAGAGGTCCGGCAAATGTTTAGTGCTGAGGAGCGGCGAGAGATCGTGGCAGAGGTGTGACTAATGAGGGTTCGGAGCCCAAAAGAGCCGAGGGCCCAGGGGCAGCACGGGCCAGCCCACACTGTGATATGTATGCGCACTAGGTCCGTGCAGCAGAGCAGGTCTCCAGTCGTCCTGGTTTACCCTTGTCACTGGATAAAGGCGTAGCTCTTTCAAGCCCGTGTGGTGGCTGATGTGCAACAGTCACCACATGTTAAAAAAAATCTACACACAGGCATCTTCCACCCCCTCAATTGGCGTTCAGGTCTAGAATATCGGGTTCTTCATTGAGACATCTCTGAACTCATTTGGAAGCAAGTCATCCTCGTTCGAGGGATCACCGAAGATGATGATGAGTAGGTCAGTGAGGTCAGGGGCAGTAGGTCAGTGAGGTCAGGGGCAGTAGGTCAGTGAGGTCAGGGGCAGTAGGTCAGTGAGGTCATGGGCAGTAGGTCAGTGAGGTCAGGGGCAGTAGGTCAGTGAGGTCAGGGGCAGTAGGTCAGTGAGGTCAGGGGCAGCAGGTCAGTGAGGTCTGGGGCCAATACGTGAGTGAGGGCGTGGGGAGAGAGGAGGGGAAGTGAGGGGGAGGGGGGGGAGAGAGGAGGGGGAGTGAGGGGTGGGGGGTGAGAGAGGAGGGGGGGAGGAGATGGGGGAGAGACGAGGGGGAGAGAGGCGGGGGAGGGAGGGAAGGGAGGGAGTGGAGGGGGGATGGGAAGTGGGGAAGGGGAGGAGGAGGGGGGAGAGAGGAGGGGGGAGAGAGGGAGTGGGGGGAGAGAGAAAGGCAGGGGGAGAGATAAGGAGGGGGGAGAGAGAGAGAGGGGGGAGAGAGAGCGGGGGGAGAGTGAGAGGGGGGGAGAGAGGGGGGGGAGAGAGAGAGGGGGGGGAGAGAGAGGGGGGAGAGGGGGGGAGAAGGAGAGGGAGGGGGGAGAGCGGGGGGAAGCGGGGGAGAGGGCGGGCCGAGCGTCGGCGGAGGGAGGGAGGGTGGCATGAGCGTCTCCGGGGGGAGGGAGGGTAGGAGGGCCGAGCGTCGGCGGGGGTAGGGAGGCACGAACGTCACCAGGAGGAGGCCTGTACGTAAGGGCGAGGCGTGAAGTTCGGGCCCAAACCTGTGGATGGAGGGGGTTGAGGCTCACAGCCGTTGAGATCACCGGGGATTGGTCGGAGAAGCTGAGTCGGCCAATGGGGAGTGAGAAATGAGAAGCGAGGGTCCAGCTGGATGGACATGGCAGCAGGCAGGTCGACCTGGAAGGTAGGCTGAGTATGGGGGTTGGGCAGTGGGACCTTGCGCACGGGGTTTTAGGGCTTTTGGGGTAGGTAAAATACTTTCACCGCAGTCAAGTCCACCAAAGGCCCAAGGCCCCACCCAACTGCTGGCCAAGAACAGGGAGACACTCACCAAGGACACCAAGGCAGTCAGGACTCACTGGAAGGAGAACTTTGAAGATCTCCTTAATTGAGACTCAGCCTTAGACACGAGTGTCCTCGACTCCATTCGCAGCATGCTACCCGCGACCTTCTCAGTAAAACCCCAGCCCTGCACAAGGTTGAAACATAGAAACATTGAAAATAGGTGCAGTCGTAGGCAATTTGGCCCTTTGAGCCTGCACCACCATTCAATAAGATCATGGCTGATCATTCACCTCAGTACCCCTTTCCTGCTTTCTCTCCATACCCATTGATCCCTTTGGCTGTAAGGGCCACATCTAACACCCTCTTGAATATATCCAGTGAACTGGTATCAACAACTCTCTGCGGCAGGGTATTCCACAGGTTAACAACTCTCTGAGTGAAGAAGTTTCTCCTCATCTCCGTCCTAAATGGCCTACCCGCTATCCTGACTGTGTCCCCTGGTTCTGGACTTCCCTAACATTGGGAACATTCTTCCCTGTCCCGTCCCGTCAGAATCTTAAATGTTTCTATGAAATCCCCTCTCATCCTTCTAAACTCCAGTGTATAAAGTCCCAGTTGATCCAGTCTCCCCTCATATGTCATTTGTCAGCTCAAGAACAACAATGCATCGGGAGCGGATGGAATCGCTGCTGAGGCATTAAAGTATGGCAGAGAGGCACTATTGGCACGAATGCATAACCTCACCTCTCTCATCTGGAGGGAGGAGAGCATGCCGGGAGATATCCGAGATGCAGTAATCCTGATCCATCTTTGAAAAAGGGGACAAGTCCGACTGCGGCATCCGCAGAGGAATCTCCCTGTTATCAGCCATTGGAAAAGTCATCGCTAGAATCCTCCTCAACCGTCTTCTCCCTGTGGTTGAGGAGCTCCTGTCGGAGTCACAATGCGGATTCCGTCCACTACGGGGTACAACGTACATGTTATTTACGACGCGACAACTGCAAGAGAAAAGCAGGGAACAGCACCAACCCTTGTCCATGGCCTTCTTTGACCTTATAATGGCCTTTGACACTGTTAACCACAAGGGTCTGCGGAGCGTCGTCCTCCGTTTCGGCTGCCCCCAAAAGTTTGTCGCCATTCTCAGTCTGCTCCACGATGACATGCAGGCTGTGATCCTGACCAATGGATCCATCATAGACCCAATCCACGTCCAGACCTGGATCAAGCATGGCTGCGTCATCGCGCAAATTCTCTTCTCGATCTTCCTCACTGCAATGCTCCACCTCACACTATTGGAGGACCAATAGGAAGGAGCCATGTTTCCTGGTCCCTATTGGGGGACCAATAGGAAGGGGCCATGTTTCGTGGTCCCTACAGGAAGGCCAATACAGGAATGAGCCATGTTTCTTGGTCCATATTGGGGAACCAATAGGAAGGATCTATGGTTCCTGGTCCCTATTGGGGGACCAATCGGAAGGAGCCATTTTTCCTGGTCCCTATTGGAGGACCAGTGGGACATGGAGTCCATGGTCGACGTTGAGTGCGGACCCTTCCTGTTGTAAATGTGGGATCGTTGGCACCTGATCCCAGTAAAAACACCCTGACCCGGAGCGGGGCCATGGAAGGAGAAGCAGAGGGGAAGGGATTCGAAGATGTTCTGAGCGGACAGGTTGGGGCAGTGGGTCAGACCCTGTCCAGTCGCTTCAGCTCACACTGATGGGGTGAGGATCTCCTTGCTCTGCTGGGCCTTCATGAAATGTGCTTTCTGTCCAAACTGGTCCCCACTGAGAAGAGGCCCACAGCACAGAACGGCTCTTAATTGGGCAATAAGCAGCCAGTGTAATGAGAGAGGCCAAGGGATGGCCATTGTGGGGAATAGGCCCTGACTCCAGGAGAAGGCATGGTCTGGGGTCAAGGGTTAATTGGTGGGGCAGGGCAAAGGGAGGTTTACTCTGCAGTTCAGTGTGCTGCACCTGGGAGTTTGTGGGGGAGGGACAGGGAGCGAGAGAGAGGCTGTGAATCAGAGTCAGAGAGGTGTAGAGGGAAGCTGTGAGACAGAGGGCGATGAAGGCTGAGACAGACAGACAGACAGAGAGACAGAGAAAGGGAGAGGGACTGCGGGAGGGAGAGAAGAGGAGGAAGTGAAATGTGCTGACGTTGCTTTCTCTGGGTGAAGACATTTACATACTGAGGGATGGGCAGTGAGGCTCTCACAGGCTGCAGGTTTATAAAGCAGAGCCCAGTGAAGGGCAGTTTATCAGTAAGCAGGCACAGGGACAGGAGCAGACACCATGATTTCACCCATCCAGCTGATCTGGCCTCTGGCATTCTGTGTCGCAGGTACCAATCTCTCTCCTTCCACGTTTAATATCTCCCTGCTGTCGATTCTTTCCAACTCTACTGACCAGTGATTGAAGGGCAAATGCTGACACTAGAGGAGAGCTCAGTGTCTCGAGCAATCTCTCATTTTACAGCGTCTTTCTGTGACAGTGCTTACTTCACTTTTTTTCCCCATTTCAGGTATCAGTGGGGACATCATCATGACCCAGTCTCCCCCGGTGCTGTCAGTGAGTGAGGGACAGACTGCAAAGATCACCTGTACCGCCAGTGCATACATTGGTGCTGCCCTTGCTTGGTACCAGCAGAAAGCCGGGCAGAAACCCTCTCTGCTGATCGATGCGGCAACATCTCGTTTCACTGGAACCTCCAATCGCTTCACCGGCAGTTACCAGTCCAACACGTTCACCCTGAGCATCAGCAACGTGCAGAGCGAGGATGTCGCAGTCTATTACTGTCAGCAAGGGGAAAGCTCCCTCTGCACTGTGATACACAGCCGTACAAAAACCTCAATATACACAGCCCCACCTCCTGTATTGACTCACCCCACAGTTATATATAATATATAATAATGGACACACAGCCCCACCTCCTGTACGGTTTTACACATGACTGAAACATAGATCGATGGGAGTGATGGCAGGAATATTCAGCTGGAAGCTGCAGTGAATTGCGAAAGGATGGAGTGGGTCAGAGAGGAGTTGGGGCTGTGTCTTCATCACTGAGAATCTCACAGCTCTACTCTGTACATTCAGATAGCACGGAGACACTGGGTGGTCCTGTGTGCTCAATCCAAATAATCTCACAAACCCCCCACAAGTGAAATGGTCGTGCTCTTTCCCTGCCCACCCCACACTCCAGGCCCTGCGGTGCCCAGCCGTCGCAGAGGCCTCAGGCCTACCCTAGGCTCTGTCCCCACAGCCAGCTGGATGTGGACAAAGCATCTGAAGGGAGGGAGACAGGTAGACAGTGCAATCACCCCATGGGCCCTGTGGATGGCCACCTTGGCCCGATCCAGGAGCAGGCCCACGGGGAGGCCCTTCGACCTGTCCGATTCCCCTACACCGGGTGACCAGGCCCAGGAGCGTGGGACTGAAGTGGAACCAGAAATCGAGGAGCAGCCCCTTCAAATAGTGGAAGAGGGGCTGCATCCGCTCACACTCCACGTACACACGGGTCACGGACTGAGGAAACAGGTTTCTAAAGCCCCTGAAACTCGTTATTTTATAATGATCCCGAGGAAGGCCTGTGTCAGCAACACAAACATCTCGCTTGCAGACGGAGCCCGTTGTTCAAGGGGCACAAAGAGGTGAGCCCTATGTGATGGGGACTTTCATTCTCCAGCAATTCCGTGGCCCCAGGGTTACCATCTGATGGGGCGGGAAGGGCAGCTGGGAGATTTGTCCCAAACACGTCGGATCCCCAACTCTCCCGGGCACTGCCACAGGCAACTCGGACACAGAGAGAGAGGGAGGTAGAGAGTGAGGGACAGGGAAAGAGAGTGAGTGAGGGACGGAGTGAGGCAGAGTGAGTGAGTGAGTGAGGGAGGTGGAGGGGGAGAGGGAGGGAGTGAGAGAGGCAATCAGAGAGAGAAACAGATGAGAGAGAGAGAGAAAAAGTGAGGGAGAGTGAGACGCTGAAAAAGACACAGACACACACACACAGACACAGACAGAAAGAGGGGGAGAGAGACTGAGTGAGCCAGGGACGGAGGATATTGTACAGCAACTGCACTGGAAGCTGTCACTGTGGCTCACTTTCAGTAAAGGAACCAAGATCAGACTGAGTAAGTAAACCCCAATGCTCCGTTATTAACACTTTAAATACTGAATCTTTCTAAGACACAGATGCTGAATATGCGAAGGTGTTAGTTTACAAATGATTACACTCGATCCTCCCGTCTTTCCTCATCTAAATCTATCAGCATAACCCTCTATTCCCTTCTCCCTCATATCCCTGTCTAGCCTCCCCTTAAATACATCGATACTATTCACTTCAATCACTCCCTGTGATAGCCAGTTCCACATTCTCACCACTCGCTGGGTAAAGAATTTTCTCCTGAATTCCCGATTGGATTTCTTGCTGACTATCTCATATTGATGGCCTCTAGTTCTGCTCTTCCCCACAAGTGGAAACACTCTCTCTGTATCCACTCTATCAAAACCTTTCCGAATGTTAAAGACCTCGATCAGGTCACCCCTCAGCCTCAAGAGAAAAGAGCCCCAGCCTGTTCATCCTTTCCTGATATGTACACCCTCGCCTTTCTGGTCCCATCCTTGTAAACCTTCTCTGCACCCTCTCCAGTGCCTGTGTATGGGTTATATAATATGGTGGGGAGCTGCGGTGAATGAAAGGGTTAATTGAAGAGTGCTGTGTATGACAGGGAGCCCGGCTGTATTCCTTTACCCACACTCCCCCTTCACCCAGCAAAGTATAAGTAACGAACTGTTACCCACCGTGTGGAGGAGATCTGGACGTTGGCACACTGCGGTCCCATCCCTGCACCATCCCCGGAAATCGCTCCCGAGCCTCCTGCCTGTCTCAGTGTGACAGACACGGTGTGTGAGACACGGGCAGAGTGTGGGTGTGAGTGAGTGAGCTCGCTGGGGGCAGTCTGTGCTCCTGTCACAGTCTCTGATATAACTGAGCTCAGCCTCAGCACACTGACACTCCCGAGTTCCTGCCTCCCCCAGCTCCAACTCTGATCTGTCCAGCCCCCGCTCACCTCCTGTCCAACTTCTGATCACAAACAGGGGCAGCAGGGCTCGCAATCCGGCGGCTGCAGTGCTCCAGGGTTGTGGGGAGACTCTCAGTTGCGGTTTCTGTGGCTCGAGTTCAGGCCGATATTTATCCCTCAACCTACATCGCTTAAACATAGAAACATAGAAAATAGGAGCAGTAGTAGGCCATTCGGCCCTTCGAGTCTGCACCACCATTCAATATAATCATGGCTGTTCCTCTATCTCAACACCATATTCCCGCTTTTTCCCCATACCCCTTGATGCCTTTTTGTTTCTAGAAATCCATCTATCTGCCTCTTAAATATATTCAGTGACTTGGCCTCCTCAGCCTTCTGTGGTAGAGAATTTCACAGGTTCACCACCCTCTGAGTGAAGACATTTCTCCTCATCTCATTTGTAAATTTCCTACCTCGTATCCTGAGATTGTGACTCCTTGTTCTAGACTTCCCAGCCCGGGAAAACATCCTCCCCACATCCAGTCTGTCCAAACCAGTCAGAATTTTATACGTTTCAATGAGATCATCTCTCACTCTTCTAAACTCTAGTGTGTACAGACCTAATCGACCCAATCTCTCGTCATACGACAGTCCTGCCCATCTCAGGAATCAGTCTGGTGAACCTTCGCTGCACTCCGTCTATGGCAAGTATATCCTTTCTTAGGTAAGTAGACCAAAACTGCACACAATACACCAGGTGCGGTCTCACCAAGGCCCTGTATTAAGACATCCTTGCTCCTGTACTCAAATCCTCTTGCAATGAAGGCCAACATACTATTTGCCTTCTTATCTGCTTGCTGCACCTGTATGTTTGCTTTCAATGACTGGAGTACAAGGACGCCTAGGTCCCTCTGTCCATCGACACTTCCCAAGCTATCACCATTTAAATAATACTTTGTCCTTATGTTTTTCCTACCAAAGTGAGTAACTTCACATTTATCCACAATATGTTACATCTGCCATGTGTTTGCTCACTCACTCAACCTATCTAAATCGTCTTGCAGTGTCTTTGCATCCTCCACACAACTCACAATCCCACCTAATTTTGTGTTGTCAGCAGACTTGGAAATATAACATTTGGTTCCCTCATCCAAATCATTTATTTATATATATATATATATATATTGTGAATATCTGGGGCCCAAGCACTGATCCCTGTGGTACCCCACTCGTCACTGCCCGCCACCCTGAAACACACCCATTTATTCCGACTGTTTCCTGTCAGTTAACCAATTTTCAATCCATGCCAATACATTACCCCCAATCCGATGTGCTTTAATTTTGCACACTAACCTCTTATGTGGGATTTTTATCAAAGGGCTTCTGAAAATCCAAATACACTACATCCACTGGTTATCCCTTATCTATTCTGTCAGTTGCATCCTCCAAAAACTCCAATAGATTTGTCAAACGTGAATTTCCTTTCATAAATCCATGTTGATTTTGTTTAATCCCGTTGATATTATCTAAGTGTGCCGTTATCACATCCTTTATAATAGACTCTAGCATCTTCCCTACTACTGATGTCAGGATAACCGGTCTGTAATTCCCCGTTTTCTCTCTCTCTCCTTTTTTTAAGTAGTGGGGTTACATTTGCCACCCTACAATCTGCAGGAACTGTTCCATAATCTATAGAATTTTGAAAGATGACAACCAATGCATCTACTATTTCCATGGCTACCTCTTTTTTAGTAGTCTGGGATGCAGATCATCAGGTCCTGGGGATTTATCGGCCTTCAGTCCCATTAGTTTCTCCAGCTCTATTTTGTTACGAACAATCGTTTCCTTTAATTCCTCTTGCTCACTGGACCTTAGGTTCCCTCGCATTTCTTGGACGTTATTTGTGTCCTCTTCCATGAAGAGGTCATTCAACCCATTGCTGTGTGTGAGAGCTTGCTGTGCACAAATTGGTTGCCGTGTTTCCCACATTACAACAGTGACTACACTTAAAAATGTACTTCATTGGCTGTGAAGCACTTTGGGACCTCCTCAGGTGTGAAAGGTGCAATATAATTGCAGGTCTTTCTTTAATTTGGCTTTTCTTTTTATTAACTGGGACTCGCACAATTCCCCTGCTGATTAAACCTGGACCCAGCAGAAAATCCCCAGAACACGGACTAATGTTCCATAAGAACATTAGGAGCAGGAGGAGGCCATTCGGCCCCTTGAGCCTGCTCCGCCATTCAATAAGATCATGGCTGATCATTCCCTCAGTACCCCTTTCCTGCTTTCTCTCCATACCCCTTGATCCCCTTAGCCATAAGGGCCATATCTAACTCCCTCTTGAATATGTCCAATGAACTGGCATCAACAAATCTCTGCGGCAGGGAATTCCACAGGTTAACAACTCTCTGAATGAAGAAGTTTCTCCTCAGCGCAGTCCTAAATGGCCTACCCCTTATCCTAAGACTGTGTCCCCTTGTTCTGGACTTCCCCAACATCAGGAACATTCTTCCTGCATCTATCCTGTCCAGTCCCATCAGAATTTTACATGTTTTTGTGAGATTCCCTCTTATCCTTCTAAACTCCAGTGAATAAAAGCCCAGTTGATCCAGTCTCTCCTCATATGACAGCCCAGCCATCCCTTGAATCAGTCTGGTGAACCTTCGCTGCACTCTGTCAATAGCAAAAACATCCTTCCTCAGTCTAGGAGACCAAGACTGAACACAATATTCCAGGTGAGGTCTCACTAAGGCCCTGTACAGCTGCATTAAGACCTCTCTGCTTCTATATTCAAATCCCCAAACTATGAAGGCCAACATACCACTTGCCTTCTTTACCGCCTGCTGTACTCGCATGCCGACTTTCAGTGACTGATGAACCATGACACCCAGGTCTCATTGCAACTCACCTTTTCCTAGTTTGCTGCCATTCAGATAATATTCCGACTTCATGTTTTTGCCTCCAAATTGGATAACCTCACATTTATCCACATTATACTGCATCTGCCATGTATTTGCCCACTCACCTAACCTGTCCAAGTCACCCTGCTGCCTTTTAGCGTCCTCCTCACAGCTCACACCGCCACCCAGTTTAGTGTCATCCACAAACTTGGAGATATTACACTCTATTCCTTCATATCATTCGTTAATGTACATTGTAAAGAGCTGGGGTCCCAGCACTGAGCCCTGCGGCACTCCACTAGTCACTGCCTGCCATTCTGAAAAGGACCCGTTTATCCTGACTCCCTGCTTCCTGTCTGCCAACCAGTTCCCTATCCACGTCAGTATATTACCCCCAATACCATGTGCTTTGATTTTGCACACCAATCCCTTGTGTGGGACCTTGTCAAAAGACTTTTGAAAGTCCAAATACACCACATCCACTGGTTCTCCCTTGTCCACTCTGCTAGTTACATCCTTGAAAAATTACAGAAGATTCGTCAAGCATGATTTCCCTTTCATAAATCCATGCTGACTTGGTCTGATCCTGTCACTGCTTTCCAAATGTGCTGCGATTTGATCCTTAATGATTGATTCCAACATTTTCCCCACGGCTGATGTAGGGCTAATGGGTCTATAATTACCAATTTTCTCTTTCCCTCCTTTTTAAAAAAAGTGGTGTTACATTAGCTACCCTCCAGTCCATAGGAACTGATCCAGAGTTGATAGACTGTTGGAAAATGATCACCAATGCATCCACTATTTCTAGGGCCACTTCCTTGAGTACTCTGGGATGCAGACTATCAGGCCCCTGGAATTTATCGGCCTTCAATCCCATCAATTTCCCTAATACAATTTCCCACCTAATAAGGATATCCTTCAGTTCCTCCTTCTCACTAGACCCAGTGTCTCCTAGGACCTTCGGAAGGTTATTTGTATATTTCTTCATGAAGACAGTACGCGGAGGGGAGGGTTCTCAGGGGACCAGGGTGGGGGGTGGCGGTCGGTGAGTGGGCTCGGGGACCAGGGGACCAGCCAGTCGCCACTCTGCACACACTCTGTTCCCTCTGTGTCTCAGTCCAGTGTTGCAGTGAGGAGTTTAGGATCTGAGGCTCAGGCTGGTTCTCCGGCACCAACAGCGCCCTGTTGGGTAAGGGTATTAAGGGTTAAGAACATAAGAAATAGGAGCAGGAGTCGGCCACCTGGGACCTCGAGTCTGCCCCGCCATTTAATAAGATCATGGCTGATCTGATCTTGGACACAGCTCCACTTCCCTGCCCGCTTCCCATAACCCTTTATTCCCTTATCGCTCAAAAATATGTCTATCTCCACCTTAAATATAATCAATGACCCAGCCTACACAGCTCTCTAGGGCAGAGATTTCCACAGATTTACAAGCCTCTGAGAGAAGAAATTCCTCCTCAACTCAGTTTTAAATGGACGGCCCCTTATTCTGAGACTATGATCCCTAGTACTAGTTTCCCCTATGTGTGTAAATATCCTCACTGCATCCAACTTGTCGCCCCCTCATTATCTTATATGTTTCGATAAAATCACCTCTCATTCTTCTGAACTCCAATGATTATAGGCCTAACCTATTCAACCTATCCTCATAAGTCAATCCTCTCATCTTCAGAATCAATCCAGTGAAACTTCTCTGAACTGCTGCCAATACAAGTATATCCTTTCTGAAGTATGGATACCAAAACTGTACACAGTACTCCAGGTGTGGCCTCACCAATACCCTGTATAGATGTAGCAGGATTTCTCTGCTTTTATACTCTATCCCCCTTGCAATTAAGGCCAACATTTCATTTGCCTTCCTGATTATTGCTGTAACCGCATACTAACTTTTTGTGTTTCATGCACAAGGTCCCCTTTGCAATTTTTCTCCATTTGAAAATTAATTTGCTTTCCTCTTCATTCTGCCAAAGCGGAAAACCTCACATTTTCCCACATTACACTCCATCTGCCAAATTTGTGCCCATTCACTTAGCTGGTCTCTATCCCTTTGCAGACTATTTGTGTCCTCCTCACAATTTGCTTTCCCACCCATCTTTGTCTTATAGGGTGATTATTTTTCATTCTACTCTGATACTTAGAAATTGGCTGAAGACATACAATCGCCCTTCCTGGCTGTATCTATTGTAGGTTTGTGGTCGTTGGTTCTGTGACCAGTTGATCTTCTTTTGGCCATTTTCTGCAGTGTTGTTCCCTCCATGTACGTTCTGTACTACATGTCCTTCTGTCCATTCATCTGTTTGTTCTTTCGACCTGTGTCCATCTGTACACGTGTCCTTCTATTTTTTCTGTGTGCTTCTTCTTCCGTCTGTTCCTGTCCTTCTTCCGTATTCTGCAGAGCTGCTTCTAGCTCGCATATTTATATCCAGGTTATGACTGATCTCCCGCCACTGCGGTTTCTGATAAAGTGTTTGCATCGATATATTGTTTTGTGGTCTACTCGGTTGATTGACTGCAATAATGGACTCATCCGTTTTCCCATTTGCACACTGAGTCTGCAAGGCTCAAGTTGATTTCTCATCTTCACACCTCATCACAAAAGATGTGCACCTAGTGTGGTTCCTTTGTTGTCTGGTCTTTTTACAGACTTGATGTCTCCAGTGAGCTTGTTTTCCCCACCCTGGTCAATCAAGTTCAGGGCCTCATGTAACAACTCCATTCTTGTTATGCATGGAGTCAGTTTTGTTCCCTGACCAAGAATGCCCTTAATTGTCCAGCTTAATTCCAAAAGTTTGTATTAATCTTTAGTTCATGGTCTCCTTCTGTGCTTTTCTGAAGATTAGTAACCTTACACTCCCTCCTTTAATGTTTCGCTAATATAAAACTAGAGACATTACTTGTGGAGTTATTTTTCCATGAGCTCTATTTGGGTGTATTGCAGTCTCAGTCAAAAACTTCAGATTACATTCCTGTTTTACATCAAAAAACAGTACTTTTTCCTGACAAACCAACACTTGTACAACAAAAATGTTCGGCCTTGATCTGACTTCAGTTTTATATACAAACACTTTGGCTTTGGTTCATCTAAACAACCCTTCAACATTCCCTTCCTTTGTATTCTGTTTTAACTTACAGGATAAGATAAATAGTTACACCAAAGAACCAACGATACACTGGCTAGTGCATGAGACACGATTAGAACCCAGGAGAGAATCTGAATATTGAATCCCAAATCCCATTTTGGAGCGGCCATTATTTCCTCAATTTCCTCCCTTACTTTTTCATTTGTTTGGTGTAATGTGTAATAGTCTTTGTTGGATAGCTCAATGTCCTTCTTTGTATCATCAGCAAATTTGACGACATTACACTCGGTCCCTTCATCTAAGTCATTAATGTAGATTGTAAATAATTGAGGCCCCAGCACCGATCCCTGCGGCACCCCATTAGTTACCGTTTGCCAATGTAAAAGTGAACCATTTATCCTGACTCTCTGTTTTTTGTTAGTTAGCCAATCTTCTATCCATGCTAATATATTACCCCCAACCCCATGAACTTTTATCTTGTGCTTTTGATGTGGCACCTTATCGAATGCCTTCTGGAAATCCAAATACACCACATCTACTGGTTCCCCTTTATCCACCCTGCTCGTTACATCCTCAAAGAATTCCAGCAAATTTGTCAAACATGATTTCCCTTTCATAAAACCGTGCTGACTCTGCTTGATTGAACATATATGCTTTTCCAAATGTCCTGCTACTGCTTCCTTAATAATGGACTCCAGCATTTCCCAAACACAGATGTTAGGCTAACTGGTCTATAGATTCCTGCTTTCTGTCTGCCTCATTTTTTAAATAGGGGCGTGGCATTTGCTGTGCATGCTTTGGAGAGGGCGTTAAAAGTAGCGGTGACATCCAGAATACAAGATTTTGCCTCAATTCAACGACAACAACTTGTATTTATATAGCGCCTCTAACGTAGTGAAACGTCCCAAGGCACTTCCCAGGAGTATTATGAGATACAAAATTTGATACCGAGTCACATAAGAAGAAATTAGTGTAGGTGACCAAAGAGGTATGTTGTAAGGAGCGTCTTGAAGGTGGAAAGAGAGGTCGAGAGATGGAGAGGTTTAGGGAGGGATTCCAGAGCTTGGGGTCTCGGCAACAGAAGGCACGGCCACCAATGGTTGAGCGATTATACTCAGGGATGCTCAGGAGGGCTGAATTGGAGGAGCGCAGACATCTCGGGGGGTTGTGGGGCTGGAGGAGATTCCAGAGATAGGGAGGGGCGAGGCCATGGAGGGATTTGAAAACAAGGATGATAATTTTTAAAAAGAGGCGTTGGTTAATAGGCAGCCGATATCGGTCTCTACTTCCCCACCCGCCTCCTCTCACC
Organism: Pristiophorus japonicus; assembly: GCF_044704955.1. Taxonomy (NCBI): domain Eukaryota; kingdom Metazoa; phylum Chordata; class Chondrichthyes; family Pristiophoridae; genus Pristiophorus; species Pristiophorus japonicus. The sequence goes on from NC_091984.1 coordinate 144,834,584, forward strand.
GAGCCATTCTCACCGCCCCCCACCTCCAGCCGCTCCCCTGCCTTCCTCCCTCACTTCCGCCCTCCTCACACCACATCTCTCACCCTCCCTCCCCCCATCCCAACTCACCCCTCACTCCCTCCCAAACTCCCTACCTCACATGCCCCTCCCCCCTCCCATCCCCTCTGCCCCTCCCGAATCGGAGTAGACCATTCAGTCCCTGGAGCCTGCTCCGCCATTCAATGAGATCATGGCTGATCATCTACCGCAACTCAACTTTCCTGCACTGTCCCCATATCCCTTGATTCTCTTTGTATCCAAAAAATCTATCGATCTCCATCTTGAATATACTCAAAGACCGAGCCTCCACAGCCCTCTGGGGTAGAGAATTACAGAGATTCAACACCCTCTGAGTGAAGAGGTTTCTCCTCATCTCAGACCTAAATAGCCGACCTCTTATTCTGAGACTGTGACACCTGGTTATAGACTCCCCAGCCAGAGGAAACATCCTCCCTGCATCTACACTGTCAAGCCCTGTCAGAATCTTATATGTTTCAATGAGATCCCCTCTCATTCTTCTAAACTCTGGAGAGTATAGGCCTTGGAACTGCGAAACCAAGGCGGATAGATGGAGTTCAGATGCAGATGAGCCGTGATCTGATTGAATGGGGAACAGGCTCGAGGGGCTGAATGGCCTCCTCCTGTTCATTGTGTCCAGCAGCAGCTGTGTACCTCTCCGCAACCTCATCTTGACTTTTATCAGTCGCATCAGAGCCTTGATTCCCTCACCAGGGGGCTGGTGTTTCCAGTTCAATGTCCAGCTGATCGATGCCATGAGTCAGACTCAATGAGTGCTGTCAGCGGGTGGAAAGGCTGCTCTAACTGCAGCCTTGTTCTAATGCATTTGGGGAGGGGCAACAAGGCAAGGAATACACAATAAATGGAAGGGTACTGAGAGGGTTGGAGGAACGGAGGGACCTTGGAGTGCATGTCCACAGATCCCTGAAGGTAGCAGGCCAGGTCGATAAGGTGCTTAAAAAGTCATTCGCAATACTTGCCTTTATTAGCCGAGGCATAGAATAGAAGAGCAGGGAGGTTATGCTTGAACTGTATAAAACACTAGTTAGGCCACAGCTAGAGTACTGCGTGCAGTTCTGGTCACCACATTACAGGAAAGATGTGATTACACGAGAGAGGGTACAGAGGAGATTCACGAGGATGTTGCCGGGACTGGAGAATTTTAGCTATGAGGAAAGATTGGATCTGCTGGGGGTGTTTTCTCACTACATTTAAAAAGTACTTGGATGTGCACTTGAAGTGCTATAACCCACAGGGCTATGGACCCAGGGCAGGAAAGTGGGATTAGGCTGGGTCGCTCTTCGTTGGCCGGCGCGGACATGATGGGCCGAAATGGCCTCCTTCCGTGCTGTAATTTTCTGTGATTCTATAATCGTGCTGGTGGTGTTGACCACTTTAAAAGTCACAGCATACATTTTATTGAAGCTATTTCCGTCCCCGGTTTCCCCGCTGCCAATAATTGGATCAATCGATGCTGTAGCGCCCCCTTGTGGTATATCTATATGGGCTCCACCCAAACCCCTGCTTTCAACCCTTGAACCCACATTGCCCACGCTAGCTGGAGCCCTGCTTCTTAATCACAGCATCTCCCAGCACAGAGGGAGGCCATTCAGCCCATCAAACCCATGCTGGCGCTTTGAAAGAGCTATGGACTACAATGGCCTGGACTAACGATCCAGAGACACGAGTTCAAATCCCACCACGGCAGCTGGGGAATTTAATTCAGTTAATTAAATAAATCTGGAATAAAAAGCTAGTGTCAGTAATGGTGACCACAAAACTGCCAGATTGTCGTAAAAACCCATCTACCTGGCCTGCTACCTTCAGGGATCTGTGGACATGCATACCAAGGTCCCTTTGTTCCTCAAAAATCCTCAGTGTCCTACAATTTAATATGTATTCCCTTGCCTTGTTATCCTTCCCCAAAAGCATTACCTCAGACTTCTCTGGATTAAATCCCATTTGCCACTGTTCTGCCCACCTGACAATTTCATTGTTATCTTCTAGCAGTCTCCAGCTTTCTTCTTCATTATCAACAACACAGCCGATTTTAGAACCGTCTGCAAACTTCTTAATCATACCCCCTACATTCAAGTCTAAATCATTGATATATACCACAAAAAGCAAGGGACCTAGTACTGAGCCCTGCAGAACCCCACTGGAAACAGCCCTCCAGTCACAAAAACACCCAACAACCATTACCCTTTGCTTCCTGCCTCTGAGCCAACTTTGGATCCAACTTACCACTTTTCCCTGGATCCCATGGACTTTTACTTTCGTGACCAGTCTGCCATGTGAGACCTTATCAAATGTCTTGCTAAAATCCATATACAGTACATCAAACGTGCTGACGTCAGAGATCCTCCTTATTTCTTCCTCCATTAATTCAATTAAATTAGCCAGACATGATCTTCCCTCAACAAATTCATGCTGACTGTCCTTGATTAACCCGTCTATCTAAATGAAGATTTATCCTGTCTCTCAGGACTTTTTCTAACAATTTTCCCACCACCGGGGTTAGGCTGACTGGCCTGCAATGTACGTAGTTAATGTAACACCACTTTTTAAAAAGGGAGGGAGAGATGAAAATGTGTAATTATAGACCAGTTAGACTGACAGCAGTAGTGGGGAAAATGTTGGAATAATTTATTAAGGATGAAATAACAGCGCATTTGGAAAGCAGTGACAGGATCGGTCCAAGTCAGCATGGATTTGTGAAAGGGAAATCATGCTTGACAAATCTTCTGGAATATTTTTAGGATGTAACTATTAGAGTGGACAAGGGAGAACCAGTGGATGTGGTGTATTTGGACTTTCAAAAGGCTTTTGACAAGGTCCCACACAAGAGATTGTTGTGCAAAATCAAAGCACATGGTATTGGCGGTAATGTACTGACGTGAATAGAGAACTGGTTGGCAGACAGGAAGCATAGAGTCGGGATAAATGGGTCCTTTTCAGAATGGCAGACAGTGACTAGTGGAGTGCCGTAAGGCTCAGTGCTGGCACACCAGCTCTTTACAATATACATTAATGATTTAGATGAAGGAATTGAGTGTAATATCTCCAAGTTTGTTGATGATACTAAACTGGGTAGTGGTGTGAGCTGTGAGGAGGGCGCTCAGAGGCAGCAGGGTGATTTGGATAGGTTCGGTGAGTGGGCAAATGCATGGCAGATGCAGTATAATGTGGATAAATGTGAGGTTATCCAATTTGGGGGCAAAAACACAAAGGCAGAATATTATCTCAATGGTGACAGATGAGGAAAAGGGGAGTTGCAACGAGACCTGGCTGTCATGGTTCATCAGTCATTGAAAGTTGGCATGTAGGTACAGCAGGCGGTGAAGAAAGCCATTGGTATGTTGGCCTTCATAGCTAGGGGATTTGAGTATAGGAGCAGGGAGGTCTTACTGCAGTTGTACAGGCCTCAGCTGGAATATTGTGTTCAGTTTTGGTCTCCTAATCTGAGGAAGGATGTCCTTTCTATTGAGGGAGTGCAGCAAAGGTTCACCAGACTGATTCCCGGGATGGCTGGACTGCCATATGAGGAGAAACTGGATCAACTGGGTCTTTATACACTGGAGTTTAGAAGGATGAGATGGGATCTCATAGAAACATATAAGATTCTGACGGGACTGGACAAGTTAGATGCGGGAAGAATGTTCCCGATGTTGGGAAGTCTAGAAGCAGGGGACATAGTCTGAGGATAAGAGGTGAGCCATTTTGCACTGAGATGAGGAGAAACTTCTTCACTCAGAGATTTGTTAACCTGTGGAATTCCCTGCCGCAGGGAGTTGTTGATGTCAGTTCATGGATATGTTCAAGAGGGAGTTAGATTTGGTCCTTACGGCTAAAGGGATCAAGGGGTATGGAGAGAAAGCAGGAAAGGGGTACTGAGGGAATGATTCGTTATAATCTAATTGAATGGTGGTGCAGGCTCGAAGGGCCGAATGGCCTGCTCCTGCACATATTTTCTGTGTTTCTATTTTTCTTTGTAATTAATCGGTCTATCCCTTTCTCCCTTTTAAAAAAAAGGTGCAACATTAGCTATCCTCCAGTCCTCTGGCACCACACCTGTATCCCGAGAATTGGAAAATGATGGTCAGAGCCTCTGGTATTTCATTTTTGCTTCTCTTAATAGCCTGGGATACATTTCATCCAGGCCTGGGGATTTATCCACTTTCAAATCTCGGAAACCCCTTAATACTTCCTCTCTCACAATCTTAATTTCATCTAATATTTCACACTTCTCTTTCCTGATTGCAATATCTGCATCGACCCTCTCTTTTGTGAAAACAGACGCAAAGTATTCATTAAGAACCATACCGACATCTTACATCTCCACACACAGATTACCTTTATGGTCTTTAATAGGCACTACTCTTTCTGTAATTATCCTCTTGCTCTTAATGTATTTATAAAACATCTTTGGGTTTTCCTTGATTTTACTTGCCAAGATGTTTTCATGCTCTCTCTTTGCTTTCCTAATTTCCTTTTTAATTGCAGCCCTGCACTTTCTATACTCCTCAAAAGTTCCTGCAGTATTGAGCCCTCGGTGTCTGTAATAAGCCTCCCTTTTTTACTTTATCCTACACTGTATTTCTATTGACATTCAGGACCTCAAGATTTGTTAGCCCCACCCTTTTTCTTTAAGGGAACAGACTTACTCTGAAACCACAGGATTTCCTCCTTGAATGCCTCCCACTGCTCTGACACTGATTTACCTTCAAGTAGCCGTTTCCAGTCCACTTTGGCTAAATCTCATCTCAGCTCAGCTAAATTGGCTTTTCCCCAATTGAGAACGTTTATTGCTGGTCTATATTTGTCCTTTTCTATAACTATTCGACATCTAACTGAATTATGATCACTGGCACCAACATGCTCTCCCACTGATACCTCTTCCACCTGCCCCTCTTCATTCCCCAAAACCAAGTCCAGAACCGTCCCTTCCCTTTTTGGGCTTGTTACAAACTGGCTAAAAAAAGTTCTGCTGAAAGCATTTTAGGAATTCCACACCCTCTACACCTTTCACACTAATTTTATCCCAGTTAATTTTAGGGTAGTTGAAATCCCCTCCTATTACTGCCCTATAGTTTTTGCACTTGTCAGAAATGTGCCTACATATTTGCTCTTCTCTCTCCCTCTGACTGTTTGGGGGTCTATAGTACACTCCCAGCAGTGTGATTACCCCTTTTTCGTTCTTCAATTCGACCTATATGGCCTCATTTGATGATCCTTCCGACATATCATCCCTTCTCACAGATTTAATTGTTTCTTGCAGTTGTTTCAGAACTGCGACCCCCTCCTTTTTTATCCCCCTCTCTATCCCGTCTGAAAACCCTGTAACCACGAATGTTGAGCTGCCATACCTGCCCTTCTTTCAGCCATGTCTCAGTAATAGCTCTAATATAGTACTCCAAAATGTCTATCTGTGCTCTCAGCTCATCTACCTTATTCCCAAGACTCCATGCATTGAAGTATATACCATTTAGCACTGCCAAACTGCCTTGCTGTCTATTTTCTAAGCTTTGTTTCCTCTGTCTCCCAAATTCACTTTCTACTTTTCTGCTTTCTAATTCCAGCTTTGCTTCTCGCCCGACTGAATCTATTCTCTGGTTCCCATCCCCCTGCCAAGCTAGTTTAAACCCTCCCTAAGCACACTAGCAAATGCTGCCGTGAGGATTTTGGTCCCAGCTCTGTTGAGGTGCAACCCATTCGGCTTGTACAGGTCCCACCTCCCCCAGAAACGGTCCCAGTGCCTCAGGAAACTAAAGCTCTGCCTCAGGAAACTAAAGCTCTGCCTCCTGCACCATCTCTCCAGCCATGACACCGGGAGTAATCCAGAGTTTACTACCTTTGAGGTCTTGCTTTTTAATCTCGCTCCTAGCTCCCAAAACTCTGCCTGTAGGACCTCATCCCTCTTTCTACCTATGTCATTGGTACCGATTTGGACCACAACCTCTGGCTGTTCACCCTCCCCCCTCAGAATGTACTGCAGCCACTCAGTGTCATCCTTGACCCTGGCACCAGGCAGGCAACATACCATCCTGGGGTCACGTCTGCGGCCGCAGAAATACCTGTCTGTTCCCCTAACTATCGAATCCCCTACCACTATTGCTCTTCCACTCTTCTTCCTCCCCCCTGTGCAACTGAGCCACCCGTGGTGCCGTGGACTTGGCTCTGGCTGCACTTCCTAGAGGCACCATCGCCCCCACCAGTACTCAGAACACAATACTGGTTGGAGAGCGAGATGGACTCAGGGGACTCCTGCACTACCTGCCTGGACCTCCTCTTCTGTCTGGTGGTCACCCATTCCCTCTCTGCCTGCACACTCTTAAGCTGCGGGGTGACCACCTCTAGAAACGTGCTATCCACGAAGTTCTCAGCCTCGCGGATGCACCGCAGTGACTCCAGCCGCCGCTCAATCTCCGAAACGCGGAGCTCGAGTTGCTGTCGCTGGTGACACTTCCTGCACATGTGGTCATCCAGGCCACGAGAAGTGTCCAGGACTTCCCACATGGCACAGGATGTGCACTGCACGGGACAGAACTGCCCTGTCGTGCCTCTATTTAATAGACTGAGAACTGACAGAGCAGAAATAAAATTAAAACTATAAAAAAGCAGAAAATAGCCTGGCCGACATCAATCAGGCCATAATTTTTTCACCCCATCATTCCTCATCTTTCCTGATAGCTAAAATTTTCCAGTCCAGGCAACTTCTTCCTGTGTGCAATTGGTTGTAAAGCACTTTGGGACGTCCTGAGGTTGTGAAAAGCGCTATATAAATTCAAGGCTTTATTTCATTGAAGTGGGAGGGCTCTCACCCTGACCTTCGCCAATTGTCTGCGCACTCTGACCTTCCAGGAGGTCATGGGATCATTGGGAGCAGTGACCCTGCCTGACCCCGGTACACTGATGCTGATTGTAGCCTCACCTTTGACCTCTGGGCAGCAAGCTTTTAAATGCAATCTGGAAGCTTCTACACCGACACCCAAAATGAACCTTGCTGAAGTGTGTTTATACAAGTGTGCTGCAATGTTCCCGGATAAAGTTCTCCCGATCTGTGTGTGATCTGAGCTTTCTCACTGCTGAGCCTGTTTCCCCTGTATCCACCCATCTACAGTTCGAGCTTCCTGCCAGTGAACAGCGTCTTAACGGGACACTCAGTCTTTCCCGACTCTTACTGTTAACCATTTCAGTGCTGAATGTGTGCCAACCCTGCACTGCAGATGTTTATACAACAGTCCAATATGATTTTGAGTATCAGCCGTGGCTCAGTGCGTTGCACTCTCGCCTCTGAGTCAGAAGGTTGTGGATTCAAGTCTCAATCCAGGGACTTGAGCACAAAAATCTAGGCTGACACTGCAGTGCAGTGCTGATGGAGCACTGCACTGTCGGAGGTGCCGTCTTTTGGATGAGACTTTAAACCAAGGCCCGATCTGCCCTCTCAGGTGGATGTAATAGATCCCATGCCACTATTTTGAAGAAGAGCAGGGGAGTTCTCCCCGGTGTCCTGGTCAATATTTATCCCTCAACCAACATGACAAAAGAACAGATTATCAGGTCATTATCACATCGTTGTTTGTGGGAGCTTGCTGTGCACAGATTGGCGGCTGTGTTTCCCACATTACAACAGTGACTACACTCCAAAAGTACTTCATTGGCTGTAAAGCGCTTTGAGATGTCCACCTTACAATCAAACGCATTTCTATTCAGACTAAACTTATCAAACGAGGCAAAGAAGATTAAGAATTAGTGTTGCTAGCCTCTAATGATTAAACACCAGCCAGGAGTTCATTAACCCAGCTCTCCGTTATCAGATGTGATTATCCACATACGGAGACACACACACACACACACACATTAATATACACCTGTTAAACATCCTTCTCCTCCCTTTCAGGCCGAGAGAAGACACCACCCACGCTGACCCTGCTGCCCCCCTCCCTGGAGGAGGTCACGACCAAGGGCACTGCCACCCTGGTGTGCCTCGCCGATCACTTCTACCCCGATGCGGTGGAGATGGAGTGGAAGAAGGACGGGGCGACCATTTCGGCCGGGGTCCAGACCAGCGACTACCTGCGAGCTTCGGACAACACCTACAGTGTCAGCAGCCTGCTGACCCTCTCTGGCTCCGACTGGGAGTCCAACGCCAGCTTCTCCTGCAGCCTCACCCACGAGAGCCTCTCCTCTCCCCTCAGCAAGGGCATCAGGAGAGCAGAATGTGCGTAGTGTGTCAGGGACAGTCCGGGGGAGACACAACTTTAAATAGAACAGGGGGTGAGCCGGGAGGCCAAAGGTCATTGTCAGCACTGCATTTCTACTCTCCTCCATCTCGGGACTGGGTCAGGGAAAGCATCTGAGGGTCAGGGGGTAAGGCACATTATTGGGACAGTGTGGAGGGAGCTTTACTCTGTATCTAACCCGTGCTGTACCTGCCCTGGGAGGGTTTGATGGGACAGTGTTGACTCGTGCTGCCAAGTAAAACCTCTCGAAGATGCTGAAGACTGTCAGCAGAGTAAAACTAATGTTAAACTGCAAAGTGCCGCTTCAGTAAGCAGACCCCCTCCCTGCTCACCCTGCTGTTACAATTTAAGGTTTTGTCCCCGTTTAAAGGGACAGGATTCTCACGGTGTGGAGAAAACACCCACAACTGTTTTAATGAAGCTGCATTCTCTCTGTGAGTGTCTCCAGCTCGCTCTCGCTGGGCTGTTTATTCAAGTCTTGTTTCTGTAAATGTGAATCTGTAAAAGGCAATAAACGTGAAGAATATTTAGTCTCTGTCTGGCGAGTGCTTTGCGAATGTTCCTCCTCCACCTCAGCTGGATTGGCTGCATTTCAGTAAGTGTCTGTCCTGATTGGCTGGGTGGGCTGTCAATCAATGGCACGTCAGCAGGAGATTTGATTCAAAGCCAATTATCATTCATTTTAAAACGATTAATTTGACCTCGAACCCCTGGAATGCACAAGATTAAACACAGAGACACTAAAAGCTGCTGGGATTAAACCCTCCCAGTCTGAGCATTGGCTCTCACTCTGCACACTGGGGGTGTTGGGGCAGCCCCCGATGGTGGGATCGCACTGTGCACACTGTGCTGACTGCTGGGGGCAATCTGGGGGCAGGAGGCCCCAGTCACAACGTTGCATTCTCTCTCCTTAACGTGTGGCTCGTGGCAGCAGCACAAAACTGTACCGAGTGAGGCCTCAGCTTAGGGAGAGGAGCAGTCAGTGTATCACCATGAACATGTCCCTGAGTGTTCGTGTAGCTTACCCAGCAATGCCTGTAGGTGTGGTGTGTGTGTGTGTCTGACTGTTACCCAGCACCGCCTGTCGGTGTGTGTGTGTGACAGTTTTTTTTTTTGTTTTTGTTTTTGTTTTTGTATTCGTTGCCAATCTTTCCAATTCTTTGTCAAATCACAAACGCCAGAGGTCACCTTGCACACATCAAGGATCACTCTGCGCCAATGCTCTTAGCCAAAAGGCCTATAGCCACTGCACCGTTCCTGGAAGTACTGCAATACCAGGTTCGTGCCATGGAGGTGGATGGGTCAAACCACCCCACCCACCTCTTATTTCCAAAAAGCATAGGAGAACCACCTTCCTGATCCAGGGAGAACCACGTTGGGGTCATGGTTACTCCCCTGTCAGGTCAGCTACGCATGATCTTAGCCAAAAGGCCGAGAAGCGACAGTTTTTTTTAAATTTCAAAATATACTTTATTCATAAAAGGAATCTGTACAGTACATTCAATGGCATTTCATTACATTTCGCTGCGGTCAGCAATCCCATACAATACATCTGGGTGCTGACAGCAGTTGCGTTCGTTACATTTCTCGTTTTTCTGTTCAACTGCGATTCAGTACAATAAACAGGGTACATTGTGGTACATTTACTCAAATTACATTTCATGTGTTACAATACAGAGCCCGAAATGGGTGACGGTACATTTACATTTTGTCTTATCAAACATGCATTTCATAACACACCTTGCATTGTACATGGCACGACATTGGTGTTTACAGATTTGGTGCTCTATGTACACAAAGTGTAAATTACAAATACCGCCCGAGGGAGGTTTGTACTGATTTCTGCCCCCGGGTTTTCCGTGGCAGAAGGGCTTTAGACTGTGGCCCTACCCCACCGTGCCTTTGCGGCGACTGCATCAATTTTCAGTGCGTCCCTCAGCACATATTCCTGGATCTTGGATTGCGCCAGTCTGCAACATGCGGACGTGGTCATCTCCTTGTTCTGGAAGACCAGCAAGTTTCGGCAAGACCAAAGAGCGTCTTTGACCGAGTTGATGGCCCTCCAGCAGCAGGTGATGTCTGTCTCGGTGTGTGTCCCTGGGAACAGCCCGTAGAGCACAGAGTCCTGTGTTACGGAGCTGCTTGGGATGAACCTCGACAGCAACCACTGCATCTCTTTCCAGACCTGCGTTGCAAAGGCGCAATCCTGAAGGAGATGGGCGACAGTCTCGTCCGCCCCGCAGCCGGCCCGGGGGCACCGTGCCATGCTGCTGAGGCGTCGGCTGTGCATGAACACTCTGACGGGTAGGGCCCCCCTCACCGCCAACCAAGCTACGTCTTGGTGCTTGTGTGTGAGCTTTGGCGATGAGACGTTCTGGCAAACAAGTTCGACAGTCCGCTCAGGGAACCACCTGACAGGGTCCACCGTCTCCTTCTTTCGGAGGGCGTCCAGGACCTTACGTGCTGACCACTGTTTGATGGCCTTGTGGTCAAAGGGGTTTCTTTTGAAGAACTTTTCCACGAAGGACAGGTGGACAGGCATGGTCCAACTGGTGGGGGCGTTTCGCGGCAGCGTGGCCAGACCCATCCTTCTCAACAATGGGGACAGGTAGAACCTCAGCACGTAGTGACACTTGGTGTTTGCGTACTGGGGGGCTGTGCATAGCTTGATGCAGCCGCACACAAAGGTGGCCATCAGGATGAGGGCCACGTTCGGAACGTCCTTTCCTCCACTGTCCAGAGATTTGTACATCGTGTCTCAGCGGACACGGTCCATTTTGGATCTCCAGACAAAGTGGAAGACGGCTCGGGTGACTGCCGCGGCGCTGCAGCGTGAGATGGGCCAGACCTGCGCCACGTACAACAACACCGAGAGCACCTCGCTCTTGATGACCAGGTTCTTGCCTGTGATGGAAAGGGAGCGCTGCTCCCAAAATGACAGTTTCTGTCTGACCTTGGCAATGCGCTCGTCCCAGTTTTTGGCGCACGCCCCGTCCGCTCCGAATCATATTCCCAGCACCTTCAGGAAATCTGGCTTGACGGTGAAGGGAATGGAGGCTCGGTCGGTCCAGTGACCAAAGAGCATGGCCTCGCTTTTGGTGCGGTTGACCTTTGCTCCCGAGGCCAGTTCAAACTGGTCGCAGATTGCGAGCAATCTGCGGACCGACTGCGGGTCCGAGCAAAAGACGGCGACGTCGTCCATGTACAGCGAGGTTTTGACCTGGGCGCCTCCGCTGCCTGGGATCGTCACCCCTCTGATGCCCGCATCCTTCCTGATGGACTCGGCAAAGGGCTCGATACAACACACAAACAAGACAGACGAGAGAGGACAGCCTTGCCTGACTCCAGATCTGATTGGAAAGCTTTGAGTTTCCCACCCGTTGATTAGAACTGCACTACTGATGTCTGTGTCGAGCAGTTTGACCCAATTTCGGATGCCCTCCCCGAACCCCATTTTGGAGAGCACGTCCATCAGGTACGTGTGCGATATCCTGTCAAAGGCTTTCTCCTGGTCTAAGCTGATTAAACAGGTGTTCACCCTCCTGTCCCGCATGTAGGCGATCGTATCTCTGAGTAGCGCGAGGCTATCAGAGATCTTCCTGCCGGGGACAGCGCAGGTCTGGTCCTGGTGAATCACCAGCTCAAGGGCAGACTTGACCCTGTTGGCGATGACCTTCGACAGGATCTTGTAGTCCACATTGAGCAGCGAAATGGGCCGCCAGTTTTTGATTTCCTCCCTCTCCCCCTTTCCTCATCGATTCTGACATGCTGCCGGCCAGAAGCATACCTCCGTACACTTCCAGCAGGTCTGGGCCTATCCAGTCCCACAGAGCCGAGTACAACTCGACCGGTAAGCCATCGCTTCCGGGAGTTTTATTCGTCTCGAAGGACCGGACGGCCTTTGTCAGCTCGTCCAGAGTTAGCGGGTGGTCCAGACTCTCTCGCTTGCCGTCGTCTAAGACCTCCGAAATAGATGACAGGAAAGACTGGGAGGCCGCACGGTCTGTGGGCTTGACGTCGTACAGCCTGGCATAGAAGGATTTGCTGATCCTCTGCATGGCAGGCTGCGAAGACGTCACAGAACCGTCTTCTTCCTTTAGGCTGGTGATCACAGAGCTCCCCCTGTGTACCTTTTGGAAGAAGAAACGCGAACACGTCTCATCCTGCTCGACGGAGCGGACTCTGGATCGGAAGATGATCTTGGAGGACTCCGAGGCAAAGAGCGAGGCTTGCTGGCCCTTCACCTCTTCGAGTTCCTCCACAACATCGACCCCCATCGACTGCAGCAGGAGCAGGTTTTGCATATTTGTCTGGAGTCGGGACAATTCCCTCTGTCTCCCTCTCGCCTCCTGAACACCTTTGAGGATGAAGAACCTCTTGATGTTCGTCTTGATTGTTTCCCACCAGTGAATCGGGGAATCGCAGAGGGGTTTTACGGTTCTCCAACCGTTGTAATCCCTCTTGAGTTCCTCAATGTTTTCCGGAGTCAACAGTTTCACGTTCAGCTTCCATATCCCTCTGCCAACTTTCTGGTTGTCCTGTGGGTGACAGTCAGCCAGTAGGAGGCAGTGGTCAGAGAAGAACACCGGCGTGATGTCGGTGGATCTGACCTTGAGCGTGTGGGACACAAACAGGAAGTCAATTCTGGAACGGACGGACCCGTCTGGTCTCGACCAGGTGTATCTGCGCGGTGCTCCGTCTGCAGGGTTGCTGAAGACGTCGCACAGCTTGGCATCTTTTACCGTATCCATCAGGAGTTTGGACGTGGCGTCCAGTTTGCTGTCGGCTCTGCTGGATCGTCCAGCCGCATCGATGATGCAGTTGAAGTCACCACCCAGAATGACCGGCCTGGACGTTGCCAGTAACAGTGGGAGCTGCTGGAAGAGGGCCAGCCTCTCGTTCTTCACAGCTGGAGCGTAAACATTAATTAACCTGAGAGGGGAGTTTTTGTACATTACATCTGCTACGAGGAGGCGGCCGCCCACCACCTCCTTAACTTCGGTGATGGTGAAGTGGCCTCCCCGCAGCAGAATGCCCAAGCCGGAAGCTCGGCTGTCGTTGCCCCCTGACCAAATGGATGGTCCATGGGTCCACCATCGTGACCACTGCCGGTAACTGCTGAAGTGCGGCAGGCCGCACTCCTGCAAGAACAGCAGGTCCGCTTTGACCTTGGCGAGGTACCCCAAGGTGGAAACACATCGCGTAGTCGATTTCACGCTACGCACGTTAATACTAGCAATTTTTAAATCCATTTTTAAGCTATGTTTTACATTTACATACATTGCAGTTCAGATACATCGTTTTCAATTTCAGATAAATTGTTGTCAATTTCCCCATATTCCACAATGGCGATTTCCAGCATGTGTAAGTTATTACTATCCACATCAAGTTGAACATTTACTGCCCCTGGGGTGGCGTGGTCATCATCGTCCTCTGTTGTGGGGATGTTTTGACCAGGGGACTGCTGCAGTTCTGTGATTAAGTCCTCAATGTTCTCTGCACTGTCCTCGCCTGGTGTTGGTGGTTCCCCCTTTTCCTCAGTCGCGGCGGTGTCGAGCTGGTGTGCGTCGATCGCTGCGTCGCTCCCGGTGTTCCGGAGGTGGGGTGTGCTGGGCACTTCGCTGCTCTCGTTATCCCGGGCTGGTCTGCGTTGGTTGCTCCTTCGCTGGGTCCTTCGTTGCTCTCAGGTTCCTGGGGCAGGGCTGTGTTGGTCGCTTCCCTGCTCCTGGTTTTCTGTGGCCGTGGGATGGCGCATTGCCTCTTCTTCAGGCGGTGGCACTTTTCCTCATCAGACAAGCTGCCGTCGCTGGTTTCTGCCGAGCTTGGTGGTCGCCTCTTGGCCTTGCGCCTTTTCCTTACTGTCTGCCATTCTGCTTCCTCGTCTGATGTCAGCTCATCTCTGGGTTCGGTGCTCTGGGGTCCTCGCCGTCTTGTCCCGAGTTCATGGTTGGGGGGAGGGTGTGGCTCTCCTCTGGAGCGTTGTGTCCGTCAGCTTCCTCCTCCTCTGGTGCAAAGTTCTTTGCTGCCTGCGCATAGCTGCGATTGCGTTTGGGGCAGTTTTTGTAAAGGTGCCCAGCCAGACCACAGAGGTTGCAGCACTTGGTCTCCTTGCAGTCTTTTGACTGGTGGCCCTCGTTCTTGCAGTTTCGGCAGATGACAGTCTTGCAGCTTGCCGCCACATGGCCTGCCTTCCCGCAGGTGCGGCACACGTTGGGTTGGCCAGCGTACACCATGTAGCCCCGGCTTCCTCCGATGGAAAAGCTGGAGGGGGGGTGCAGGATGGTTCCGCTGGCGTCCACCTTCAAGGTGACCTGGATCTGGCGCTTGCTAGTCCATATTCCGTGCCCGTCTTTCACGTCACTGCTGCTTCCTGCCCCATCGAAAAACCTGTTGAGGAAAGTCAGCACATCGATGACGGGGATGTGGGGGTCGAACATTTGCACTGTGATAGTGCGTCTTCTCTGCGACGGGAGGGTGAACAGCGGCTCCCAAGTTAGCACTGAGCGCACCGGTTCACTCGCCTCCTTCAAACCCTTCAGGAACTTCAGGCAGAGGGTGACGGTTCTGAAGGTCACATCGAAGTAACCTCTCTTCGGGAGGTCCTGCAAGGCGAAGACGTCGGCGACTTTCATGCCACATGTTCCCAGCAGGATTTTCTTCACGAAAAGTTCCCGGTTGATCATTGTCTGTCCTTCCACTTTCTTTACCGTCACTCGGATGGTGTTTCGGACTCCCTGGTTCGCCGCTCGGTTGGCCGCCATCCGGGTTGCAGATTCCTCCTTTCGCTGTGAGTTTTGGCCAAAGCCTTCAACCTGGCGTTGCCCCAGTCCGGGGCACGGGCGGACCTCCAGGCCCACCCCTTGACAGGCCCAAAGGCCCGTCGAATCGTCAGTCGACATGCAGATTTTGTCTCCTCTCTCCAATTGGCGCCTGGCTCAAGCCAAAGGCCAGAGCCAGCAAAACTGGAAAAACGAGTTTCTGCAGTCAGTCGATTTGCATATGAATGCCCAATCAACAGGTACTACACTTGATCTTAGCCAAAAGGCCGAGAAGCGACAGTTTTTAAAAAAAAATTATTTATTCGTTGCCAATCTTTCCAATTCTTTGTCAAATCACAAACGCCAGAGCTCACCCTGCACCTGTCAAGGATCACTCTGCGCCAATGCTCTTAGCCAAAAGGCCTAGAGCCACTGCACTGTTCCTGGAAGGACTGCAATACCAGGTTCGTGCCATGGAGGTGGATGGGTCAAGCCACCCCACCCACCTCCTATTTCCAAAAAAGCAAGCATATACCTTCCTGATCCAGGGAGAACCACTTTGGGGTCATGGTTACTCCCCTGTCAGGTCAGTTACGCATTTTTTTTTTTTTTAATTTTTTTTTTTGAAATTCGTAGCCAATCGTTCCAATTCTTTGTCAAATCACAAACGCCAGAGGTCACCTTGCACACGCCAAGGATCACTCTGCGCCAATGCTCCTAGCCAAAAGGCCTAGAGCCACTGCACCGTTCCTGGAAGTACTGCAATACCAGGTTCGTGCCATGGAGGTGGATGGGTCAGGTCCCCCACACACCTCCGTGGAGATGGATGGGTCAAGCCACCCCACCAGGTCAGTTACGCATGATCTTAGCCAGCACCGCCTGTAGTTGTGTGTGTGTGTGTGTGTGACTGTTACCCAGCACCGCCTGTAGGTGTGTGTGTGTGACTGTTACAGTACTGTCATGGCGGCCTGAGGAGAGTGCCGCGATGATGCTCCAGCTCCTGTGGGGGTCGGGGGTCGTTAGGGGATTGGAGTGAGGGGGGGGTGGGAGACCAGGGGGGTGATCGGGGGCTGACCTTGTGTGGAACGGTGGGGACCAGGGTGGTCGGGGGGGTTCTCAGAGTGTCTCACCAATACCCTGTACAGATGTAGCTAGACTTCCCTGCTTTTATACTCCATCCCCCTTGCAATAATGGCCAACATTCTATTGACCTGCCTGATCACTTGCTGTACCTGCATACTAACTTTTTGTGTTTCATGCACAAGGACACCCAGGTCCCTCTGTACTGCAGCAGTTTCCAATTTTTCTCTATTTTAAAAAAAATTTGCTTTTCTATTCTTTCTGCCAAAGTGGATAACCTCACATTTTCCCACATTATACTCCATCTGCCAACGTTTTTCCCACTCACTTCGCCTGTCTATATCCCTTTGTACATTTTCTCCTCCTCACAATTTGCTTTCCCATCCTTCGTCATAGGCAGTCCATGGGATTCGAGGAAGACTTGCTTCCACTCTTAAAATCAGTCCTTAGGTGGCTACAGTCCAATACGAGAACCATAGTCCCTGCCACGTGGGGAACTAGAGATGATTCTGCAAACCTGACTGGAGGTTTGGTACAAACAGGTTTTACAAACCGATCAATTGAGTTTCACAGAAATTGTCAAAAAATTTGCTCTTTTCAGAACCAACATCGCCCACTTTTGGTATGAAGACAGCACTGCCAATTTCCCTCACAATTTGACTGAGCTGCAATTTTCAATGTCTCCTTACGTGGCTCGCTGTCAATCTTTATTCTATAACGCTCCTGTGAAGCGCTCGGGGAGTATTACTGTGTTAAAGGTGCTGTATAAAAGTTGCTATTGTTGTTTGTTCTGAGTTAGCTGTTCCAACTGAGGTCGGGATATGACTCACAGCTCAGACTGTGCGGCATCAGTGATGCAATGTTGTATCGTGGGTTGAAGCCCCACTCCAGGGACCTAAGTGTAAAATAAAGATATACACTACTGTGCAGTCCTGAGGGAGTGCTGCACTGTAAGCGGGGCAGCACTGAGGGAGTGCTGCACTGTAAGCGGGGCAGCACTGAGGGAGTGCTGCACTGTAAGCGGGGCAGTACTGAGTGAGTACTGCACTGTCAGAGAGGCAGTACTGAGGGAGTGCCACACTGTTGCAGGTGCAGTACTGAGGGTGTGCCGCACTGTTGGAGGGGCAGTACTAGGGGAGTGCTGCACTGTCTGAGGGGGAGGACTGAGGGAGTGCCGCGCAGTGGGAGAGGTAATGCTGAGGGGGTGCTTGTAGGTGGTTTTCTCAGGCGTACCGAAAACGCACCTCCTGTTACAAGTTCTGGACGATAGGGATTATATGGACAGATCAGACTCGCACACATGCTTTTCGGTCTGAACCGTATTGTGTTTAATAAGATTAACAACACCACTCATAAATAGTGCAAAACATTACAACCCTGGCTTGTCCAATAAGCCCTGCCGTGATAAGTTACCACGGCTTAATAAAAGAACCCTCCCCTGAAATAAACTAACACAGGACCCCCCAGCACTAAACCCCTTGGGTTTGGTTGGGACTTACAATCACCCCCTCACACAGCTAAGTGGTCTTGTGGATGTGTAGGTGCAGGCAATATGCTCACCCTGATTGCCCGTTGTCTTGCTCGCAGCTTCTTCCTGAACGTCTCGCTCCCGGGCTTTTTCCTGGGCTTTCTTCTGAACTTTTCCTGGGATTTTCCCTGGCATTTTCCCTGGGATTTTTCCAGAACTTTCTTCCTCCTGATTTGGAGCTTGTTGCAAAGCGACTCCTTTTCTCCCCAAGTCCCATGATCATTCCTCCCGCCAATACTGACCGATGGATTGACTCCGGTGATCTGTCTGGACCACATCCCCACCCCTCGTAGCCTTTGAAATCTTTGTGAAAAATGATATTTTGTTTTCCCGCTCCCAGGCCTTGCATCTGGAGAGACAATGGGTGCTGATTACTGGATGTCTGTCGTTTCCTGAGTTGATGGCCCCCATTAGCAGGTAATGGGTTTCGATCACAAACCGATCTTACTTAACCGGTTTATCTCCTGGAAGACAATGGGCTGGCCATTTCCTGCCTTGCACCAGTTTGGGTTGGGACTGAGTCATGACTGTGCTTTAATAATGCGAAGGCACAGTGTCTCTGAGTTACCTCTCGGGGTATTGTTCCCAGGAATCACTTTAGATGGTGATTACATCAATAGGCCTGGGTTCCCTGCCACCCAGCCTGTCAGTGTGAAATGTCCGGTTGTATATGAATGCACCTCAGTGCCACCCCCACAAGCTCGCCAAACAGGACAGTTCTTTCTTGGGGATTTGGATTTAACGGTTTAAAGTATTGTTAATAGAAATGGCCAGAACACTGGTGCTACTATTCCTCACCTGTCCCTCTCTACTAACCACCCACCCCCCCAACGGGGATAATAATGGTATGCCCCCACCCCGCCCGGGACAATAACAATAATGGTATGCCCCCCACCCCCACCTCCCACCGGGACAGTAATGTTCAACCAAGCACCACGACAGATGCGAGACTGGTGGAAGAACTTCCTTCTGACTTCGGAAACATCTTCTCCTCCAGCCACTGAGGAGATTCTGCCGACTCCCCTCCCCCCCTCAACAGCAGCAGGCCTTGAGATCCCCTGCTGCAAGACGTCTTGGTCCCATTACTCGGGGAGTTAAATGGGGTGTTACTACAAGGGGGTGTCAAGGTGCAGGAGGGAAGCATGGCCGCAGGTAGGGAGGGGGAGGGGTGGTGCAATATAGTCCTTAGTTCTTGTTAAAAATACATTTTTTGTTGAATGTTTACAGTTGGGGATGGTGTGAGGGTGTTGTTATGTTATTGTTGCGTTACAAATGTTGACGCTTCGGGGTTGAGGTGGTAGGGTTATATATGTTTGTACAAAACATTTTCACATTCTTCTTTAATTATTAAACACTTTAATTTAACTTTACAATTGTCCTGAAGTGTCTTCTTATAACATAAGGTAACACATCAGTACAATGGTTGGGAACAATGGCCAGGCCAGCCCAGGCCAGGCAAGGATGAAACGTAACACAACTGTAACTGTCACCAATATAAGTTCATGCAAAATGTTCATTTATTAGCTGCTGACGCAAGAGGTTTGCAGCTGTGTAACTTCCACGGGGCTTTTCCAGTGTTGTGGGGGGCGGCGTGGGGGCATGGGTTAATCGCCAGGCTGATTGTCCTCCCCGAGGTCGTCGTCCTCCTCCTCGTCCTTCTCTTCAGCCTCTCCTCTCTCCTGAGGTGGACCGGCGGTCACATCTGGCAATTGTTGGCCTCCTCTTATAGCTAGGTTATGCAACATGCAGCACACCACAATAAACTCAGTGACCTGCTCAGGGTGGTATTGTAGGCTGCCACCTGAATGGTCCAGGCATCTGAAGCATTGCTTAAGCACCCCAATTGTCTTTTCGATGATATTGCGTGATTACCTGTCGCAATATGGCTTTCATTGAAGCGCTTCTCGGCTTCTCTCTGGGGATTACGCAAGGGGCTCATGAGCCAGCTGGCAAGGCCATATCCTTTATCCCCCAGCATCCAACCGTGATCTTGTGGCTGACTCTTAAACAGGTCAGAGACAGTGTTCTCACACAAGAAATGCACATCATATATGCTCCCTGGAAAATTAGCATTTACTGCCAGAATTATTTGTTTGTGGTGGACAACGAGCTGCACATTCAGGGAGTGGAATCCCTTTCGGTTTTAAACAGCTCTTCATTCTGTAAAGTTGCTCTCAGGGCGATGTGCGTACAGTCTATTGCTCCCTGCACCTTGGGGAAGTTTGCTATTCTCGAGAACTCCAAAGCCCTCTCAGTCTGTGCCTCCCTGGTCATAGGGAAGCTTATAAAGTCACCTGTCGAATGCAACAATGTGTGGCATGCTAAGAGATACCGCAAATGTCGCCAGCAGAGGCCTGAAAGGAGCCCAATGCGTAGAAGGAAAGTGCCGCAGTAACCCTAACCTCAACAGGCAGTGCAGTCCTGATGGTGCTGGTAGGCTGCAGATCTCCCTTAATTAGCTGGCATATCTCACTGATGACCTCCTTTCAGAAGCACAGCCTCCCAATGCACGTGTAATTGGACAGAGCCAGGTACGATCGCTTATCAGTGTATATGCATTGGGTATAACGTCTCCTCCGGTTAGTCTGACATCAGTAGAGGGGAAAATGTTGAAGTCAATTATTAAGGATAAAATAGCAGTGCATTTGAAGAGCAGTGACAGGATCGGTCCAAGTCAGCATGGATTTGTGAAAGGGAAATCATGCTTGACTAATCTTCTGGAATTTTTTGAGGATGTAACTAGTAGAGTGGACAAGGGAGAACCAGTGGATGTGGTGAATTTGGACTTTCAAGAGGCATTTAACTCGTCCCACATAAGAGATTGGTGTGCAAAATCAAAGTGCATGTTATTGGGGGTAATGTACTGGCATGGATAGAGAATTGGTTGGCAGACAGGAAGCATTGGTTGCCGAGTCGGGATAAACGGGTCCTTTTCGGAATGGGAGGCAGTGACTAGTGGAGTGCCACAAATTCACAAATTGATTCTCCTCACAAGTACCTGAAGCAGCCTTTCAGTACAGATCCTCCGAGTCACAAAATGACGTCCGTAGTGCCGAGTACTGCCGACTAGTGCGACTTTAGGTCAGGCGAGTGCAGCTTTTCTTCAGCGACTTTTTTGGCCAGCAATCATTTCGGCGACGTATGGGCGAAATGCCGAAAGTTGCGGTCGGCGATAATCTGAGCGATAATCTGGCGCAAGTTTCCATTTTCAGCCCAATTTTTGGCCTTGCATGCAGATGATGTCATTTTTTTTTTTAATTAGGCCGGGCGATGCAGCACATTCATGTGTGCCAAAAGTTGGACCAGCAACAAATGGGCGATAATTGGGCGCTAGTTTCAACTTTTTAGCAAATATGGGCGATAGCCTGAATCTTTGCGCTTATATGGGCGATTAATGTTCGCTAAATGGGCGATCAATGGGCGACAAATGAGCGATCAATGGTCAATAAATTGGCGATCAATGATCGATAAATGGGCAATCAATGGGCGATAAATGGGCGATCAAAGGGATATCAATGGGCGACCAATGGGCGATAAATGAGTGATAACTGGGTGATAACTGGTCAATCAATGGGCGATAAATGGCCAATAAATGAGCGATAACTAGGCGATAACTGGGCGCTCAATGGGCGATCAATGGGCGATAACTGGGCAATAAATGGGCGATCAATGGGCGATCAATGGGTGATCAATGGGTGATCAATGGGCGATCAATGGGCGATAACTGGGCAATAAATGGGCAATAACTGGGCGATCAATGGGCGATAACTGGGCGATCAATGGGCGATCAATGGGTGATCAATGGGCGATAAATGGGCGATCAATGGGTGATCAATGGGCGATAACTGGGCGATCAATGGGCGATCAATGGGTGATCAATGGGTGATCAATGGGCCATGATGTGCTGAACGTCTAGCCCATAGAGTCTTTAACGTAGTAAAACATCCCAAGGCACTTCACAGGGGTGTTATAAGACAAAAGATATGAATTTATGGCAGATGACAAAAAGCTTGCTCAAAGAGGTAGGTTTTAAGGCATGTTTTACAGGAGGAGGAGAGAGATAGAGAGGTGGAGAGGTTTAAGGAGGGAGTTCTAGAGCTTGGGGCCGAAGCAGCTGGAGGCACATAGATCAAGAACCCCACAGATTCCTCGATACTGCACCATTCTGTAATCTCTCTCCATTTCAAGAATTTGCTTTTAATTTTTCCTCCCAAAGTGGATAACCTCACATTTTCCCACAATATACTTCATCAGCCAAATTTTTGCCCACTCACTTAGCCTATTTACATAACAACATAAGAAATAGGAGCAGGAGTAGGCCATACGGCCCCTCGAGCCTGCTCCGCCATTTAATAAGGTCATGGCTGATCCGATCATGGACTCAGGTCCCATTCCCTGCCCGCTTCACATAACCCCTTTGTTGTGTATGAATAAGGAGTCTGACTCAATACTGTGAGCTCAAAGTAAAGTGCGACCTTAGTCTTTTATTGCAGGTCTCCAGAGTGTCTCTCCAGCCTGTGAGGCCTCCTTAAGTACCTGTGCTCCCAAGGGATTGTGTGATGAGCACTCTGGTGGTTACACAAGGTATATACAGGTTTACATATATAACACCCTTATTCCCTTATCAGTTAAGTAACTGTCTATCTCTTTCTTCAATTTATTCAATGACCAGCATCCACAGCTCTCTGAGGCAGTGAATTCCGCAGATTTACAACCCTCATTGTGATTGTGATTGTGATTGTGTTAAGTTCGTCCCAACCATCCACTATCCACTGTTGGGATATTATTTGTGTCCACTACCGTAAAGACTGACACAAAATATTTGTTCAGAGTTTCTGCCATCTCCATGTTCCCCATCATTAATTCCCCGGTCTCTTCCTCTCAAGGACCAACATTTAAGTTAGCCACTCTTTTCCTTTTTATATACGTATAGAAACTCTTGCTATCTGTTTTTATATTTCGTGCTAGTTTACTTTCATAAACTATGTTCACTTTCTTAATCATTTTTTTAGTCATTCTTTGTTGGCTTTTAAAAGCTTCCCAATCTTCTGTCCTCCCACTAGTTTTGGTCACCTTGTATGCCCTTGTTTTTAATTGGATACCATCCTTTATTTCTTTAGTTAGCTATGGATGGCTATCTTTTTTTTTCACCCTTTACAATCACTGGAAAATATTTTTCTTGAGATTTATTAAAATATCTCCTTAAATGTACGTCACTGTTCATCAACCGTCCTAAACTTTAATCTATTTTCCCAGTCCACTTTAGCCAACTCTGCCCTCATACCTTTGTAGTCTCCTTTATTTAAGCTTTGTACGCTGGCTTGAGATTCAACTTTCTTGCCCTCCATCCGAATTTGAAATTCAACCATGCTATGATCACTCAGTCCAAGGGGATCCTTTACTGGGAGATTGTTTATTAATACTGTCTCATTATACAGGACCAGATCTAAGATAGCCTGCTCCCTGGTTGGTTCCTTTACATACTGCTCAAGGAACCCATTCCTTATGCACTCTACGAACTCCTCCTCAAGTCTATCCTGACCATTTTGATTTGTTCAATCAATGTGGAGGTTAAAATCACCCATAATTATTGCTGTTCCCTTTGTACAAATCCCCACTATTTCTTGGTTTATACTCTGACCATCAGAGTTGCTACTGTTAGGGGGCCTATAGACTATGCCCACCAGTGACTTTTCCCCCTTATTATTCCTTATCTCCACACAAACTGTTTCAACATCCTGATCATTTGAGCCAATATAATTTCTCACGATTGCAGTGATTCCATCCTTTATCAACAGAGGTACCCCACCTGCTTTTACTTTCTGTCTGTCCTTCCGAATTGTCAAGTACCCCTGAATGTTTAGTTCCAAGCTTTGGTCACCTTGCAACCACGTCGCTGTTGTGGATATCAGATCATACCCATTTGTAACTATTTGTGCTGACAGCTCATCTGTTTTGTTACGAATGCTGTGTGTTTCAGATAAAGAGCTTTTAAATGTGTTTTCATACCATTTTCTCCTCCTATGGTCCCAGTTTCTGATACACTCTTTTGTTTCTATATTCTGTCCCTTCCTGTCACGCACTGGTTTTTGTTTCTCCCAATGCTACCCTGCTCTATTGCCTTGTTCTTTGAGCTTTTAGGTTTCTGCTCACCTGAACCCTCCCCGCTATGTATAGCCCTTTGCAGATTCTTTGCGTCCTCCTCACAAATTGCTTTCCCAACTATCTTTGTATCATCAGCAAATTTCGCTACATAACACTTAGTCCCTTCATCCAAGTCATTAATATAGATTGTAAATAGTTGAGGCCCCAGCATCGATCCCTGTGGCAGCCCACTAGTTACCGTTTTCCAACCTGAAAATGGCCCATTTATCCTGATTCTCAGTTATCTGTCAGTTAGCCAATCTTCTATCCATGCTAATATATCACCCCCAACCCCGTGTGTTCTTATCTTGTGCAGTAATCTTTTATGTGGCACGTTAACGAATGCCTTCTGGAAATCCAAATACACAACATCTACTGGTTCCCCTTTATCCACCCTGCTCGTTACATCCTCAAAGAACTCCAGCAAATGTGTCAAACATGATTTCCCTTTCATAAAACCATGCTGACTCTGATTGACTGTATTATGATTTTCTAAATGTCCTGCTACTACTTCCTTAATAATGGACTCCAGCATTTTCCCCAATGACAGATGTTACGCTAACTGGTCTATAGTTTCCTGCTTTCTGTCTCCCTCCTTTCTTAAATAGGGGCGTTACATTTGCCATTTTCTAATCCGCTGGGACCTCTCCAGAATCCAGGGAATTTTAGTAGATTACAACCAAGGCATCCACTATCTCTGCAGTTACTTCTTTAAAGACCCTAGGATGCCATCAGGTCAAGGGGACTTGTCCATCTTTAGTCCCATTTGTTTGCCGAGTACTTTTTCTCCAGTGACAGTGATTGTTTTAAGAACATATGAACATAAGAAATAGGATTAGGATTAGTCCATTTGGCCCCACGAGCCTGCTCCACCATTTAATAAGATCATGGCTGATCTGATCATGGACGCTCCCCATAACCTTTTATTCCCTTATCGCTCAAAAATCTGTCTATCTCCGCCTTAAATATATTCAATGACCCAGCATCCACAGCTCTCTGCGGCAGAGAATTCCACAGATTTGCAACCCTCTGAGAGAAGAAATTTCTCCACATCTCAGTTTTAAATGGGCAGCTCCTTATTCTAAGACTATGTCCCCTAGTTTTAGTTTCCCCTATGAGTGAAAATATCTTCTCTGCATCCACCTTGTCGAGTCCCCTCATTATTTTATATGTTTCAATAAGAATCCTCTCATTCTTCTGAACTCCAATGAGTATAGGCCCAACTTACTCAACCTATCTTCATGTCAACCCCCTCATCTCCGGAATCAACCTAGTGAACCTTCTCTGAAATGCCTGCAATGCAAGTATGTCCTTCCTTAAATACAGAGACCAAAACTGCATGCAGTATTCTAGGTGTGGTCTCAGAGTTGTAGCAGAACTTCTCTGCTTTTATACTCTATCCCCCTTGCAATGATTTGCCTTCCTGATTAAGTTCGCCCCTCTCAAAAGCCCCTTGATTATCAATTATTCGGATGTTTCTAGTGTTTTCTACCATGAAGACCAAGACAAAATATTTGTTGAAAGTTTCTGCAATTTCCCTGTTCCCCATTATTAATTCCTCAGTCTCATCCTCTAAAGCACCAACGTTTACTTTAACTACTCTCTTCCTTTTTATATACCTGTATAAGTTCTTATTGTCTGTTTTTATATTTCTTGCTAGTTTACTCTCATAAACTGTCTTCTCTCTATTATTTTTTTTGTTGTCCTTTGCTGGTTTCAAAAAATTTCCCAATCCTCTGGCTTTCCATTATTCTTCGCAACATTGCATGCTTTTGTTTTTAATTTGACACCATCCTTTCCTTCCTGAGTTAGCCATGGATGGTTCATCCTTCTCTTAGAGTCTTTCTTTCTCACTGGAATATATCTTTGCTGAGAGTTATGAAATATCTCCTTAAATATTTGCCAGTGCTTCTTTACTGTCTTACACTTCAGTATATTTTCCCAGTCCACTTTAGCCAACTCTGCCTTCATACCTTTGTAATTCCCTTTATTTAAGTTCAGGACCCTAGTTTGAGACTAAGGTTTCTCACCCTCAAAATGAATTTGAAATTCTACCATGCTATGATCACTCTTCCCAAGAGGATCCTTTACTTTGCCTTCTCCTCCTTCTTAAGCAGTCCTTCGGTGTTAAGGATGACTTGCTTCCACAATAATATGTGTTCTCAGGTGACTGATGAGTCCAGTGTGGGACCAACAGTCTTTGTCACAAGTGGGGCAGATGGTGGTTAAAGGGATGGGTGAGTCGGGTACTTGGGTTGTCATGCACTCCTTCTGCTGTTAGCGCTTGGCTTCCGTTTGCTCCCAGCGAAGAAACTCGAGGTATTCGGTGCCTTCCCGAATGTCTCCTCCACTTTGAGCAGTCTTGGGACCGAGATTTCCAAATGTCGGTGGGGATGTTACACTATTTCAAGGAGGCTTTGAGGGTGTCCTTGAAGCATATTGTCTGATCACCTGGAGTTTGCTTGCCATGTTGGAGATCTGAGTAGAGTGCTTGTTTTGGGCGTCTAGTGTCAGGCATGCGGACGATGTGGCCCAACCATCGGAGCTGATTGAGCGTGGACAGTGCTTCGATGCTGGGGATGTTGACCTGAGTGAAAACACTAATGTCGATGCGCCTATCCTGCCAATGGATTTGCAGGATCTTGCGGAGGCAGCGTTGGTGGTACTTCTCCAGTGGTTTGAGGTGCCTGCTGTATATAGTCCATGTATCTGAAGCATATAGGAGAGCGGGGATCACCACTGCCCTGTAGACCATGAGCTTGGTGCCGGCTATGAGGTCCTGGTCTTCAAACATTCCCTTCCTCAGGCGACCGAAGGCTGCACTGGCACATTGAAGGCGGTGTTAGACTTCATCATCGTCGTTTGCCCTTGTTGACAGTAGGCTCCCGAGGTATGGAACATGGTCCACGTTGTCCAAAGCCTCGTCATGGATTTTGATAATCGGGGAGCAGTACTGTATGGCGGGGGCAGGTTGGTAGAGGACCTTAATCTTACGGATGTTTAATGTAAGACCCATACTCTCGTACGCTTCGGTGAAGGTGTTGCTGATGGCTTGAAGTTCAACTATGATATAATTAATTAATCCAGTCTCATTACACAGTACCAGATCTAAAATAGCCTGATCCCTGATTGGTTCCACAATGCATTGTTCTAAAAAACCATCCCGAATACACTCGATGAATTCTTCTTCAAGGCTACCTTTGCCAATTTGATTTGTCCAATCAATATGAAGATTGAAATCACCGATGATTGTTGCTGTACCTTTCTTACAAGCCTCCATTAATTCTTGATTTATACTTGGTGCTACAGTGTAGCTACTGTTAGGGGGCCTATAGACTACTCCCACCAGTTACTTTTTCCCTTTAATTTTTTATCCCTACCCAAACTGACTCTACATCTTGATCTTCTGAGCCAATATAATTTCTCACTACTGCACTGATCTCATCCTTTATTAACCCCACCTCCTTTTCCTTTCTGCTTATCCTTCCGAAATGGCAAATAACCCTGAATATTCAGTTCCCAGCTTTGGTCACCTTGCAACCACGTCTCTGTAATGGCTATCAGATGTATCCCCATGTATTTCTATTTGTGCCGTCAACTCATCTATTTTGCGATGCATGCTGCATGCATTCAGATAAAGAGCTCTTAATTTTGTCTTTTTACCATTTTCCCTGCTCTGACCCAACTTTCTGATGCACTTATGTTTATATGCTCTGTCCCTTCCTGTCAAGCTTTGGTTATCATTCTCCCTTCAGGTATTTATCCAATTCCCTTTTGGAGGTTACTATTGAATCCGTTTCCACCACCCGATTGGGCAATGTTCCCGTTAAGCTGCGTGGCCATGGTCTGGTCTGGAGGTCCCGCCCAGGCTGCTTGCTGGCTTTTAAATGGAAAAACTGCGCATGCGCGATTATTTGGGCCGCAACCCAGAAAAATGTTAGCTGGAACATTGCTATCAGGCAGCGCTTTCCAAATCCCAACCACTCGGTGCGTAAAAAAAGTTTTCCCTCATGTCACCTCTGGTTCTTTTGCCAGTTAACTTAAATCTGTGCCCTCTGGTTATCAACCCTTCCACCATTGCAAACAGTTTCTCTTTATTTACTCCATCTAAACCCTTCATGGTTTTAACCAATCTTCTCATAGCCTTCTCTGCTCTAAGGAAAACAACCCCAACTTCTTCAGTCTATCCCCGGAACTGTAATCCCTCATCCCTGGAACCATTGTAGTAAATCTCTTCTGTACCCTCTCCAATACCATCACTTCCTTCCTAAGGTGTGGTGCCCAGAATTGGACACAATACTCCAGCTGTGTCCATGTTGCTTCTGACCCCTTTATCCCATCAGCTTCAATTTTGTTAACTTGCCTAATATGTGGTACTTTATCAAATGTTTGAAAGTCCAAAAACATATTATAAGAACATCAGAAATAGGAGCAGGAGTAGGTCATACAGCCCCTCGAGCCTGCTCCGCCATTTAATACGATCATGGCTGATCCGATCATGGATTTAGCTCCACTTCTCTGCCCGTTCTCCATAACCCCTTATCCCCTTATCTTTTCAGAAACTGTCTATTTCTGTCTGAAATTTATTCAATGTCCCAGCTTCCACAGCTTTCTGCGGCAGTGAATTCCACAGATTTACAACCTTCTGAGAGAAAAAATTTCTCCTCATCTCAGTTTAAAATTGGCGGCCTCTTATTCTAATTCGCTCTCTCGTTCTAGTCTCCCCCATGAGTGGAAACATGCTCTCTGCATCCACCTTGTCGAGCCCCCTCATAACCTTGTATGTTTCGATAAGATCACCTCTCATTCTTTTGAATTTCAATGACTAGAGACCCAACCTACTCAACCTTTCCTCATAAATCAACTTCCTCATCTCTGGAATCAATCTAGTGAACCTTCTCTGAACTGCCTCCAAAGCAAGTATATCTTTTCGTAAATATGGAAACCAAAACTGCACACAGTATTCCAGGCCTCACCAATACCCTGTAAAACTTTAGTAAGACTTCCCTGCTTTTGTACTCCATTGCCTTTGCAATAAAGGCCAAGATTCCATTGGCCTTCCTGATCACTTGCTGTACCTGCATACTATCCTTTTGTGTTTCATGCCTAAGTATCCCCAGGTCCCGCTGTATTGCAGCACTATGCAATCTTTCTCCATTTAAATAATAACTTGCTCTTTGATTTTTTTCAGCCAAAGTGCATGATCTCACATTTTCCAACAGCCAAATTTTTGCCCACTCACTTAGCCTGTCTATGTCCTTTTGCAGATTTTTTGTGTCCTCCTCACACATTTCTTTTCCTCCCATCTTTGTATTGTCAGCAAACTGGCTATGTTACACTCAGTCCCTTCTTCCAAGTCGTTAATATGGATTGTAAATAGTTGGGGTCCCAGCACTGATCCCTGCGGCACCCCACTAGTTACTGATTGCTAATCTGAGAATTAACCATTTATCCCAACCCTCTGTTTTCTGTTAGTTAGCCAATCCTCTAACCATGCTAATACATTACTTCCAACCCCGTGAAACGTAGAAACATAAAAACATAGAAAATAGGTGCAGGAGTAGGCCATTCGGCCCTTCGAGCCTGCACCGCCATTCAATAAGATCATGGCTGATCATTCCCTCAGTACCTCTTTTCTTCTTTCGCTCCATCCCCCTTGATCCCCTTAGCTGTAAGGGCCATATCTAACTCCATCTTGAATATATCCAATGAACTGGCATCAACAATTCTCTGCGGCAGGGAATTCCATAGGTTAACAACTCTCTGAGTGAAGAAGTTTCTTCTTATCTCAGACCTAAATGGCCTAACCCTTATTCTAAGACTTGTCCCCTGATTCTAGACTTCCCCAACATCGGGAACATTCTTCCCGCATCTAACCTGTCCAGTCCCGTTAGAATCTTATATGTTTCTATGAGATACCCTCTCATCCTTCTAAACTCCAGTGAATAAAGGCCCAGTTGATCCAGTCTCTCCTGATATGACAGTCCAGCCATCCTTGGAATCAGTTTGGTGAACCTTCGCTGCACTCCCTCAATAGCAAGAACGTCCTTCCTCAGATTAGGAGATCAAAACTGAACACAATATTTCAGGTGTGGCCTCACTAAGGACCTGTACAACTGCAGTAAGACCTCCCTGCTCCTATACTCAAATCCTCTAGCTATGAATGCCAACATACCATTTGCCTTCTTCACCGCCTGCTGTACCTACATGCCCACTTTCAGTGACTGATGAACTATGACACCCAGGTCTCGTTGCACCTCCCGTTTTCTTAATCTGACGCCATTCCGGTAATATTCTGCCTTTGTGATTTTGCCCCCAAAATGGATAACCTCACATTTATGCACATTATACTGCATCTGCCATGCATTTGTCCACTTACCTAACCTGTCCAAGTCACCCTGCAGCCTCTTAGCGTCTTCCTCACAGCTCACACAACCACCCAGTTTAGTGTAATCTGCAAACTTGGAGATATTACACTCAATTTCTTCATCTAAATCGTTAATGTACATTGTAAAGAGCTGGGGTCCCAGCACTGAACCCTGCGGCACTCCACTAGTCACTGCCTGCCTTTCTGAAAAGGACCCGTTTATCCCGACTCTGCTTCCTATCTACCAACCAGTTCTCTATCCACGTCAGTACATTATTCCCAATAGCATGCCCTTTGATTTTGCACACCAATCTCTTGTGCGGAACCTTGTCAATAGCCTTTTGAATGTCCAAATACACCACATCCACTGGTTCTCCCTTCTCCACTCTGCTAGTTACATCCGCAAAAAATTTCAGAAGATTTGTCAAGCATGATTTCCCTTTCACAAATCCATGCTGACTTGGTCTGATCCTGTCATTGCTTTCCAACTGCTTTGCTATTTCATCCTTAATAATTGATTCCAACATTTACCCGACCACTGATGTCAGGCTAACCAGTCGATAATTACCCGTTTTCTCTCTCCCTCCTTTTGTAAAAAGTGGTGTTACATTAGCTACCCTCCAGTCCATAGGAATCTTGTGCAGTAACCTTTTATGTGGCAGCTCATGGGCTCACATTAAAGCACATGGTGTTGGGGGTAATGTACTGACTTGGATAGAGAACTGGTTGGCAGACAGGAAGCAGAGAGTCGGGATTAACGGGTCCTTTTCAGAATGGCAGGCAGTGACTAGTAGAGTGCCGCAGGGCTCAGTGCTGGGACCCCAGCTCTTTACAATATATATTAATGATTTAGATGATGGAATTGAGTGTAATATGTCCAAGTTTGCAGATGACACTAAACTGGGTGGCGGTATGTGCTGTGAGGAGGACACTAAGAGTGATTTGGACAGGTTAGGCGAGTGGGCAAATACATGGCAGATGCAGTATAATGTGGATAAATGTGAGGTTATCCATTTTGGGGGCAAAAACACAAAGGCAGAATATTATCTGAATGGCAGCAGATTACGAAAAGGGGAGGTGCAATGAGACCTGGGTGTCATGGTTCATCAGTCATTGATGGTTGGCAGGCACGTACAGCAGGCGGTGAAGAAGGCAAATGGTATGTTGGCCTTCATAGCAAGGGGATTTGAGTATAAGAGCAGGGAAGTCTTACTGCAGTTGTACAGGGCCTTGCTGAGGCCTCACCTGGAATATTGTGTTCAGTTTTGGTCTCCTAATCTGAGGAAGGACGTTCTTGCTATTGAGGGAGTGCAGCGAAGGTTCACCAGACTGATTCCAGGGATGGCTGGACTGACATATGAGGAGAGATTGGATCAACTGAGCCTTTATACACTGGAGTTTAGAAGGATGAGAGGGGATCTCGTAGAAACATACAAGATTCTGACTGAACTGTACAGGTTCGATGCAGGAAGAGTGTTTCCACTTTTGGGGAAGTCCAGATCCAGAGAACACAGTCTTAGAATAAGGGGCAGGCCATTTCGGAAGGAGGTGAGGAGAAACTTCTTCACTCAGAGAGTTGTTAACCTGTGGAATTCCCTGCCACAGAGAGTTGTTGTTCATTGGATATGTTCAAGAGGGAGTTAGATCTGGCCCTTGCAGCTAAAGGGATCAAGGGGTATAGAGAGAAAGCAGGAAAGGGGTACTGAAAAAATGATCAGCCATGTTCTTATTGAATGGTGGTGCAGGCTCGAAGGGCCTATTCCTGCACCTATTTTCAATGTTTCTATGTTTCTATCCTCATCCACCCTCTGTTACCTCATCAAAAAATGCAATCAAGTTAGTCACATGATTTGCCCGTAACCACTAGGCGCTGCCTCTCCGTTATTGGTCCGTGCTTATCCACATGGCTGCTCATTTTCTCGCGGATTATTGACCTTGAAGCTCCCTCACCATAATGTTAAACTGACCGGCCTGTCATTGGCAGCTTTATCCCTCTCCCCTTTTTTGAACAAGGGTGTAATATTTACAATCCTCAGTCCCCTGGCCCCTGTATCTAATGAGGATTGGAAGATTGTGGTCCGCCACTCTGCACTTTCTACCTTTCCCTCAGTATCCGAGGATGGCTCCTGTCCACACCGGGTTATTTATCCACTTTAATTATTTCCATCCTTTCCAGTACCTCCTCTTTATCTACTTTTATCATCCAGTATCCCAACAGCCTCCTTGTTTACTGTAGTTTGGAAAAAGTCCCCTTCCTTGGTAAACACTGGTGCACAGCGTCATTCAGTACCTCAGCGATACCTTCTGCCTCCACCAATCGATCTGTATTGTGCTCCCTAATCGGCCCCACTGCACCTCTGACAACCCTTTCACTGTTAATATGCCGATCGCCGTCCCGTCCGTTGTTCTCCAAAAGGAACACTGAGGTGCTGCCCCAGGGTAGTGGCAGGGGCTACATGGAGCAAGAACATGTGTCTTCTCTCAGGCTGTGAGCATTCGTCCTGCCCCCACTCCCCTCCCCCCACTGCCACTCCCCCCACACCCCACTTCCCTGCCCCCACTGCCACTCACCCTCCCCCACTGCCACTCCCCCTCCCCCCACTGCCACTCCCCCCACTGCCACCTCCCCCTCCCCTGCCACCACTCCCCTCCCCCCACTGCCACTCCCCTCCCCACACTGCCGCTCCCCCACCCCCCACAGCCACTCCCCTCCTCCCACTGCCACTCCCACTCCCCCAATGCCGCTGCCCCAACCCCCACAGCCACTCCCCTCCTCCCACTGCCACTCCCCCTCCCCCACTGCCACTCCCATTCCCCCCATTGCCACTCCCCTCCACCCACTGCCACTCCCCTCCCCCCACTGCCACTCCCCCTCCCCCCACTGCGACACCCCCTCTCCCCACTGCCACTCCCCACCCCCCACTGCCACTCCCCCACTGCCAGTCCCCCTCCCCCACTGCCGCTGCCCCAACCCCCACTCCCACTCCCCTCCCCCCACCACCACTCCCCCTCCCCACACTGCCACACACCCTCCCCCCACTGCCACTCCTCTCTCCCCACTGCTACTCCCCCTCCCCCCATTGCCAATCCCTCTCCCCCACTGCCACTCCCCCACCCTCCACTGCCACTCCCCTCCCCCACTGCCACAACCCCTCCCCCCACTGCCACTCCCGCTACTGCCACTCTCCCTTCCCCACTACCACACCCCTCCCCCACTCCCCCAATGCCACTCCCCCTCCCCCCATGCCACCCCCCCAACTGCCAACCCCCCTCCCCCTCCCCTCATGCCACTCCCCCTCCCCCCACTGCCACTCCCCCTCCCCCCACTGCCACTCTCCCACTGCCACTCCCCCTACCCCCCCTCCCCCACTGCCACTTCCCCTTCCCCCACTGCCCCTCCCACTCCCCCCACTGCCACTCCCCCTCCCCCCACTGCCACTCACCCACCCCCCACTGCCCCTCCCCGGCCTGCCACTTCCCCTTCCCCCACTCCCCCTCCCTCCATGCCACTCCCGCTCCCCCCACTGCCACTCCCCTCCCCCCACTGCCACACCCCCTCCCCACACTGCCACTCCCGCTACTGCCACTCCCCCCTTCCCCACTACCACACCCCTCCCCCACTTCCCCCACTCCTCTCCCCCTCCCCTCATGCCGCTCCCCCTCCCCCCACTGTCGCTCCCCCCACTGCCACTCCCCCTACCCCCACTGCCACTCCCCCCACTGCCACTTCCCCTTCCCCCACCGCCCCTCCCCTTTCCCCCACTGCCAATCCCCCTCCCCCCACTGCCAGTCCCCCTCCCCCCACTGCCACTTCCCCTTCCCCCACTCCCCCTCCCTCCATGCCACTCCCCCTCTCCCCAATGCCACGCCCTCCTCCCCCACTGCCACTCCCCCCTCCCCCACTGCCACTCCCCCTCCCCCCACTGCCTTTCCCCGCTCCCCCCACTGCCACTCCACTGCCGCCCCAGGCTGAGGTGAGGCAGTCTACAGCCGGGCCCTCTAGGCCCAGAGCTGCTCGAGATGGTCCAGCAAGGCCATCCGCAGCCTCCCCCACTGAAAGTCAGCAGCCTTCCACCACCTATGCTGCAGCCCCTGGGGTAGCACTGTACAGGAGCACTCACTGGGACAGCCAAAGACACACGCAAGGCACCCACTGAGGGTATTCACAACGGGGTTAGTTGAGTTTGTGATGTAATATTGGATGGATTGTTATATAACGTTGGGTTGGAATGTTTGTGTTGGGGGGGCCTTTATTGTGGCTGTGGGGCCAAGTGCTGGGTGTGATGGTCAGTTAGAGAGGGACAGAAAAGTGTGGGACTATTGGTCAATGGGGAGTGGGGGTTGGGTTCACTGGTACCACACTCGGAGGATTCGATCATGGACAGCCCGGGCAGAAAGGGGCTTTCTGGGTCACTACTCCCTTCCACTTCATCCTCCTCTTCCTTTTCCTCCTCCCCAGCTGCTCACTGTACACCTGGTAACAAGGACAGTGCCCTCCTGATGGTCGAGGTTGTGGGGCACTCAGCAGGCCACGGCCAATCAGGACACATGTTCTGGTGAGTACAGCAGCACTCCTCCAGAGCGGCCCAGGCCGTGGAAGCATTGTTTCAGGACACCAATGTTCTGCTCCATCAGATTGTGTGTGACAGCATGGCTCTCATTGTCCTCATGCTGCCCACGTGTGGTTGGGTTGTGGAGCAGAGTCATGGAGCCCATGGTCAGTGGATAGCCCTTGTCGCCCAGTAGCCAGCCTCTGGTTTGTCTCGGTGACTCAAAGACTGAGGAGGCAGCGGCCTGGTGCAGAATAAAAGCATCGTGACTGCTGCCAGGATATCGGGCATTCAGCATCATGATACGGATAGAATGGACCCATTTCCCTCAGCAGAGGGGTCAACAACCAGGGGGCATAGATTTAAAGTAATTGGTGGCAGGTTTAGAGGGGAGATGAGGAAACAATTCTTCACCCAGAGGGTGGTGGGGGTCTGGAACTCACTGCCTGAAAGGGTGGTAGAGGCAGAAACCCTCACCACATTTAAAAAGTACTTGGATGTGCACTTAAAGTGCCGTAACCCACAGGGCTACGGACCCAGAGCTGGAAAGTGGGATTAGGCTGGGTAGCTCTTTGTTGGCCGGCGCAGACATGATGGGCCGAAATGGCCTCCTTCTGTGCTGTAATTTTCTGTGATTCTATGATCGTGCTGGTGGTGTTGACCACTTTAAAAGTCGCAGCATACATTTTATTGAAGCTATTTCCGTCCCCGGTTTCCCCGCTGCCAATAATTGGATCAATCGATGTTGTAGCGCCCCCTTGTGGTACATCTATATGGGCTCCACACAAACCCCTGCTTTCAACCCTTGAACCCACATTGCCTACGCTAGCTGGAGCCCCACTCCTTAGTCACAGCATCTCACAGCACAGAGGGAGGCCATTTGTCCCGTCAAACCTGTGCTGGCTCTTTGAAAGAGCTATGGACTACTATGGCCTGGACCAATGATCCAGAGACACGAGTTCAAATCCCACCATGGCAGCTGGGGAATTTAAATTCAGTTCATTAAATAAATCTGGAATAAAAAGCTAGCGTCAGTAATGGTGACCATGAAACTGCCGGTTTGTCGTAAAAACCCATCTACCTGGCCTGCTACCTTCAGGAATCTGTGGACATGCAAACCAAGGTCCCTTTGTTCCTCTACACCTTTCAGTGTCCTGCCATTTAATGTGTATTCCCTTGCCTCGTTAGCCCAAATGCATTACCTCACACTTCTCCGGATTAAATTCCATTTGCCATTGTTCTGCCCACCTGAACATTTCATTGATATATTCCTGCAGTCTACAGCTTTCTTCTTCATTATCAACCACACGGCCGATTTTACTATCATCGAACAAAATTCTTAATCATACCCCCTACATTCAAGTCTAAATCCTCGATATACACCACAAAAAGCAATGGACCTTGTACTGAGCCCTGCGGAATTCCAGGGGAAACAGCCTTCCAGTCACAAAAACACCCATCAACCATTACACTTTGCTTCCTGCCTCTGAGACAATTTTGGATCTAACTTGCCACTTTGCCCTGGATCCCATGGGCTTTTACTTTCGATACCAGTCTGAAAAGTGGGACCTTCTCAAAAGTCTTGCTAAAATCCATAGTCACTACATCAAACACACAGCCCTCATCGACCCTCCACACACAGATTACCTTTATGGTCTCAATTAGGCCAATCTCTTTCTTTAATTATCCTCCTGCTCTTAATGTATTTATAAAACATTTTTGGGTTTTCCTTGATTTTACTTGCCAAAATGTTTTCATGCTCTCTCTTTGCTTTCCTAATTTCCTTTCCAATTGCACCCCTGCACTTTCTATACTCCTCTAAAGTTCCTGCAGTATTGAGCCCTCGGTATCTGTCACAAGCCTCCCTTTTTTACTTTATCCTACACTGTATTTCACTTGACATCCAGGGCCACTAGATTTGTTCGTCCCACCCTTTTTCTTTAAGGGAACAGACTTACTCTGAAACCACAGGATTTCCTCCTTGAATGCCTCCCACTGCTCAGATATTGATTTACCTTCAAGTAGCCGTTTCCAGTACACTTTGGCCAAATCTCATCTCAGCTCAGTTAAATTGGCTTTTCCCCAATTGAGAACTTTTATTCCTGGTCTATCTTTGTCCTTTTCCATAACTACCTTAAATCTAACTGAATTATGATCACTAGCACCAAAATGCTCTCCCACTGATACCCCTTCCACCTGCCCCTTTTCATTCCCCAAAACCAAGTCCAGAACCGTCCCCTCCCTTGTCGGGCTTGATACATACTGGCTAAAAAAGTTCTCCTAAATGCATTTTAAGGAATTCCGCACCCTCTATACCTTTCACACTAATTTTAATATTAGGGTAGTTGAAATCCCCTACTCTTACTGCCTTATAGTTTTTGCAATTATCAGAAATGTGCCTACATATTTGCTCTTCTCTCTCCCTCTGACTGTTTGGGGGTCGATAGTACACTCCCAGCAGTGTGATTACTCCTTTTTCGTTCTTCAATTCGACCTATATGGCCTCATTTGATGATCCTTCCGACATATCATCCCTCCTCACAGCTGTAATTGTTTCTTTCAATTGTTTCACAACTGCGCCCCCTCCTTTTTATCGCCCTCTCTATCCCGTCTGAAAAACCTGTAACCAGGAATGTTGAGCTGCCATACCTGCCCTTCCTTCAGCCATGTCTCAGTAATAGCTATAATATCGTACTCCCAAATGTCTATCTGTGCTCTCAGCTCATCTGCCTTATTCCCTATACTCCTTGCAATGAAGTATACACCATTTAGCACTGCCAAACTGCCTTGTTGTCTATTTTCTAGGTTTGTTTCCTCTGTCTTCCAAATTCACTTTCTACTTTTCTGCTTTCCAATTCCAGCTTTGCTTCTCTCCCAACTGTATCTATTCTCCGCGACCCATCCCCTGCCAAGTTAGTTTAAACCCTCCCCAACAGCACTAGCAAAGCCCCCGCGAGGATATTGGTCCCAGCTCCGTTGAGGTGCAACCCGTCCGGCTTGTATAGGTCCCACCTCCCGCAGAAACGGTCCCAATGCCTCAGGAAACTAAAGCCCTACTTCCTGCATCATCTCTCCAGCCACGCATTCATCTGCTCTATCCTCCTATTTCTGTACTCACTAGCACGTGGCACCGGGAGTAATCCGGAGATTACTACCTTTGAGGTCTTGCTTTTTAATCTCTCTCCAAGCTCCCAAAACACTGCCTGTAGGACCTCATCCCTCTTTCTACCAATGTTATTGGTACCAATATGGACCACAACCTCTGGCTGTTCACCCTCCCCCTCACAATGTACTGCAGCCACTCAGTGACATACTTGACCCTGGCACCAGGCAGGCAACATACCATCCTGGAGCCACATCTGCGGCCGCAGAAATGCCTGTCTGTTCCCCTAACTATCGAATCCCCTACCACTATTGCTCTTCCACTCTTCTTCCTCCCCCCTGTGCAGCTGAGCCACCCGTGGTGCCGTGGACTTGGCTCTGGCTGCACTTCCTGGAGGAACCATCGCCCCCACCAGTACTCAGAACACAATACTGGTTGGAGAGCGAGATGGACTCAGGGGACTCCTGCACGACCTGCCTGGACCTCCTCTTCTGTCTGGTGGTCACCCATTCCCTCTCTGCCTGCACACTCTTAAGCTGCGTGGTGACCACCTCTAGAAACGTGCTATCCACGAAGTTCTCAGCCTCGCGGATGCACCGCAGTGACTCCAGCTGCCGCTCAATCTCCGAAACGCGGAGCTCGAGTTGCTGTAGCTGACACTTTCTGCACATGTGGTCGTCTAGGCCACAAGAAGTGTCCAGGACTTCCCACATGACACAGGATGTGCTCTCCACGGGACAGAACTGCCCTGCCATGCCTCTATTTAAAAGACTGAGAACTAACTTCGCAGAAATAAACTTAAAACGAAAAAAAAAACAAATAACGACCTGGCCCTCATCATTCAGGCCATAATTTCGGGATTTGTTCACCCCACTGAGGACAAACACCGTCGATGGGCCATTAATGGGCCTTAAGTTTTCAGCTCAGTCAGCTGTGGCTCAATGGGCAGCACACTCACCTCTGAGTCTGAAAGTTGTGGGTTCACGTCCCACTCCAGAGACGTGAAACGGATAGCACCCAGTGAGTCGTGTCCGCCTC
This sequence comes from Pristiophorus japonicus, assembly GCF_044704955.1. Taxonomy (NCBI): domain Eukaryota; kingdom Metazoa; phylum Chordata; class Chondrichthyes; family Pristiophoridae; genus Pristiophorus; species Pristiophorus japonicus. The sequence goes on from NC_091984.1 coordinate 144,873,452, forward strand.
CTTTGAGCCGTGTCCATGAATGGTGTACGTGAGCCATGTCCACGCTGGGCCTGCGGATCATTAACCGGGCCACACTTCACTTGCGGGGTGAAATTTACCGGGAGGTGCGTGCTGTCGCACCCTGTCATTTGTTTTTGACGACTTACCGGTCGGGCCTTTCTGTGCCGATGTGGTGGGGTCGATGCCGCGATGGTGCAGCCCGAAACTCGGCGCTGAGCCCACCCCCAGGGGAAGTGCAGCGCGCCACAGTGCGCTCCATTTCCTGTCAGGTGTCGTGACCCCAATTTCGCTTCCAGGGCGGGATTTCGACGTGGGAAAAGTTACCGCCCCAACCGGGGCTATACGCAATTTGGGCCCATTATCTGGTCATAGTCACATGTGGGAGCTTGCTGTGCACAAACTGTCTGTCATGTCTTCTCCATTACCGCAGTGACTACACTTCAAAAGTACTTCATTGGCTGTAAAGCGTTTTGGGACATCCTGAGGTGGTGAAAGGCGCTATATAAATGCAAGTCTTTCTTTCCAATTCAGCTCTACATCTTTGAAACCCAAACCCGCGAACAGTGACGGACAGGTAAAGACCCTGTGGTCCATCCAGCCCGTCCCACACAATTGCAATACCTTGTGTATCACAGTATAGACTCTCCACCCCACCCAAAACTACCTGATCTCCTGGGAGAGGCGAAAAACTAGGTAAAAAACCCATTGGGGGGAAATAAATCTGGGAAACTCCTCTCTGACCTCTGCACCCGGGCCCCCCCCCCCTGCCCCCCGCCACCAGGCGATGGAAACTACTCCAGGAGGTCACTGTGGCCCTGAATTCCCTGCAGTAACTACCTTCTGTAAGTGGTGATCTCCGCACCGGCCACAAACAGGTCCTGCTCTCGCTTATGTACAACTCATGGATTTAAAATTACAAGTTTTCCCCACAGTGTCAAGTGCTGCAAATATGTGTTACATAGAAACATAGAAAATAGGTGCAGGAGTAGGCCATTCGGCCCTTCGAGCCTGCACCGCCATTCAATAAGATCATGGCTGATCATTCACTCAGTGCCCCTTTCATGCTTTCTCGCCATACCCCTTGACCCCTTAGCCATATCTAACTCCCTCTTGAATATATCCAATGAACTGGCATCAACAACTCTCTGCGGTAGGGAATTCCACAGGTTAACAACTCTCTGAGTGAAGAAGTTTCTTCTCATCTCAGGCCTCAATGGCCTACCCCTTATCCTGAGACTATGTCCCCTGGTTCCGGACTTCCCCAACATCGGGAACATTCTTCCCGCACCTAACCCGTCCCTTCCCGTCAGAATCTTATACATTTCAATGAGATCCCCTTTGTTGGGGAGGGCATCAAACTGGAAATTAGGGGTGCATGCAATAAAGGTGCAGCAGTTATCATGAGTGACTTTAATATGCATATAGATTGGGCTAACCAAACTGGAAACAATACGGTGGAGGAGGATTTTCTGGAGTGCATAAGGGATGGTTTTCTGGACCAATAAGTCGAGGAACCAACCAGGGGGGAGGCCATCTTAGACTGGGTGTTGTGTAATGAGAGAGGATTAATTAGCAATTTCGTTGTGCGAGGCCCCTTGGGGATGAGTGACCATAATATGGTGGAATTCTACATTAGGATGGAGAATGAAACAGTTAATTTCGAGACCATGGTCCAGAACTTAAAGAAGGGTAACTTTGAAGGTATGAGACGTGAATTGGCTAGGATAGATTGGCGAATGATACTTAAGGGGTTGACTGTGGATGGGCAATGGCAGACATTTAGAGACCGCATGGATGAACTATAACAATTGTACATCTCTGTCTGGCGTAAAAAATAAAAAAGGGAAGGTGGCTCAACCGTGGCTATCAAGGGAAATCAGGGATAGTATTAAAGCCAAGGAAGTGACATACAAATTGGCCAGAAATAGCAGCGAACCCAGGAACTGGGAGAAATTTAGAACTCAGCAGAGGAGGACAAAGGGTTTGATTAGGGCAGAGAAAATAGAGTACAAGAGGAAGCTGACAGGGATCATTAAGACAGATTGCAAAAGCTTCTATAGATATGTAAAGAGAAAAAGGTTAGTAAAGACAAACGTAGGTCTCCTGCAGTCAGAATCAGGGGAAGTCAGAACTGGGAACAAATAAATGGCAGACTAATTGAAAAAGTACTTTGGTTCGCTATTCACTAAGGAGGACACAAACAACCTTCCGGATATAAAAGGGGTCAGAGGGTCTAGTAAGAAGGAGGAACTAAGGGAAATCCTTATTAGTCAGGAAATTGTGTTGGGGAAATTGATGGGATTGAAGGCCGATAAATCCCCAGGGTCTGATGGTCTGCATCCCAGAGTACTTAAGGAGGTAGCCTTGGAAATAGCGGATGCATTGACAGTCATTTTCCAACATTCCATTGACTCTGGATCAGTTCCTATCGAGTGGAGGGTAGCCAATGTAACCCCACTTTTAAAAAAATTAGGGAGAGAGATAACAGCGAATTATAGACCGGTCAGCCTGACATCGGTAGTGGGTAAAATGATGGAATCAATAATTAAGGATGTCAAAGCAGTGCATTTGGAAAGAGGTGACATGATAGGTCCAAGTCAGCATGGATTTTTCAAAGGGAAATCATGCTTGATAAATCTTCTGGAATTTTTTGAGGATGTTTCCAGTAGAGTGGACAAGGGAGAACCAGTTGATGTGGTGTATTTGGACTTTCAGAAGGCTTTCGACAAGGTCCCACACAAGAGATTAATGTGCAAAGGTAAAGCACATGGGATTGGGGGTAGGGTGCTGATGTGGATTGAGAACTGGTTGGCAGACAGGAAGCAAAGAGTAGGAGTAAATGGGTACTTTTCAGAATGGCAGGCAGTGACTAGTGGGGTACCGCCAGGTTCTGTGCTGGGGCCCCAGCTGTTTACATTGTACATTAATGATTTAGACGAGGGGATTAAATGTAGTATCTCCAAATTTGCGGATGACACTAAGTTGGGTGGCAGTGTGAGCTGCGAGGAGGATGCTATGAGGTTGCAGAGTGACTTGGATAGGTTAGGTGAGTGGGCAAATGCATGGCAGATGAAGTATAATGTGGATAAATGTGAGGTTATCCACTTTGGTGGTAAAAACAGAGAGACAGACTATTATCTGAATGGTGACATATTAGGAAAAGGGGAGGTGCAACGAGACCTGGGTGTCATGGTACATCAGTCATTGAAGGTTGGCATGCAGGTACAGCAGGCGGTTCAGAAAGCAAATGGCATGTTGGCCTTCATAGCGAGGGGATTTGAGTACAGGGGCAGGGAGGTGTTACAACAGTTGTACAGGGCCTTGGTGAGGCCACAACTGGAGTATTGTGTACAGTTTTGGTCTCCTATCTTGAGGAAAGACATTCTTGCTTTTGAGGGAGTGCAGCGAAGGTTCACCAGACTGATTCCCGGGATGGCGGGACTGACATATCAAGAAAGACTGGATCAACTGGGCTTGTATTCACTGGAGTTCAGAAGAATGAGAGGGAATCTCAAAGAAACGTTTAAAATTCTGACGGTTAGACAGGTTAGATGCAGGAAGAATGTTCCCAATGTTGGGGAAGTCCAGAACCAGGGGTCACAGTCTAAGGGGTAAGCCATTTAGGACCGAGATGAGGAGAAGCTTCTTCACCCAGAAGTGGTGAACCTGTGGAATTCTCTGCCACAGAAAGTTGTTGAGGCCAATTCACTAAATATATTCAAAAAGGAGTTAGATGTAGTCCTTGCTACTTAGGGGATCAAGGGGTTTGGCGAGAAAGCAGGAATGGGGTACTGAAGTTGCATGTTCAGCCATGAACTCATTGAATGGCGGTGCAGGCTCGAAGGGCCGAATGGCTTACTCCTGCACCTATTTTCTATGTTTCGATGTTTCTATCCTTCTAAACTCCAGTGAATAAAGGCCCAGTTGATCCAGTCTCTCCTCATATAACAGTCCAGCCATCCCTGGAATTAGTCTGGTGAACCTTCGCTGCACTCCCTCAATAGCAAGAACGTCCTTCCTCAGATTAGGAGACCAAACCTGAACTCACTATTCCAGGTGAGGCCTCACTAAGGCCTTGTACAACTGCAGTAAGACCCCCCTGCTCCGATACTCACATCCCCTAGCTAAGAAGGCCAACAAACCATTTGCCTTCTTCCTCCCCTGCTGTACCTGCACGCCGACCTTCAAAGACTGATGAACCATGACACCTAGGTCTCACTGCACCTCCCCTTTTCCTAATCTGCCGCCATTCAGATAATATTCTGCCTTCATGTTTTTGCCCCCAAAGTGGATAACCTCACATTTATCCACATTATACTGCATCTGCCATGCATTTGCCCACTCACCCAACCTGTCCAAGTCACCCTGCATCCTCTTAGCATCCCCCTCACAGCTCACACCGCCACCCAGTTTAGTGTCATCTGCAAACTTGGAGATATTACACTCAATTCCTTCATCCAAATCGTTAATGTATATTGTAAAGAGCTGGAGTCCCAGCACTGAGCCCTGCGGCACTCCACTAGTCACTGTCTGCCATTCTGAAAAGTGCCCATTTATCCCAACACTCTGCTTCCAACCAGTTCTCTATCCACGTCAGTACATTACCCCCAATACCATGCTTTGATTTTGCATAGCAATCTCTTGTGCGGGAACTTGTCAAAAAGCCTTTTGAAAGTCCAAATATACCACATCCACTGGTTCTCCCTTGTCCACTCTACAAGTAACATTCTCAAAAAATTCCAGAATTTTTTATTATCAGGATTATATTATCAGGGTTATATTCTCACTGTCTGTCATTGTCACAACACTCGCTATATAAGTGCAAGTTGTTGTTGTGTTCAGGGCCGCTGTATCTGGCTCAGGCTTCTTATCCATCCCCCCCTTTCCCTTCCCCCTCTATTGGGGGCCGTGCCTTCAGCTGCCTGGGCCCTAACTCCCTGCTCCCTAAACCTCTCTGCCACTCCACCCCTCTCCTCTTTTAAGACCTCCCTTCAAACCCAATCTGTGACTGAGGGTTTTGATCACCCTCCCAGCCCCTCCCCCTTTGGCTCAGCACCACTTTGACCAGATTACGCCTCTTTCAGCTGCCTTGGGATGTTGTTCTAATTTTTTTTTTTTTTTTTTTTTTTTTTTTTTAAAATTCATGTCCAATCGTTATCCAATCGTTACAATTCTTTGTCAAACGCCAGAGGTCACCCTGCACCAGTCAAGGATCACTCTGCACCAATGCTCTTAGCCAAAAGGCCTAGAGCCACTGCAGCGTTCCTGGAAGTACTGCAATACCAGGTTCGTGCCATGGAGGTGGATGGGTCAGGTCCCCCACACACCTCCGTGGAGGTGGATGGGTCACCAATCCCACCCACCTCCTGTTTACAAAAATGTAAGCATATACCTTCCTGACCAGGGAGGAACCACCCGGACGTCATGGTGGCTGGTCAGGTTAGTTATGCAGATCTTAGCCAAAAGGCCGAGAAGCGTGTTCTAATGTTCCAGTTTCTATAGCATTGTCGGTTGTACCTGGCAACAGAACGTCTCTGTGTGGATATACCCCATGCACCGAGCTCCACGGTGAGGCCTCCCACATTGGAATGGCCAGCCGATGCTCGCTGCAGTGCGGAGTAGCTGCTGAACTGCCAATCAGTCTGAGACACCGCCTCACGAGCGGACGAGGAGATACACGCTGAGATCCACCATCAAATGACACGTGGGGAACTGGAAATGATTCTGCAAATCTGACTGGAGGTTTGGTCCAAACGGGTTTTACAAACCAATCAATTGAGTGACACAGAAATTGTCAAAAAATGTGGTCTTTTCAGAACCAACATCGCCCCCTTTTGGTATTAAGACAGCACTGTCAATTTCCCTCACAATTTGACTGAGCTGCAATTTTCAATGTCTCCTCACGTGGCTCGTTGTCAATCTTTATTTTATAACTGTTATGCTCATAATAAAAGGTGAGACCGAGTACTGTGTGTAATGAGCAAGTGTGACCTTAGCTCCTTTATTGTAGTTCCAGAGTGCAGGTACTTCGTGGGTGGCCTGCTTATAGATTGTACTCCCAAGGGATGCTGGGATCCCTTGGAACTCCAACAGGTCGGCACTCTGGTGGACAGGTCTGATGCAGGTTACAAGGTTACAAGGGGTTAAATACATGACATCACTCCCCCGTGAAGTCAACAATACAATTACATGGTGAGACGATCTGGGTCTCTGCGCTCCCTTGTCGATCGTCTCAGTACAAATGTTGATATGATTGGGTTGGTCAGTTCTTCATTGGACTGTTGGGCAGCCGGCCTTGCCGGGCTGCTGGTGATGACGAGTTCTGTTTCCTGGTCAACTGTGATGTCAGTTGCCACTTGAGTGTGTGTTGGAAGGTCAAAGTTGGTGGTGTCCTCCTGAGGTTGTCCGTAGCTGTTGGTGAACCGCAGTTTAATTTGGTCCAAGTGTTTTCTGTGCATTTGTCCATTGGTCATTTTGACCTCAAACACCCTACTCCCCTCTTTGGATGTGATCGTGCCAGCAAGCCATTTGGGACCATGTCCAAAATTGAGCATAAACGCAGAATCATTGATCTCAATATCGCGTGACATGTTTGCGCAGTCATGTACACACTCTGTTGATGCCGCTTGTCCTCCACGTGATCATGTAGATCAGGGTGGGCCAGAGAGAGCCTTGTTTTAAGCGCCCTTTTCATGAGCAGCTCGGCTGGGGGAATCCCTGTGAGTGAGTGGGGTCTGGTGCGGTAGCTGAGTAGTACTCGGGATAACCGGTTCGGCAGGGAGCCTTCCGACACGTGTTTCAAGCTTTGCTTGATGGTCTGAACTGCCCGTTCTGCCTGGCCGTTGGATGCAGGCTTCAACAGCGGAGATGTGACATGTTTGATCCTGTTGCGGGTCATGAATTCTTTGAATTCCGCACTAGTGAAGCATGGCCCATTGTCGCTGACTAGGACATTGGGCAGGCCTTGCGTGGCAAACATAGCTCTTAGACTTTCAATGGTGGCCGTGGACGTGCTTCCAGACATTACTGCACATTCAATCCATTTTGTGTAAGCATCCACTGTCATATATGCAACCTTCATGTAACTGTAACCTTCATGTAATAACACTGCATACTGTATATTCCTAAGAAATGCACACCTTGACCACAGGGGGTGAACCTTTGGGAGACACTGCTCATCTGGTCTTCCAGGTATATAAAGGGAGGTCCCATGCAGGGTCATCACTTCTTAAAGGTTCAGGTCACAGACTGACCTTGTCTGCAGAATGTGCCTCATGTGAATTTATAGTAGGGTGTAAGGACATTACATTTGGCGACGAGAAACGGGAATCAACGACTCACGAGAATGGCCACCGGTAGCACAGAGGAACGGTACTATGTTGGTGAGGACTGGGACGATTTCGTTGAGAGGCTCCAGCAGAGCTTTTTCATGAAGGTCTGGCTGGGAGATGCAGCGGCTGACAAGCGAAGGGCGCATCTACTGACCAGCTGTGGACCTTAGACTTACGCGCTGATGAAAGACTTGCTCGCAGCCGAGAAGCCGGCGGACAAAACCTTTGAAGAGCTCAGCAAACTGATCGGTGAGCACCTCAAACCGGCGAGCAGTATACACCGACACCGAATTGATACACACTGACGTCGGGAAGGACAGAGCATACCGGACTTCGTTGCGGACCTTCGGCGCTCGGCCAGCCTCAGTAAGTTCACAGACGCCTGCAGTGGTGACATGTTAAGGGATTTCTTTATTGAGGGCATTGGTCAGGTTGGGATTTTCAGACAGCTAATTGAGACCAAGAACTTGACCTTGGAAGCGGTGGCGTTCACGGCTCAGACCTTCATGGCAGGGGAGGAGGAAACCAAGACAACTCTGCTTCCAATGTGGCAATGGATCAGGGAGTTAACATTGTAAACGCGACTCAGAATCCCGCAGGCAGGCAAGGGCAATTCAACACCACTCAGGCAGCAACAGACTCTAGAGTGGGTCCTCAACAGAGAGAATGGCAGGTTGAATGGACATTTACGCCATCACGGTGGACAATGCATCGCGAGATGGGGCCATTGACACCCACTAAAAGAGCGCTCAAGAGTAATCAAAGAGACAATCAGAGAGGAATGCCTGGTAACAGCCCTTTTGTTCACAACAATCTCAGCTCATGCTGGAGGTGCGGGGGCAGACTTGCTGCAAAAACCTGTAGGTTTCAACAATTTATCTGTAGAAATTGTAACTTCAGTGGACATTTAGCCAGAATATGCAGGAAGCCTGCAGCGAGGCTAATTTACGAGGCAGATGAACCAGAAGAGGGGTCTGCAAGGCAGGTTGATGCTTGGGACAAAGCTCATACACCAAAACGCCACCCATAATGATGAAAGTCCTATTAAACAGCATCCCGGTACGCATGGAGCAGGACACAGGGGCCAGCCAGCCACTTAGGAGTGTCCAACAATTCGAGAAGTTATGGCCACTCCGAGCTAGCAGACCCAAACTAGAACGCATTGACACGCAATTACGGATGTACACCAAAGAGATCATCCCAGTGCGAGGCAGTGCAATGTTGCTGGTCACACATAATGGATCAGAGAACCAGCTGCCACTCTGGAAAATGGTCCCGTGCTATTGCGGAGGAGCTGGCTAGCCGAGATGAACTGGAAATGGGGGGATGTGCACACCATTTCATCCGTGGAGTGAAGTTCATGCTCACAGGTCCTACAGAACTTTGAGTCACGATTTCAACCTGGTGTCGGGACTTTCAAGGGTACCAAAGTAGTGATACGCATCACCCCAGACGCCAGACCAGTGCACCACAAAGCCAGAGCTGTGCCGGATGTGATGCGTTAGAAAATTGAGAGCGAGTTGTACAGGTTGCTAAGAGAGGGCATAATTACGTCCGTTGAATTCAGTGACTGGGCAAGCCCCATCTTCCCTGTCCTAAAAAAGGATGGCTCGGTCAGGATCTGTGGTGACTATAAGGCCACTATCAACCGAGTGGTTCTACAAGACCAATACCCGCTTCCGAGAGCGGAGGAACTTTTTGCCATTCTGGCAGGCAGCAAGCTGTTCACCAAGTTGGACCTCACTTCGGCCTACATGACCTCGGAACTGGCCAAAGAATCCAAGCTACTGACAACCATCACCACGCACAAGGGGCTGTTTGTCTACAATAGGTGTCCATTTGGCATTCAATCAGCAGCCGCTATCTTTCAAAGGAACATGGAAAGCCTGCTCAAATCCATCCCTGGAACAATCGTATTTCATGACAACATCCTTATCACGAGTCGAGACACCGAGGAACACCTCCACAACCTGGAGGAGGTGCTACGCCGACTGGACCGAGTAGGCCTGCGACTAAAGAAGTCCAAGTGTGTGTTTTTGGTCCCAGAGGTCGAGTTTTTGGGCAGGATAGTTGCTGCAGACTGGATCCGGCCTACCGAAACCAAAGCGGAGGCGATTCGTCGTGCGCCCAGGCCGGCAACACGTCAGAGTTGCGTGCACTTCTGGGGCTCTTGAACTATTTCGGGAACTTACTGACGAACTTAAGCACATTGTTGGAGCTGCTACACATACTCCTGTGTAAGGGTTGCGATTGGTTTTGGGGGTCTGTCAGGAACGGGCTTTCAATCGGGCGCGGAACCTGCTTTGTTCAAATAAGCTGTTGACCCTGTACAAACCCTGTAAGAAATTGGTTTTGACATGTGATGCACCATCCTATGGGGTTGGGTGCGTGTTGCAGCAGAGTAATGATGAGGGCCAACTCCAAGCTGTGGCTTATGCCTCCAGGCCGCTCTCCCAAGCAGAACGGGGATATGGGATGGTTGAAAAGGAAGCACTCGCATGTGTCTACGGGGTGAAAAAGATGCACAATACCTTTTTGGCAGAAGGTTTGAGTTAGAAGCGGACCACAAGCCGTTAACATCCCTGTTGTCAGACAACAAAGCTGTCAATGCCAATGTGTCAGCTCGCATACAGCGATGGGCTCTCACGCTGGCTGCGTATGACTACACCATACGGCACCGGCCAGACACCGGAAATTGCGCTGACGCGCTCAGCAGGCTTCCACTGGCCACCACAGAGGGGGCAGCGGAGCAAAGTGCTGAGATAGTCATGGCTGTCGATGCCTTTGACAGCGCAGGCTCCCCCATCACAGCCCGCCTGATCAAAATCTGGACCAACAGAGACCCCCTCCTATCCTTGATTAAGAAATGTGTCCTGCCTGGGGATTTGCCGCCTGCACATGGAGCATGACCCGAGGAGGTCAGACCGTTTCACAGACAGATGGATGAGCTCTCCATCCAAGCCGACTGCCTACTATGGGGCAGCCGGGTAGTCATGCCCCAGAGGGGTAGGGAAGCATTCATCAGGGAACTCCACAGCGACCAGCCAGGCATCGTGCTAATGAAGGCCATTGCCCGGTCACATGTATGGTGGCCGGGAATTGACTCGCACCTGGAACACTGTGTTCACAGGTGCACGACGTGTATCCAGCTGGGCAATGCCCCCAGGGAGGCCCCACTCAGCCCGTGGCCCTTGCCCACCAGGCCATGGTCACGTATTCACGTAGACTACGCGGGCTCGTTCATGGGAAAAATGTTCCTCATTGTTGTTCCTCAATGGATCGAGTGCATCATATTGAATTTGTGTACGACATCCACCACTGTGGAGAGTCTGCATGTGGTCTTAGCGACCCACGGCTTGCCGGACATCCTGGTTAGCGACAATGGCCCGTGTTTCACTCGCTATGAATTCCGGGAATTCATGTCGCGTAATGACATCAAACATGTCAGGACAGCACCGTTCAAGCCGGCTTCCAATGGCCAGGCAGAACGTGAGGTCCAAATCATAAAACAAGGCATGCTCCAGATTCAAGGACCCTCTCTTCAATGCCACCTATCGTGCCTCCTGCTGGCCTATAAGTCCCGACCACATTCACTCACGGGAGTCCCGCCCATGGAACTACTCATGAAACGTACACTTACAACTCGGCTGTCCTTCATTCATTCAGTCCTGTCAGACATTGTTGAGGGCAAGCGCCAGTCCCAAAATGAGTGCCATGACCGTAACTCAAAGGGGAGATGCATAGAAATCGATGACCCTGTATTTGTTCTTCATCACGCTTTGGGGCCCAAGTGGCTTGAGGGTACTGTAATTGATAAAGAGGGGAATAGGGTCATAATGGTCAGACTTAGAAATGGACAGATATGCCACAAGCATGTGGACCAAGTAAAACAAAGGTTCAGCATGGACACTGAGGAACCTGTGGAAGATCATGAGATGTTGCCCACACCACTGCCAGTGAACGAGCAACAAGAACATTCAGCAGCATGCACAGTTCCTGTGGCCAGCCCGGACAAGCCGGAATCACCACAGGTGACAGACGCAAATCAAAGGCTCAACAACCAGAACCCCAACTGCGGCGCTCCACGAGAGAACGTCGGCCGCCTGAAATACTTAATCTTTAACCCCATAAGACGTTGGGGTGAATGTCATGTATGTAACCTTCATGTAACTGTGACCTTCATGTAATAACACTGCATACTATATACACCAAAGAAATGCACACCTTGACCACAGCGGGTGAACTTGTGGAAGACACTCCTCACCTGGTCATCCAGGTATATAAAGGGAGGTCCCACGCAGGGTCATCACTTCTTGGTCCTGTGAATAAAGAGTGACCTTGTCTGCAGAATGTGCCTCATGTGAATATAAATAATAGTGTGTAAGGACATTACATCCACGACAACCAAAAACATTTTGCCGAAGAATGGGCCTGCACAGTCTACATGGATCCTCGACCACAGTTTGGATAGCCAGGACCATAAACTTAGTGGTGCCTCTCTGGGTGCATTGCTCAACTGAGAGCAAGTGTTGCACTGGCGTACACAAGACTCTAAATCTGAGTCGATGCCTGGCCACCACACGTGGGATCAGGCTATGGCTTTCATCATTATGATGCCTGAGTGGGTGCTGTGTAGTTCCCCAATAAATGTGTCTCTGCTTTTCTTGGGCAATACCACAGGATTGCCCCACAAGAGACAGTCCGTCTGCAGGGACAGCTCATCTTTGCGTCTATGGAATGGCTTAATCGCTTCCTGCATCTCCACTGGGACACTGGACCAGTTCCCATGGAGGACACAGTTTTTTACCAGGGCCAGTAAAGGATCCTGGCTGGTCCAGGTCCTGATCTGGCGGGCCGTAATGGGGGATTTCTCATTCTCAAATGCCTCCATGACCATAAGCAAGTCCGCTGGCTGTGCCATTTCCACCCCAGTGGTGGGCAACGGTAGCCGAATGAGAGCATCTGTGCAGTTCTCTGTGCCCGGTCTGTGGCGAATTACATAGTTGTATGCCAACAGCATGAGCGCCCATCTTTGGATGCAGGCAGAGGCATTGGTATTGATCCTTTGCTCTCCGAGAATAGCGATATGAGCGGCTTGTGGTCTGTTTCAAGTTCGAACATCAGGCCAAGCAAGTACTGGTGCATTTTTTTTACCCTGTAAACACACGCCAGAGCCTCTTTTTCAATCATGCTGTAGGCCCCTTCGGCCTTGGACAAACTCCTAGATGCATATGCAACCGGTTGCAAAATCCCCAATTCATTAGTCTGTTGTTACACACACCCGACCCTGTATGACGACGCATCGCAAGCTAACACTAGTCGTTTACATGGGTTATACAGGACAAGCAGTTTGTTAGAACACAGTAAATTTCTGGCTTTCTTAAAAGCAGCCTCTTGTGAATTCCCCCATACCCAGTCGTCTCCCCTGCGCAGTAGCGCATGCAAGGGTTCTAGTAGGGTGCTTAACCCAGGTAGGAAATTACCGAAGTAGTTCAGGAGTCCCAGAAACGACCACAGTTCCATCCCGTTCTGTGGTCACAGCGTGTTCTTGATGGCCTCCGTCTTGGCGTCGGGCGGTCTGATGCCATCTGCTGCGATCCTTCTTCCGAAGAATTCTACCTCCTGTGCCAGGAATACACACTGCAAGCGTTTCAACCTGAGCCCCACGCGATCCAACCGACTAAGAACCTCATCCATAGTGCTCCATAGTGTCCCGACCTGTAACCAATATGTTGTCCTGGAAGTGTACAAGGAACCGACTTTAGCAGGCTTTCCATGTTTTGCTGGAAGATTGCTACAGCCGACCGAATCCCGAACGGGCACCGGTTCTAAATGAATAGACCTTTGTGCGAGTTGATGCAGGTGGGGCCTTTTGTAGACTCCTCCAGCTCCTGCGTCATGTAGGCTGAGGTCAGGTCCAGCTTGTGAACATCTTCCCTCCAGCAAGGTCGCAAATAGGGCGTCTGCCTTGGGTAGAGAAAAACAGTTAATTGTTACTTTATAGTCACCGCAAATTCTAACTGTACTATCCTCCTTGAGTATCGGAACAATCGGAACTAGTAGAGTGCCTGAGGGCTCAGTGCTGGGACCCCAGCTCTTTACAATATATATTAATGATTTAGATGATGGAATTGAGTGTAATATGTCCAAGTTTGCAGATGACACTAAACTGGGTGGCGGTATGTGCTGTGAGGAGGACGCTAAGAGTGATTTGGACAGGTTAGGCGAGTGGGCAAATACATGGCAGATGCAGTATAATGTGGATAAATGTGAGGTTATCCATTTTGGGGGCAAAAACACAAAGGCAGAATATTATCTGAATGGCGGCAGATTACGAAAAGGGGAGGTGCAATGAGACCTGGGTGTCATGGTTCATCAGTCATTGACGGTTGGCAGGCACGTACAGCAGGCGGTGAAGAAGGCAAATGGTATGTTGGCCTTCATAGCAAGGGGATTTGAGTATAAGAGCAGGGAAGTCTTACTGCAGTTGTACAGGGCCTTGGTGAGGCCTCACCTGGAATATTTTGTTCAGTTTTGGTCTCCTAATCTGAGGAAGGACGTTCTTGCTATTGAGGGAGTGCAGCGAAGGTTCACCAGACTGATTCCAGGGATGGCTGGACTGACATATGAGGAGAGATTGGATCAACTGAGCCTTTATACACTGGAGTTTAGAAGGATGAGAGGGGATCTCGTAGAAACATAAAAGATTCTGACTGAACTGTACAGGTTCGATGCAGGAAGAGTGTTTCCACTGTTGGGGAAGTCCAGATCCAGGGAACACAGTCTTAGGATAAGGGGCAGGCCATTTCGGAAGGAGGTGCGGAGAAACTTCTTCACTCAGAGAGTTGTTAACCTGTGGAATTCCCTGCCACAGAGAGTTGTTGTTCATTGGATATGTTCAAGAGGAAGTTAGATATGGCCCTTGCAGCTAAAGGGATCAAGGGGTATGGAGAGAAAGCAGGAAAGGGGTACTGAAAAAATGATCAGCCATGTTCTTATTGAATGGTGGTGCAGGCTCGAAGGGCCTATTCCTGCACCTATTTTCAATGTTTCTATGTTTCTATCCTCATCCACCCTCTGTTACCTCATCAAAAAATGCAATCAAGTTCGTCACATGATTTGCCCGTAACCACTAGGTGCTGCCTCTCCGTTATTGGTCCGTGCTTATCCACATGGCTGCTCATTTTCTCGCGGATTATTGACCTTGAAGCTCCCTCACCATAATGTTAAACTGCTCGGCCTGTCATTGGCAGCTTTATCCCTCTCCCCTTTTTTGAACAAGGGTGTAATATTTACAATCCTCAGTCCCCTGGCCCCTGTATCTAATGAGGATTGGACGATTGTGGTCCGCCACTCTGCACTTTCTACCTTTCCCTCAGTATCCGAGGATGGCTCCTGTCCGCACCGGGTTACTTATCCACTTTAATTATTTCCATCCTTTCCAGTACCTCCTCTTTATCTACTTTTATCATCCAGTATCCCAACAGCCTCCTCGTTTACTGTAGTTTGGACAAGTCCCCTTCCTTGGTAAACACTGGTGCACAGCGTCATTCAGTACCTCAGCGATACCTTCTGCCTCCACCAATCGATCTGTATTGTGCTCCCTAATCGGCCCCACTGCACCTCTGACAACCCTTTCACTGTTAATATGCCGATCGCCGTCCCGTCCTTTGTTCTCCAAAAGGAACGCTGAGGTGCTACCCCAGGGTAGTGACAGGGGGTACATGGAGCAAGAACATGTGTCTTCTCTCAGGCTGTGAGCATTCATCCTGCCCCCACTCCCCCTCCCCCCACTGCCACTCCCCTCCCCGCACTGCCACTCCCCCTCCACCGCTGTCACTCCCCCCTCACCCCACTTCCCTGCCCCCACTGCCACTCCCCCTCCCCCCACTGCCACTCCCCCTCCATCCACTGCCACTCCCCTTCCCCCACTGCCACTCCCTCCACTGCCACCTCTCCCTCCCCTGCCACCACTCCCCTCCCCCCACTGCCACTCCCCTCCCTCCACTCCCCATCCCCCCACTGCCACTACCCTCCCCACACTGCCGCTCCCCCACCTCCCACAGCCACTCCCCCTCCTCCCACTGCCACTCCCACTCCCCCACTGCCGCTGCCCCAACCCCCACAGCCACTCCCCTCCTCCCACAGCAACTCCCCTCCTCCCACTGCCACTCCCCCTCCCCCACTGCCACTCCCATTCCCCCCACTGCCACTCCCCTCCACCCACTGCCACTCCCCCACTGCCACACCCCTCCCCCCACTGCTACTCCTCCTCCCCCACTGCCACTCCCCCTCCCCCACTGCCACTTCCCCTTCCCCCACTGTCCCTCCCCCTCCCCCCACTGCCACTCCCCCTCCCCCCACTGCCACTCACCCACCCCCCACTGCCCCTCCCCGGCCTGCCACTTCCCCTTCCCCCACTCCCCCTCCCTCCATGCCACTCCCGCCCCCCCCCACTGCCACTCCTCTCCCCCCACTGCCACACCCCCTCCCCCCACTGCCACTCCCGCTACTGCCACTCCCCCCTTCGCTACTGCCACTCCCCCCTTCCCCACTACCACACCCCTCCCCCACTTCCCCCACTCCCCTCCCCCTCCCCTCATGCCGCTCCCCCTCCCCCCACTGTCCCTCCCCCTCCCCCCACTGCCACTCCCCCTACCCCCACTGCCCTCCCCCCACTGCCACTTCCCCTTCCCCCACTGCCCCTCCCCCTCCCCCCACTGCCACTCCCCCTCCCCCCACTGCCAGTCCCCCTCCCCCCACTGCCCCTCCCCCCATTGCTACTTCCCCTTCCCCCACTCCCCCTCCCCCCACTGCCTTTCCCCGCTCCCCCCACTGCCACTCCACTGCCGCCCCAGGCCGAGATGGGGCAGTCTACAGCCGGGCACTCTAGGCCCAGAGCTGCTCGAGATGGTCCGGCAAGGCCATCCGCAGCCTCCCCCACTGAAAGTCAGCAGCCTTCCACCACCTATGCTGCAGCCCCTGGGTTAGCACTGTACAGGAGCACTCACTGGGACAGCCAAAGACACACGCAAGGCACCCACTGAGGGTATTCACAACGGGGTTAGTTGAGTTTGTGATGTAATATTGGATGGATTGTTATATAACGTTGGGTTGGAATGTTTGTGTTGGGGGGGCCTTTATTGTGGCTGTGGGGCCAAGTGCTGGGTGTGATGGTCAGTTAGAGAGGGACAGCAAAGTGTGGGACTATTGGTCAATGGGGAGTGGGGGTTGGGTTCACTGGTACCACACTCGGAGGATTCGATCATGGACAGCCCGGGCAGAAAGGGGCTGTCTGGGTCACTACTCCCTTCCACTTCATCCTCCTCTTCCTTTTCCTCCTCCCCAGCTGCTCACTGTACACCTGGTGACAAGGACAGTGCCCTCCTGATGGTCGAGGTTGTGGGGCACGCAGCGGGCCACGAACAATCAGGACACATGTTCTGGTGAGTACAGCAGCACTCCTCCAGAGCGGCCCAGGCCGTGGAAGCATTGTTTCAGGACACCAATGTTCTGCTCCATCAGATTGTGTGTGGCAGCATGGCTCTCATTGTCCTCATGCTGCCCACGTGTGGTTGGGTTGTGGAGCAGAGTCATGGAGCCCATGGTCAGTGGATAGCCCTTGTCGCCCAGTAGCCAGCCTCTGGTTTGTCTCGGTGGCTCAAAGACTGAGGGGGCAGCGGCCTGGTGCAGAATAAAAGCATTGTGACTGCTGCCAGGATACCGGGCATTCAGCATCATGATACGGATAGAATGGACCCATTTCCCTCAGCAGAGGGGTCAACAACCAGGGGGCATAGATTTAAAGTAATTGGTGGCAGGTTTAGAGGGGAGATGAGGAAACAATTCTTCACCCAGAGGGTGGTGGGGGTCTGGAACTCACTGCCTGAAAGGGTGGGAGAGGCAGAAACCCTCACCACATTTAAAAAGTACTTGGATGTGCCCTTAAAGCGCCGTAACCCACAGGGCTACGGATCCAGAGCTGGAAAGTGGGATTAGGCTGGGTAGCTCTTTGTTGGCCGGCGCGGACATGATGGGTCGAAATGGCCTCCTTCCGTGCTGTAATTTTCTGTGATTCTATGATCGTGCTGGCGGTGTTGACCACTTTAAAAGTCGCAGCATACATTTTATTGAAGCTATTTCCGTCCCCGGTTTCCGCGCTGCCAATAATTGGATCAATCGATGTTGTAGTGCCCCCTTGTGGTACATCTATATGGGCTCCACACAAACCCCTGCTTTCAACCCTTGAACCCACATTGCCTACGCTAGCTGGAGCCCCGCTCCTTCGTCACAGCATCTCACAGCATAGAGGGAGGCCATTTGTCCCGTCAAACCTGTGCTGGCTCTTTGAAAGAGCTATGGACTACTATGGCCTGGACCAATGATCCAGAGACACGAGTTCAAATCCCACCATGGCAGCTGGGGAATTTAAATTCAGTTCATTAAATAAATCTGGAATACAAAGCTAGCGTCAGTAATGGTGACCATGAAACTGCCGGATTGTCGTAAAAACCCATCTACCTGGCCTGCTACCTTCAGGGATCTGTGGACATGCAAACCAAGGTCCCTTTGTTCCTCTACACCTTTCAGTGTCCTGCCATTTAATGTGTATTCCCTTGCCTCGTTAGCCCAAATGCATGATCTCACACTTCTCCGGATTAAATTCCATTTGCCATTGTTCTGCCCACCTGAACATTTCATTGATATATTCCTGCAATCTACAGCTTTCTTCTTCATTATCAACCACACGGCCGATTTTACTATCATCGAACAAAATTCTTAATCATACCCCCTACATTCAAGTCTAAATCCTCGATAGACACCACAAAAAGCAAGGGACCTTGTACTGAGCCCTGCGGAATCCCAAGGGAAACAGCCTTCCAGTCACAAAAACACCCATCAACCATTACACTTTGCTTCCTGCCTCTGAGACAATTTTGGATCTAACTTGCCACTTTGCCCTGGATCCCATGGGCTTTTACTTTCGATACCAGTCTGAAGAGTGGGACCTTCTCAAAAGTCTTGCTAAAATCCATAGTCACTACATCAAACGCACAGCCCTCATCGACCCTCCACACACAGATTACCTTTATGGTCTCAATTAGGCCAATCTCTTTCTTTAATTATCCTCCTGCTCTTAATGTATTTATAAAACATTTTTGGGTTTTCCTTGATTTTACTTGCCAAAATGTTTTCATTCTCTCTCTTTGCTTTCCTAATTTCCTTTCCAATTGTACCCCTGCACTTTCTATACTCCTCTAAAGTTCCTGCAGTATTGAGCCCTCGGTATCTGTCACAAGCCTCCCTTTTTTACTTTATCCTACACTGTATTTCACTTGACATCCAGGGCCACTAGATTTGTTAGTCCCACCCTTTTTCTTTAAGGGAACAGACTTACTCTGAAACCACAGGATTTCCTCCTTGAATGCCTCCCACTGCTCAGATATTGATTTACCTTCAAGTAGCCATTTCCAGTCCACTTTGGCCAAATCTCATCTCAGCTCAGCAAAATTGGCTTTTCCCCAACTGAGAACTTTTATTCCTGGTCTATCTTTGTCCTTTTCCATAACTACCTTAAATCTAACTGAATTATGATCACTCGCACCAAAATGCTCTCCCACTGATACCCCTTCCACCTGCCCCTTTTCATCCCCCAAAACCAAGTCCAGAACCGTCCCCTCCCTTGTCGGGCTTGATACATACTGGCTACAAAAGTTCTCCTAAATGCATTTTAAGGAATTCCGCAACCTCTATACCTTTCACACTAATTTTAATATTAGGGTAGTTGAAATCCCCTACTCTTACTGCCTTATAGTTTTTGCAATTGTCAGAAATGTGCCCACATATTTGCTCTTCTCTCTCCCTCTGACTGTTTGGGGGTCTATAGTACACTCCCAGCAGTGTGATTACCCCTTTTTCATTCTTCAATTCGACCTATATGGCCTCATTTGATGATCCTTCCGACATATCATCCCTCCTCACAGCTGTCATTGTTTCTTTCAATTGTTTCACAACTGCGACCCCCTCCTTTTTAACCCCCTCTCTATCCCGTCTGAAAACCCTGTAACCAGGAATGTTGAGCTGCCATACCTGCCCTTCCTTCAGCCATGTCTCAGTAATAGCTATAATATCGTACTCCCAAATGTCTATCTGTGCTCTCATCTCATCTGCCTTATTCCCGAGACTCCATGCAATGAAGTATATACCATTGAGCACTGCCAGACTGCCTTGTTGTCTATTTTCTAGGTTTGTTTCCTCTGTCTTCCAAATTCACTTTCTACTTTTCTGCTTTCCAATTCCAGCTTTGCTTCTCTCCCAACTGTATCTATTCTCCGCGACCCATCCCCTGCCAAGTTAGTTTAAACCCTCCCCAACAGCACTAGCAAAGCCCCCGCGAGGATATTGGTCCCAGCTCTGTTGAGGTGCAACCCGTCCGGCTTGTATAGGTCCCACCTCCCGCAGAAACGGTCCCAATGCCTCAGGAAATTAAAGCCCTCCCTCCTGCATCATCTCTCCAGCCACGCATTCATCTGCTCTATCCTCCTATTTCTGTACTCACTAGCACGTGGCACCGGGAGTAATCCGGAGATTACTACCTTTGAGGTCTTGCTTTTTAATCTCTCTCCAAGCTCCCAAAACACTGCCTGTAGGACCTCATCCCTCTTTCTACCTATGTCATTGGTACCGATATGGACCACAATCTCTGGCTGTTCACCCTCCCCCTCAGAATGTACTGCAGCCACTCAGTGACATCCTTGACCCTGGCACCAGGCAGGCAACATACCATCCTGGAGTCACGTCTGCGGCCGCAGAAATGCCTGTCTGTTCCTCTAACTATCGAATCCCCTACCACTATTGCTCTTCCACTCTTCTTCCTCCCCCCTGTGCAGCTGAGCCACCCGTGGTGCCATGGACTTGGCTCTGGCTGCACTTCCTAGAGGCACCATCGCCCCCACCAGTACTCAGAACACAATACTGGTTGGAGAGTGAGATGGACTCAGGGGACTCCTGCACGACCTGCCTGGACCTCCTCTTCTGTCTGGTGGTCACCCATTCCCTCTCGGCCTGCACACTCTTAAGCTGCGTGGTGGCCACCTCTAGAAACGTGCTATCCACGAAGTTCTCAGCCTCGCGGACGCACCGCAGTGACTCCAGCCGCCGCTCAATCTCCGAAACGCGGAGCTCGAGTTGCTGTAGCTGACACTTTCTGCACATGTGGTCGTCTAGGCCACAAGAAGTGTCCAGGACTTCCCACATGACACAGGATGTGCTCTCCACGGGACAGAACTGCCCTGCCATGCCTCTATTTAAAAGACTGAGAACGAACTTCGCAGAAATAAACTTAAAACGAAAAAAAAACAAATAACGACCTGGCCCTCATCATTCAAGCCATAATTTCGGGATTTGTTCACCCCACTGAGGGCAAACACCGTCGATGGGCCATTAATGGGCCTTAAGTTTTCAGCTCAGTCAGCTGTGGCTCAATGGGCAGCACACTCACCTCTGAGTCTGAAAGTTGTGGGTTCACGTCCCACTCCAGAGACGTGAAACGGATAGCACCCAGTGAGTCGTGTCCGCCTCCTGTGAGCCATGTCCATGAATGGTGTACGTGAGCCGTGTCTGCGCTGGGCCTGTGGATCATTAACCGGTCCGCACTTCACTTGCGGGGTGAAATTTACCGGGAGGTGCGTGCTGTCGCACCCCGTCATTTGTTTTTGACGACTTACCGGTCGGGCCTTTCTGTGCCGATGTGGTGGGGTCGATGCCGCGATGGTGCAACCCGAAACTCGGCGCTGAGCCCATCCCCAGGGGAAGTGCAGCGCGCCACATTGCGCTCCATTTCCTGTCAGGTGTCGTGACCCCAATTTCGCTTCCAGGGCGGGATTTCGACGTGGGAAAAGTTACCGCCCCAACCGGGGCTATACGCAATTTGGGCCCATTATCTGGTCATAGCCACATGTGGGAGCTTGCTGTGCACAAACTGTCTGTCATGTCTTCTGTATTACCGCAGTGACTATACTTCAAAAATACTTCATTGGCTGTAAAGCGTTTTGGGACATCCTGAGGTGGTGAAAGGCGCTATATAAATGCAAGTCTTTCTTTCCAATTCAGCTCTACATCTTTGAAACCCAAACCCGCGGACAGTGACGGACAGGTAAAGACCCTGTGGTCCATCCAGCCCATCCCACACAATTGCAATACCTTGTGTATCACAGTATAGACTCTCCACCCCACCCAAAACTACCTGATCTCCTGGGAGAGGCGAAAAACTAGGTAAAAAACCCATTGGGGGGAAATAAATCTGGGAAACTCCTCTCTGACCTCTGCGCCCGCGCCCACCACCCCCCCCCCCCTGCCCCCCGCCCTCAGGCGATGGAAACTAGTCCAGGAGGTCACTGTAGCCCTGAATTCCCTGCAGTAACTACCTTCTGTAAGTGGTGATCTCCGCACCGGCCACAAACAGGTCCTGCTCTCGCTTATGTACAACTCATGGATTTAAAATTACAAGTTTTCCCCACAGTGTCAAGTGCTGCAAATACGTGTTACATAGAAACATAGAAAATAGGTGCAGGAGTAGGCCATTCGGCCCTTCGAGCCTGCACCGCCATTCAATAAGATAATGGCTGATCATTCACTCAGTGCCCCTTTCATGCTTTCTCGCCATACCCCTTGACCCCTTAGCCATATCTAACTCGCTCTTGAATATATCCAATGAACTGGCATCAACAACTCTCTGCGGTAGGGAATTCCACAGGTTAACAACTCTCTGAGTGAAGAAGTTTCTTCTCATCTCAGGCCTCAATGGCCTACCCCTTATCCTGAGACTATGTCCCCTGGTTCCGGACTTCCCCAACATCGGGAACATTCTTCCCGTACCTAACCTGTCCCTTCCCGTCAGAATCTTATACATTTCAATGAGATCCCCTTTGTTGGGGAGGGCATCAAACTGGAAATTAGGGGTGCATGCAATAAAGGTGCAGCAGTTATCATGAGTGACTTTAATATGCATATAGATTGGGCTAACCAAACTGGAAACAATACGGTGGAGGAGGATTTCCTGGAGTGCATAAGGGATGGTTTTCTAGACCAATAAGTCGAGGAACCAACCAGGGGGGAGGCCATCTTAGACTGGGTGTTGTGTAATGAGAGAGGATTAATTAGCAATTTCATTGTGCGAGGCTCCTTGGGGATGAGTGACCATAATATGGTGGAATTCTACATTAGGATGGAGAATGAAAGAGTTAATTTCGAGACCATGGTCCAGAACTTAAAGAAGGGTAACTTTGAAGGTATGAGACGTGAATTGGCTAGGATAGATTGGCGAATGATACTTAAGGGGTTGACTGTGGATGGGCAATGGCAGACATTTAGAGACCGCATGGATGAACTATAACAATTGTACATCCCTGTCTGGCGTAAAAAATAAAAAAGGGAAGGTGGCTCAACCGTGGCTATCAAGAGAAATCAGGGACAGTATTAAAGCCAAGGAAGTGACATACAAATTGGCCAGAAATAGCAGCGAACCCAGGGACTGGGAGAAATTTAGAACTCAGCAGAGGAGGACAAAGGGTTTGATTAGGGCAGGGAAAATAGAGTACAAGAGGAAGCTTACAGGGGTCATTAAGACAGATTGCAAAAGCTTCGAAAGATATGTAAAGAGAAAAAGGTTAGTAAATACAAATGTAGGTCCCCTGCAGTCAGAATCAGGGGAAGTCAGAACTGGGAACAAATAAATGGCAGACTAATTGAAAAAGTACTTTGGTTCGCTATTCACTAAGGAGGACACAAACAACCTTCCGGATATAAAAGGGGTCAGAGGGTCTAGTAAGAAGGAGGAACTGAGGGAAATCCTTATTAGTCAGGAAATTGTGTTGGGGAAATTGATGGGATTGAAGGCCGATAAATCCCCAGGGCCTGATGGTCTGCATCCCAGAGTACTTAAGGAGGTAGCCTTGGAAATAGCGGACGCATTGACAGTCATTTTCCAACATTCCATTGACTCTGGATCAGTTCCTTTCGAGTGGAGGGTAGCCAATGTAACCCCACTTTTAAAAAAATTAGGGAGAGAGATAACAGCGAATTATAGACCGGTCAGCCTGACATCGGTAGTGGGTAAAATGATGGAATCAATAATTAAGGATGTCAAAGCAGTGCATTTGGAAAGAGGTGACATGATAGGTCCAAGTCAGCATGGATTTGTCAAAGGGAAATCATGCTTGACAAATCTTCTGTAATTTTTTGAGGATGTTTCCAGTAGAGTGGACAAGGGAGAACCAGTTGATGTGGTGTATTTGGACTTTCAGAAGGCTTTCGACAAGGTCCCACACAAGAGATTAATGTGCAAAGTTAAAGCACATGGGATTGGGGGTAGGGTGCTGATGTGGATTGAGAACTGGTTGGCAGACAGGAAGCAAAGAGTAGGAGTAAATGGGTGCTTTTCAGAATGGCAGGCAGTGACTAGTGGGGTACCGCCAGGTTCTGTGCTGGGGCCACAGCTGTTTACATTGTACATTAATGATTTAGACGAGGGGATTAAATGTAGTATCTCCAAATTTGCGGATGACATTAAGTTGGGTGGCAGTGTGAGCTGCGAGGAGGATGCTATGAGGTTGCAGAGTGACTTGGATAGGTTAGGTGAGTGGGCAAATGCGTGGCAGATGAAGTATAATGTGGATAAATGTGAGGTTATCCACTTTGGTGGTAAAAACAGAGAGACAGACTATTATCTGAATGGTGACAGATTAGGAAAAGGGGAGGTGCAACGAGACCTGGGTGTCATGGTACATCAGTCATTGAAGGTTGGCATGCAGGTACAGCAGGCGGTTCAGAAAGCAAATGGCATGTTGGCCTTCATAGCGAGGGGATTTGAGTACAGGGGCAGGGAGGTGTTACAACAGTTGTACAGGGCCTTGGTGAGGCCACAACTGGAGTATTGTGTACAGTTTTGGTCTCCTAACTTGAGGAAAGACATTCTTGCTTTTGAGGGAGTGCAGCGAAGGTTCACCAGACTGATTCCCGGGATGGCGGGACTGACATATCAAGAAAGATTGGATCAACTGGTCTTGTATTCACTGGAGTTCAGAAGAATGAGAGGGAATCTCAAAGAAACGTTTAAAATTCTGACGGTTAGACAGGTTAGATGCAGGAAGAATGTTCCCAATGTTGGAGAAGTCCAGAACCAGGGGTCACAGCCTAAGGGGTAAGCCATTTAGGACCGAGATGAGGAGAAGCTTCTTCACCCAGAAGTGGTGAACCTGTGGAATTCTCTGCCACAGAAAGTTGTTGAGGCCAATTCACTAAATATATTCAAAAAGGAGTTTGATGTAGTCCTTGCTACTTAGGGGATCAAGGGGTTTGGCGAGAAAGCAGGAATGGGGTACTGAAGTTGCATGTTCAGCCATGAACTCATTGAATGGCGGTGCAGGCTCGAAGGGCCGAATGGCTTACTCCTGCACCTATTTTCTATGTTTCGATGTTTCTATCCTTCTAAACTCCAGTGAATAAAGGCCCAGTTGATCCAGTCTCTCCTCATATAACAGTCCAGCCATCCCTGGAATTAGTCTGGTGAACCTTCGCTGCACTCCCTCAATAGCAAGAACGTCCTTCCTCAAATTAGGAGACCAAAACTGAACTCACTATTCCAGGTGAGGCCTCACTAATGCCTTGTACAACTGCAGTAAGTCCCCTGCTCCTATACTCACATCCCCTAGCTAAGAAGGCCAACAAACCATTTGCCTTCTTCCCCCCCTGCTGTACCTGCACGCCGACCTTCAAAGACTGATGAACCATGACACCTAGGTCTCACTGCACCTCCCCTTTTCCTAATCTGCCGCCATTCAGATAATATTCTGCCTTCATGTTTTTGCCCCCAAAGTGGATAACCTCACATTTATCCACATTATACTGCATCTGCCATGCATTTGCCCACTCACACAACCTGTCCAAGTCACCCTGCAGCCTCTTAGCATCCCCCTCACAGCTCACACCGCCACCCAGTTTAGTGTCATCTGCAAACTTGGAGATATTATACTCAATTCCTTCATCCAAATCGTTAATGTATATTGTAAAGAGCTGGAGTCCCAGCACTGAGCCCTGCGGCACTCCACTAGTCACTGTCTGCCATTCTGTAAAGTGCCCATTTATCCCAACACTCTGCTTCCAACCAGTTCTCTATCCACGTCAGTACATTACCCCCAATACCATGCTTTGATTTTGCATAGCAATCTCTTGTGCGGGAACTTGTCAAAAAGCCTTTTGAAAGTCCAAATATACCACATCCACTGGTTCTCCCTTGTCCACTCTACAAGTAACATTCTCAAAAAATTCCAGAATTTTTTATTATCAGGATTATATTATCAGGGTTATATTCTCACTGTCTGTCATTGTCACAACACTCGCTATATAAATGCAAGTTGTTGTTGTGTTCAGGGCCGCTGTATCTGGCTCAGGCTTCTTATCCATCCCCCCTTCCCTTCCCCCTCTATTGGGGGCCGTGCCTTCAGCTGCCTGGGCCCTAACTCCCTGCTCCCTAAACCTCTCTGCCACTCCACCCCTCTCCTCTTTTAAGACCTCCCTTCAAACCCAATCTGTGACTGAGGGTTTTGATCACCCTCCCAGCCCCTCCCCCTTTGGCTCAGCACCACTTTGCCCAGATTACGCCTCTTTCAGCTGCCTTGGGATGTTGTTCTAATGTTCCAGTTTCTATAGCAATGTCGGTTGTACCTGGCAACAGAACGTCTCTGTGTGGATATACCCCATGCACCGAGCTCCACGGTGAGGCCTCCCACATTGGAATGGCCAGCCGATGCTCGCTGCAGTGCGGAGTGGCTGCTGACCTGCCAATCAGTCTGAGACACCGCCTCACGAGCGGACGAGGAGATACACGCTGAGATCCACCATCAAATGACACGTGGGGAACTGGAAATGATTCTGCAAATCTGACTGGAGGTTTGGTCCAAACGGGTTTTACAAACCAATCAATTGAGTGACACAGAAATTGTCAAAAAATGTGGTCTTTTCAGAACCAACATCGCCCCCTTTTGGTATTAAGACAGCACTGTCAATTTCCCTCACAATTTGACTGAGCTGCAATTTTCAATGTCTCCTCACGTGGCTCGCTGTCAATCTTTATTTTATAACTGTTATGCTCATAATAAAAGGTGAGACCGAGTACTGTGTGTAATGAGCAAGTGTGACCTTAGCTCCTTTATTGTAGTTCCAGAGTGCAGGTACTTCGTGGGTGGCCTGCTTATAGACTGTACTCCCAAGGGATGCTGGGATCCCTTGGAACTCCAACAGATCGGCACTCTGGTGGACAGGTCTGATGCAGGTTACAAGGGGATAAATACATGACATCACTCCCCTGTGAAGTCAACAATACAATTACATGGTGAGACGATCTGGGTCTCTGCGCTCCCTTGTCGATCGTCTCGGTACAAATGTTGATATGATTGGGTTGGTCAGTTCTTCATTGGACTGTTGGGCAGCCAGCCTTGCCGAGCTGCTGGTGATGACGAGTTCTGTTTCCTGGTCAACTGTGATGTCAGTTGCCACTTGTGTGTGTGTTGGAAGGTCAAAGTTGGTGGTGTCCTCCTGAGGTTGTCCGTAGCTGTTGGTGAACCGCAGTTTAATTTGGTCCAAGTGGTTTCTGTGCATTTGTCCATTGGTCATTTTGACCTCAAACACCCTACTCCCCTCTTTGGATGTGATCGTGCCAGCAAGCCATTTGGGACCATGTCCAAAATTGAGCATAAACGCAGAATCATTGATCTCAATATCGCGTGACATGTTTGCGAGGTCATGGTACACACTCTGTTGATGCCGCTTGTCCTCCACGTGATCATGTAGATCAGGGTGGGCCAGAGAGAGCCTTGTTTTAAGCGCCCTTTTCATGAGCAGCTCGGCTGGGGGAAT